>NC_083106.1:12457036-12796935 GCF_949774975.1 Lagenorhynchus albirostris
ATTAGTCATTATTAATTTTTACATGTCATGGACCACTTTGAGACGCTGATGAAAGCTATAAATGCAGACACACATTAAATTCTGCATTCAATTTCAGGGAATCACAGACCTCCTGAGTTCTCAGTACTCTGAGAAAAAATAACTCTGCAATATAGAGTAATAGATATGCCTTTAATCATATTATATAAATATTGTTTACTGTAACTGAGCATTTGACATGGATTGAGAACCAGCCAGTTGGATTTAACGCTTTTGGCAAGCATGGGAGTGCAGCTATTCTATGATGCAGATTAAACAAATGCTTTAATAACTTGGAGAATAGGAAAGCTGCAAGCACATTTAGCTAAATACAATGCTAATATTTCAAGGTTGGAGGGATGCCTGGATCATATAGCCTGAATTCTTATACCCAAGATTCTCATGCCCTTTGGAAACATCACAAATCTCTAGCTACCACCATTTCATGGTCCCAGGATGACGACCCAAATATGGTCACAGTCCCCAATTCCTCCCCTCAACCCCTCCTCCCATCATGTATGAGTTGAGACCAAGCTGTAATGTATCAGTTGAGACCAAGCTGTAATGTGAGATATCAGAGATAAACAGGGTGGACCCAGATTTTGTAAGACCCAAAGCTTATACAATTTCGAGGGTCCTTTTTAGGAAATATGATACAAACTTACAAAGACAAAGTTGTAAAGAAACTCAGTATTTAAAAGACATGACAGAAATGACAATAAATTTCAAAATTTAAAAAGCTCACAAAATACCAGAAATAGCACATTAGTCAGAAAAATAGGATCGTTTAAAAATTAACTGCTTGACATATCTCTAAAATCCTTTCCCCCTACATTTTTAGCTGCATGTTTTTTGTTGCCTCTTCACATGATAATGATTTTATAGTCATTTTTCTTGAGAGAACATAGAAAGGTAATCCAGTCTGTCTAGCATAAGTTGATCAGAATTGTTTTTTATTGATTGTTCAGAAAAACCTCTTTTGCCTTCACAGTTTATTGCTGGTAATGTAAAATTTTAGGATTTCTCTTTCAAGTTTCTTTCACCTGTGACCTATAAAATTAGGAAGAATTCCCCCCAAACTTCCTTCTGGTTTTGTTCATTAGAAACCCTGTTTCCCTCCACTACCCATAGGCACAGGGAGACACATGACCTGTTTACATTGTAATATGATCTCTGGTCCTGAGCCATCATATCACTGTGCCAGGTGAATTGGCCAATGGAAAGTAGAGTGTCACTGGAAGTTATTACCACACTTGACAGCTGGCTATAACCTAACTGTACAAAGAAGAGATTGTAAGAAACATAAATATATCCTGGTAGCTACAAAGCAGGTATATCCCTCCTTATATGCCTGCTGTTTGAAATCATAGGCCACAGCTCACCCTCGTGAGAGCTTTTTTGTTCTCCTCTCTCACAGCCTACTCCAAGGGCTGTCTACATATGGCTGTGGCTGTCTTTGCAGCACCTCCATAGAGCCTTCTAGTAAGATTCCTTAGAGTTCAGGCTCAAGAGAGCAAGGCCAAGAAAAGAAGGAGGAGGACAATTTTTCTTACCATATCTCAGAATCTCAGTTTTTCCAAGTTTGTAGACATGGGAAGTATATGCCCTCTTCTGGGAAGATCTCATTCCCAGGGGTATGATCTTACCATAGGTCCCAATAAGACAAATATCTCAGAACACACCAGCCTAAGATCAGAATGGGAAAAAGCCACTTGGAACAGTATGGGATTTATTTCAATTCACAGATGAAAGGGTGTTTAAGGCCATAGACACATAGACCATAGCATATGGCTTCAGTGATTTTAACCTGGAAGATCTAGAACCATATGATCATTTCAACGCTAAAACTCTTAGTTCAGCACACATAGACTATTTTAATTCATTGATGTAATTTTCTGGTGACTGCCCCAAGATAATTAGCTACAAAATATAGACTTCGGTAATTGGTCGAGTTAACTTGTTTTATAGATATATTGACTATAAGCAGATTACATGAGAAGCTACGTCTAACAAAGATGCTCACTTTGGGTTTAGAATTGTTGATCTGTAGTCTTCTTTTCAGGGGTCAGGTATCAAGGCAACTTCTCCATTAAAGCCACTCCTAGCTTGCAACAATAAAAGCTATTGTTTCGAATACAAGAATTCTTATTTTATTACGAAGGGAAGTGTCTATTTCATCCAAGAGAAGAGTGAGATGTAAAGGCATGAAACGTCTGCTTCTTCAAAGCCTATGGGAAGCACCATGTTTATGTTTTTGACTTTGTATTTTTGGGGGAGTATCTACTTTGCTTGTTTAAGAGAAAAAGCCACTTCTCTCAATACCTATGTTCAAATAAGTTGGAAATAAATATTTTCAGAGACTCAGTTGAAGAATCAGAATAAATAAGAACACTCTGCTTATGTTTAACCTAAAATATCCTCTGCTTTGGACTTTACCCACAAAGAGGCCAAACCTGCATTTTATTTTAGTTTTTAATTTTTTTTACTTTTTGGCCACACCACGTGGCACGTGGGAACTTAGTTCCCCGACCAGGGGTCGAACCCGTGTCCCGTGTTGTGGAAGCTCGGAGTCTTAACTGCTGGACCACCAGGGAAGTCCCGGCTGCATTTTATTTTTAATGGAGATGCAGAGGAGCTGTTTTTTCTTTCTGGGAAGGACTACATAACACTAGAAATCATAGTGGGAGGAACGCCCTCCTCCAGGCATGGAGGCTTAGAAAATGAGCAGTGAGGTTGTAGACCAGAAGCATAATACATCTGCATTAGCTTCAACTGATTTATAACAATTCTAGAAATGGGTTTTCATTTTTTATGTAGTAATCCAACTATGAATTTTATAAATTATTCAGACATAGGATAATGAGAATAGTATAGATTCACAATTTTCAAAAGAATTAAAAAACATTTTTTTCAAAGTCATGGAACCTTTTCTTTGAATGAAAGTATGGCCTGCAGTTCAAGGTGAAACCAGTAAGTGTGGACTTGCTAAGCTCACCCAGGCTCTCTGCATCCTCCTTGGTCTCTTCTCCCTGCCTAGAACTCTGCCTGCTCTTGGGCTTAGAGCAGGTACCCAAGTTCATGAAGCTCTCATGGGAGGATTGCTTGTTCAAGGTTTCAGAAGGAGAACCACTGACAGTAGCATTTTAAGGCAGGGATGATTCACAACTTTACTGTGAAAGAAATCGTATTTCCTGAGAACTTTTGGGGGTGAATACTGCAATAGATAGAAACACTGGCAATCTTTCTTCCTTAGATTACACATGTGTGTGTTTGTGAGAGGCTGACCCTGGTAACCTGAGTAAGAATTACTCATTTTCTATCGAAAGGAGAAGAGACCCTTCATGGTTCTTCATTCTTTAAAGGAAGGCCGCCCTGTATTTCCTTTGCTGTCTTTGGGTTTGTGTCATTTTTTCAGTTGAATGAACTGGGCACAGTCTGTTTCTTGAATGCACAAATAAAAATATCTTCTTGATTGGAGATGATACAATTGACTATAATAACTCATGAAATGTTCGAGAAGTTAAAGTTAAGCCGCCGGCTTAAATTTGCTTTGTTAGTAATAAGACGTTCTCTACAAACCAAATTTAAAAAGATATTTTGGGGACAATTTGAGAAATTGTTAAATCAAAGTGGTGTGCATATGAAATATCATTGTAATATGTTTTCTAATATGACCTCAAAGTTTTTCCTAAGAAGAATGTTCTATAGTTCTCTAACATAGAGCCAGATGATCCTGAATCCCACGTTTTTCAGTGAATTTTGAGTGAAACAATCTTTGCTGTCTGTCACGATGCAGCTTTTTTCCCCAAAGAACACAGAAATGTTAAACAATGCATATTTGAGACGGCGCCAATCCTTGAGCCTTGTAAGTTACTGGTCTTGTTCTCCAAAGCACTTCTGTGTTTACGTGCTGGTTTCAAATGCTGAGAATGTCCATGTGGACTTTTACATTATTCTGTACCCTAGGACCTCCTGCTCAACAGCTGAGATAAGAAAAGAATGCTCTTGAGAGCATTAGGGTGCTGTCCAAAATCTCGTATATGCCTGATAAAGTTAGTGGAATGTCAGGGTCTCTGCTGTGATTAAAAGATCTAAATGTGACTTGCCACGTAGCTCAAATATTAGCTCTAATCCCCATTCGCGCAAAGCTCTAATTTTAGGCTCTGTAGACCCAAAGCTGTATACGTAGAATATCCCTTGTTACATTACAGATTTTCCCAATGGATACAGGAAAACGGAGCAGGAATACACAAGTTAAGAGCGGGTATCTCTGGAGTTTGGGCTTATGGGTGACTTTTGTTTTCTTTTTTCAACTTTTTTTCTTTTGCATTTTAAAGTTTAAAACAATGCAAATATGTATTGTTTTAAGATCAAAAACTTCATTTTCTGAAAAGTAGAATAGATGCTGTAGTTATTGGCAGAGCCAACCTTGGAGTAAGGACATGGTGAACAAGGGTCCCGAAGACACCTTGTTCCTTCCAACACTCAATGATAGGCACCATGTCAGACGTGCCTGTCAACTTTGGGTTTAAAAATATGCTTACGGTAGAGGTGGTGAATCAGGAGTCTGCTCTTGCAAGAAGTACCAAACAACTAGAAATGTAGTGACTCTAGACCAATAGGGAAGAGAAGGGGAAAGCTTCTTGTATAACCTGCATTTAGCATGTGCATCCCATCCTTCCACCCCTCCCTCCCAGCATCGGGAGGTGGGTGGGAGGTCCCTGGCAGCCTTTTCTCCTTTAATGTTCCTTTGTCTTTAAACCACTGATGCGGATATTTACGAATTAGCATTGTAGGTGGAATACACATTTTTGTCAGTGAGAGGTACAGAAGGGGAGTCTTTCTAGGTGCAGGAGGTGACACAAATGAACCTGCAGTCATGGGAGTTTCTGGGGAGCGTGATGGTGCTTTAGGGAGGGCAGACATAGGTAAAATATGTGGTTTTGGTTTCTGGGAGAAGCAGAATAAGGAATGATAAAGCTGAGAAGGGACTTTTTGTGTTTGCCTGTCTTCTTTATACCCGCTTCTGTGGCAGCTTCTTTCCCTGGCCTCCCATGCCTGGCCTCCTGCCGCCCTCTGGCTGGTCAGAGACCTAAAATAACACACCATCAAATTGCTGTCTTCCCCTTTCTTTTCTTTCTCCCCGTGCTTCCCTTCATTCTCATCAAATGTACATAGAGTTGACAGCATATCAATAATCAAAGCACAGGAAAGTTTGAGAGTCATGAACTTTACCTCCTTCATGTAGCTAATCATTTGGAATGTAGTCTCTCGAACCATGTCAGGATGAGAGTTGGCCAACACAACTGGCAAAGTTAGGCTGCAGCCAACCAACCGCTCATACACGTGTGCATGTCACAGCAGGGTCACTCCTGGCTGGCTGAGAGCATTTGGTGAACAGCCAAGTAGCTTCAGAAAGGACTCAGAGGCATGACCAGGTGCACTGCATGGGGTCCAAGAACCCTGGGAAACAGGGGCTAAACTTATCTGCAGTTTTGGTTTAGACATGGCAGACTTGACTGATGGACAGAAGGCTTCCAAAAGGACCTGGACTAGAGGGAGAGCCCTGGGTGCCTGGCAAAAGCTAAGATGAGGGAAGTCTGGCAGCATGGGAGGAAGCAGGGCTGTGGGTACAGAGGTTCCTGACCCAGATCCTTCCTGTTCTCTACCCCTCCCTGCACAATCACTCTTCTAGGGTGTCTGTGGGTTCTGGAGGGAGAGAGATATGGTCAAAGGAAAGCATATGTCACTGTGGAGAGTGCTCATCAAAGTACTGATCAGAAACAGGTGTGTGTGTGTGAGTGTGTGTGTGTGTGTGTGTGTGTGTGTGTGTGTGTTGGGGGGCGTGTCTAGAGGAGGTTGGGGGTAGTGCAGGCAGCCTCCGATGAGCATTGGGGTGGTAGCTGTTCACAGAGCAGAGGATGCCAGCAGAGCTGCATCCTTCAGGGCAGTCGTCTTCATCTGTAAAATGGGAATAAAGACAGCACCAACTTCACAGAGCTGTGAAGACTAAATGATTAATGCGTGTACAGCATTTAGCATACGCCAGCACAAACAAAGTGGTAAACAGGGTTTAATAAACGTTGACTATTGTTACTTTCATCATCGTTGCTTTTGTGAGATCCCTTCTCTCTGCTTATCTTCTGCTTACTTTCAAGCGGTTGCATAGTTTGATTTTATGTGATGCAATAAAATGGATTTTGCCAGTGTTTTTGTTTTTAATCAGAGAAATTACTTCTCGGGATGTAATAGAAAAGGGTTAGATTACACCTTAAGTACATTGAACTTGAGCAAAGTTTTAAAAATGATTGTGGCATCTCCAAGTTGCATTTTTACTGAATAAAAAAATTAGGCACGAATGTCATTTTTTTTGCTCTAAGAAGATCGTGGGAATAACTAATAACACTTGGTAGAGGTTAATATAGTATTTAAGGTAGTAATTTTAACAGTTTTGAACTCATTTTTAAAGACATAATTGGAATACTTTTCAATAGACATCAGTCTTTATTTCTTAGGAAATTACAATGATTAACTGCAGGTAGCTTCTCTTATTGTTATTTGAAGACAATAGGAGTCTGTTGAGGGTTGGTGGGGCACAAAATGAATGATACATGTTTTAGTAAAGACTTCACTGCTGCAACATTTTTCATCACTCTTTTTGTCTGCCTACAATTTATGTATTCAAGGCATAGTCTTCAAATGCAGCTTTCTTTACTGTATTTGGCCTAGAAAATGAATTCAAGTGAAGGAGAAGAATAATGCTTTTCCTAGGGCTAAGATATAGATTTTTCTTTGGAGGGGCTATAGATTTTTTTTTCCTCAAAAGAAAATGATGTTACACTTGCAGAACTCTGTGAAAGTTGAAAAGAGAATTTTGTTCCTGCTTTGGGTGTTTTCAGGATTCTGCTTCTGCTTCCTTATGAAACTGTGCACTAGACAAGGACAAGAATATCACTCTCATTATTCAGGCATTTGAAATTACTCTTTTCCTTTGAAATGAGATATTCAAATCATTGAGTGTTAGAGAAATTGTGCATGGGTGTTAGAGTAAACGGATCTTGATCTGTCCTCTCAGCATGAGGCTTTCTGGAGGTGGTAAAGTGGTTTTAATCAGTGGAAAATAGCACCCGATTTCTACAAGATCTTCCCAAGCTCAAAATGATTTAGATAGTAATCTGAGTCTGAATACCACCCAGATAAGCATCTGCAGTCACATTTACCTGGACATGGGTGGCATTGCTTTTTAAATTTCAGTATTACTATAAAAGTTGTCTGGCTTTTACCCCTATCAGTTCTCTTGATTTAGAGGTTGGGAAAACTTCTTTGTGCTCTTTCTGGCTGGAATGTCTAGTTAGAGATTCATTCTGCTGGCTGTGATCAAGTTACATACACTGATACCCCAAATTTTCTTGATTTGGCCCTCAACTAAACAATACCAGGACTGTGAGGTCCAACAGTAAAAAGAAAAATTTTAAAACGAATTTAATATACTATGGAGTTCTTGTACAAATGCTAATTACTACAATGTGAAACAATGCTGTTTTCACTGTTTTGGGAAGTAGAAATCTTGTTCCGGGGAGAAAGAAAGAGCTGGTTTATTACTAGGTACGCTAAGTGCAAAGACAAACTTGAACAGAAGTCAATGACTTGGCGTCCAGTACAGCTAACATTCATCTACTTTTACATTGTTTCTGGTGAACTATTATAATTTCAAATCATTATAGTTGGAAAATATTTAGATAAAACATAACGTCACATTACTTTTCAATTTAAAATAACAAAACTGGAACTTTAAGCCACACAGCGTGAACAATGTGGAGTGCAGGTTGTAGGAGAGAAAAAAGATGTCTAGATGTATTTGACATGAAAATAGAGGGTTTTTTTTTACTGCAGTATGATATTTACAGTATCTTTATATTTAAATTTTGGCCACAGAAGTAGTCTTACTGGTTATATACACTTGGATAGATTTCCATCCAAAAAGAAAAGATGATTAAAACCACCTACCTTGGGACTTCCCTGGTGGTCCAGTGGTTAAGACTTCACCTTCCAATGCAGAGGTTGCGGGTTCGATCCCTGGTCAGGGAGCTAAGATCTCACATGCCTTGTGGCCAAAAAACCAAAACATAAAACAGAAGCAATATTGTAACAAATTCAATAAAGACTTTAAAAGTGGTCCACATCAAAAACTCTTAAAAAAAATACCTACCTCACTCAGCCATAAAAACGAATGAAATAATGCCATTTGCAGCAATGTGGATGGACCTAGAGATTATCATACTAAGTGAAGTCAGACAGAGAAAGATAAATATCATATGATAATATTTATATGTGGAATATAAAAAAATACATATGAACTTACTTACAAACCAGAAATATTCTCACAGACATAGAAAACAAACTTATGTTTACCAAAGGGGAAGGGGGGGAGGAATTAATTAGGAGCTTCAGATTAAAATGTGCACATTACTATATATAAAATAGATAAACAACAAGGACCTAGTGTATAGCACAGGGAACTCTGCTCAATATTCTATAATAACCTATGTGTGAAGAGAATCTAAAAAAGAATAGATATTTATATAGGTATAACTGAATCACTTTGTTGTACACCTGAAACTAACACAACATTGTAAATCAACTATACTTCAATAAAAAACCATAATATATATCTATACTATAACTGAATCTGTTTGCTGTACGCCTGAAACATTGTAAATTAATTATACTTCAATAAAAAACAAAAATTAAAAAAAAGGAAAAGCGGAAATGTATTTTGAGGAATGTTCAAGAGATTAGAATATTATTTTCATTTTATCTTTTAGAAAACGTTCAACTCTGGGGGAATCTCAGTTTAATGATTTCCTGCTAGCTTACTACCCAAGTTTTCCTATTTTCTATGAGATACAACTTTCTGTCTCATTCTCCAGGAGAGACACTGGGTAATTATTATGATGAGCAAGTTACTCTTTTGCTGACTCTTTTGGGGTTGATGTGGTAGGACTCTGACTTCCTCCCAGGCAGTTGAGTCCTGGCAGAAATCTGATGACCTCTTTTTTGTCTTTTTCTTGTACAGATCAGAAGCAACAGACCTGGAACGAGGAAGTGCATAACTTTTTGGTATGTAATTGAGAACTCTTCAAAACTAATTCTTTCTTTTGGTGATATTCATGACCTGAACAGCCCGTACTCCACTTTGTTATTCTAATTTGTGAACCAAATTATAATAGCCTAGGTATATTTACCCCGAGGCTAGAATTAATGCAGAGAGAAGCTAATGGTATTCATAAATAACCAACTGTATTTGGTCCTCTGGATTTCCCTTGAAAACGGATTCTTGACGGTGATTACATTTCAGTAGGAGAGCTGCTTAGTAAAGCAATTTATTTATGGAATTATCTTGTTTGAGCCCCTTAGTGGTCAGGGACATACCAAACTGTCAAAGTACCATAGAACTATAATTATGTGAAGAATCTATTTTATAAGCAACTATGGGTTTAGATGCCCATATGTAAATTGAAAGTTCTAGAAATGAGGCGTTTACTAATATAAATTTACTAAGGACTATAATGAAATATTTATATTTAGTAATTATTATATCAATATAAAAGTAAAATAATCTTAAGATGTTCTCATCTTTAAAGTTCATCCCTAATGAGCTAGGTAAGACTGGAGTTCTACAAATATATATCTAATTTTTCTCATTATTCCTTTAATTTCCTGTTTATAAAATGATTCAAAAAGAATGTCTTAGTTCCTCACTGGGACACCTATCACTTGTTTAGTTTAACTCTGCTTATAACTTGCCAGAGAATACAAGAGAAGCATTCTTTTCATAGCTATCTATCAAGAATACCTTCTTTTGTGACTCCATGGATATAATGAAATAGTAGTAATTTTTCAGAAAATATTAGTATATTAATTCAAGAGCTATTATTTTTCTATGAAGTAAAGAAACAATAGTAATAATAATCACTTTTCTCCCCAGTATGTACTTTCTACCACTTCCAGTTACCTAGCAACTGCCTTTGAAACATTGTTACTCATGACCCATTAGTCACCATCATTTTTTTTTTAATATCTTTATAGGAGTATAATTGCTTTACGATGGTGTGTTAGTTTCTGCTTTATAACTAAGTGAATCAGCTATACATATACATATACCCCCATATCTCCTCCCTCTTGCGTCTCCCTCCCACCCTCCCTATCCCACCCCTCTAGGTGATCACAAAGCACTGAGCTGATCTCCCTGTGCTATGCGGCTGCTTCCCACTAGCTATCTATTTTACATTTGGTAGTGTATATATGTCCATGCCACTCTCTCACTTTGTCCCAGCTTACCCTTCCCCCTCCCCACAGCCTCAAGTCCACTCTCTACGTCTGAGTCTTTATTCCTGTCCTGTCCCTAGCTTCATCAGAACCTTTTTTTTTTTTTTTTTTAGATTCCATATATATGTGTGAGCATACGGTATTTCTTTTTCTCTTTCTGACTTACTTCGCTCTGTATAATGGACTCTAAGTCCATCCACCTCACTACAAAAACTCAATTTTGTTTCTTTTTATGGCCGAGTAATATTCCACTGTATATATGTGCCACATCTTCTTTATCCATTTATCTGTCGATGGACACTGAGGTTGCTTCCATGTCCTGGCTATTGTAAATAGAGCTGTAATGAACGTTGTGGTACATGACTCTTTTTTTTTTTTTTTTTTTTTTTTGCGGTACACTGGCCTCTCACCGTTGTGACCTCTCCCATTGTGGAGCACAGGCTCTGGACGCGCAGGGTCAGTGGCCCTGGCTCACGGGCATAGCTGCTCCGCGGCATGTGGGATCTTCCCGGACCGGAGCATGAACCCGTGTCCCCTGCATTGGCAGGTGGACTCTCAACCACTGCGCCATCAGGGAAGCCTGACTCTTTTTGAATTATGGTTTTCTCAAGGTATATACCCAGTAGTGGGATTGCGGGGTCATATGGTAGTTCGATTTTTAGTTTTTTAAGGAACCTGCATATGGTTCTCCATAGTGGCTGTATCAATTTACATTCCCACAAACAAGGCAAGAGGGTTCCCTTTTCTCCCCACCCTTTATAGTATTTATTGTTTGTAGATGTTTTAATGAAGACCATTTTGACTGGTGTGCGGTGATAACTCATTGTAGTTTTGATTTGCATTTCTCTAATGATTAGTGATGTTCAGCATCCTTTCATGTGTTTGTTGGCAATCTGTATATCTTCTTTGGAGAAATGTCTGTTTAGGTCTTCTGCCCATTTTTTGATTGGTTTTTTTTTTTTTTTTTTTGATATTGAGCTGCATGAGCTGCTTGTAAACTTTGGAGATGAATCTTTTGTCAGTTGCTTCATTTGCAAATGTTTTCTCCCATTCTGAGGGTTGTCTTTTCGTCTTGTTATGGTTTCCCTTGCTGTGCAAAAGCTTTTAAGTTTCATTGGGTCCCATTTGTTTATTTTTGTTTTTATTTCCATTTCTCTAGGAGGTGGGTCAAAAAGGACCTTGCTGTGATTTATGTCATAGAGGGTTCTGCCTATGTTTTCCTCTAAGAGTTTTGTAGTGTCTGGCCTTACATTTAGGTCTTTAATCCATTTTGAGTTTATTTTTGTGTATGGTGTTAAGGAGTGTTCTAATTTCACTCTTTTACATGTAGCTGTCCAGTTTTCAAAGTACCACTTATTGAAGAGGCTATCTTTTCTCCATTGTATATTCTTGCCTCCTTTATCAAAAATAAGGTGACCATATGTGTGTGGGTTTATCTCTGGGCTTTCTATCCTGTTCCATTGATCTACATTTCTGTTTTTGTGCCAGTACCATACTGTCTTGATTACTGTAGCTTTGTAGTATAGTCTGAAATCCAAGAGCCTGATTCCTCCAGCTCCGTTTTTCTTTCTCAAGATTGCTTTGCCTATTCGGGGTCTTTTGTGTTTCCATAAAAATTGAGCAATCTTTTGTTCTAATTCTGTGAAAAATGCCTTTGGTAGTTTGATAGGGATTGCATTGAATCTGTAGTTTGCTTTGGGTAGTATAGTCGTTTTGACAATGTTGAATATTCCAATCCAAGAACGTGGTATATCTCTCCATCTGTTTGTATCACCTTTAATTCCTTTCATCAGTGTCTTATGGTTTTCTGCATACCGAAAACTTTTGTCTTTTGTCTCCTTAGGTAGGTTTATTCCTAGGTATTTTATTCTTTTTCTTTCAGTGATAAATGGGAGTGTTTCATTAATTTCTCTTTCAGATTTTTCATCATTACTGCATAGGAATGCAAGAGATTTCTGTGCATTAATTTTGTATCCTGCTACTTTACCAAATTCATTGATTAGCTCTAGTAGTTTTCTGGTGGTATCGTTAGGATTCTCTATGTATAGTGTCATGTCATCTGCAAACAGTGACAGCTTTACTTCTTTTCTGATTTGGATTCCTCTTATTTCTTTTTCTTCTCTGATTGCTGTGGCTAAAACTTCCAAAAAATGTTGAGTAATAGTGGTGAGAGTGGGCAACCTTGTCTTTTCCTGATCTTATTGGAAATGGTTTCAGTTTTTCACCATTGAGGATGATGTTGGCTGTGGGTTTGTCATATATGGCCTTTATTATGTTGAGAAAAGTTCGCTCTATGCCTACTTTCTGGAGGATTTTTTATCATAAATGGGTGTTGAATTTTGTTGAAAGCTTTTTCTGCATCTATTGAGATGATCATATGGTTTTTCTCCTTCAATTTGTTAATATGGTTTATCACATTGACTGATTTGAATATATTGAAGAATCCTTGTGTTCCTGGGATAAACCCCCTTGATCATGGTGTATGACCCTTTTAATGTGCTTTTGGATTCTGTTTGCTAGTATTTTGTTGAGGACTTTTGCATCTATGTTCATCAGTGATATTAGCCTGTAGTTTTTGACATCTTTGTCTGGTTTTGGTATTAGGGTGATGGTGGCCTCGTAGAATGAGTTTGGGAGTGTCCCTCCTCTGCTATATTTTGGAAGAGTTTGAGAAGGATAAGTGTTAGCTCTTCTTTAAATGTTTGATAGAATTTGCCTGTGAAGCCATCTGGTCTTGGGCTTTTGTTTGCTGGAAGATTTTAAATCACAGTCTCAATTTCAGTGCTTGTGATTGGTCTGTTCATATTTTCTATTTCTTCCTGGTTCAGTCTTGGAAGGTTGTGCATTTCTAAGAATTTGTCCATTTCTTCCAGTTTGTCCATTTTATTGGCACATAGTTGATTGTAGTAATCTCTTATGATCCTTTGTATTTCTACAGTGTCACTTATTACTTCTCCTTTTTCATTTCTAATTCTATTGATTTGAGTCTTCTCCCTTTTTTTCTTGATGAGTCTGGCTAATGGTTTATCAATTTTGTTTATCTTCTCAAAGAACATGCTTTTAGTTTTATTGATCTTTGCTATCGTTTCTTTCATTTCTTTTTCATTTATTTCTGATCTGATCATTTATTTCTTTTCTTTTTCATTTATTTCTGATTTATTTCATTTATTTTCCTTCTGCTAACTTTGGGGTTTCTTTGGTCTCCTTTCTCTAATTGCTTTAGGTAAGGGCTCTGGCTCACTCAGGCCAGGGGGAGGGAGAAGCACCAAATGCGGGGTGAACCTGTGGCAGCAGAGGCCAGTGTGATGTTGCACCAACCTGAGGCGCACCGTGTGTTTCCTGGGGAAGTTTTCCCTGGATCTCAGGACCCTGGCAGTGGCGGGCTCCACAGTCTCCCGGGAAGGGGGGTGTGGATAGTGACCTGTGCTCGCACACAGGATTCTGGGTGGTGGCAGCAGCAGCCTTAGCATTCTCATGCCCGTCTCTGCTGTCCACGCAGATAGCCGCGGCTCTCGTCCGTCTCTGAAGCTCGTTTAGGCGGTGCTCTGTATCCCCTCTCCTTGCGTACCCCGGAGCAATGGTCTCTTGCCTCTTAGGCAGGTCCAGACTTTTTCCAGGACTCCCTCTCAGCTAGCTGTGGTGCACTGGTCCCCTTCAGGCTGTGGTCACACAACCAACCCCCGTCCTCTCCCTGGGATCTGACTTCCGAAGCTGGAACCTCAGCCCCCAACCCGCCCTGGCTGGTGAGCAGACAAGCTTCTCAGGCTGGTGAGTGCTGGTCGGCACTGATCCTCTGTGCAGGAATCTCTCTGCTTTGTTCTCTGCACTCCTATTGCTGTGTTCTCCTCTGTGGCTCTGATGCTTCCCCCTTGCCACCTCCCATCTCTGCCAGTGAAGGGGTTTCCTAGTGTGTGGAAACTTTTCCTTCTTCACAGTTCCCTCCCCGAGGTGCAGGTCTGGTCCCTATTCTTTTTTTTTTTTTTTTTTTTTTGCGGTACACGGGCCTCTCACTGTTGTGACCTCTCCCATTGCGGAGCACAGGCTCCGGACGCGCAGGCTCAGCGGCCATGACTCATGGGCCCAGCCGCTCGGCGGCATGTGGGATCTTCCCGGACCGGGGCACGAACCCGTGTCCCCTGCATCGGCAAGCAGACTCTCAACCACTGCACCACCA
Organism: Lagenorhynchus albirostris; assembly: GCF_949774975.1. Lineage (NCBI taxonomy): Eukaryota > Metazoa > Chordata > Mammalia > Artiodactyla > Delphinidae > Lagenorhynchus > Lagenorhynchus albirostris. The sequence continues at coordinate 12,471,558 of NC_083106.1, forward strand.
GGGAAGCCCATGGTCCCTATGCTTATGTTTCTGTTTTTTCTTTTTTCTTTGGCCTTACCCAGGTACATGGGGAGTTTCTTGCATTTTGGGAAGTCTGAGGTCTTCTGCCAGCGTTCAGTAGGTGTTCTGTAGGAGTTGTTCCACATGTAGATGTATTTCTGATGTATTTGTTGGGAGGAAGGTGATCTCCACGTCTTACTCCTCCGCCATCTTTCAGGTCTCTCCCTGAGAAGATATTTTGATCTCATGATTGATTGTGTGTCTGACTGGATATTGAATTTTATGTAGAAAATTTATTTTCATTTAGAACTTTCAAGGCATTGCTCCAACATCTTTGACATTCCATGTTGCATATGAGAAATCTGATGTCATTCTTATTTCTTTGTAGATAAATACCTTTTTATCCTCTTTGCATACCTTCAAAATTCTGAAATTTCACAAGACATATTCAAATGTACATCTTTAAAAATATGTCTGATTCAGCATTTTGTGGCATAGGAAGATTATTATTTTCCCTCTCTCTCTGAGCTCTGATTCCCACTATTTTGGTTTCATTCTCTATTCTCTCCACCAGGTAACCAAGATGGCTACTGCTAACTCTGGGTTTGCATTGCACTCATGACTAAAATCCCAGAAAAAAGGACAAGTCTTTTTCCTAATTCTCTAGGCAGAATTTCCTGATTAGCCTGAGTAGGTTCATGTGCTCCTTTCTGAATTGGTCATTGTGTCAAAGAGGATAAGTACTTTGATTCATCTATTTCTTATCGCCTCTACTGCTTCTGCTCTGGCTCAAGACATTCTAACATCTTCTCGGGATGACTGTGGGAGCCTCTTAACTGGTTTCTCAATTAATATCCTTGCTCGCATCAGTATTTTGGCTAGAGCCAGAGCTGTTAATGTGTTTGTCAGATCAAAACCCTACAAAGCTTGCCTGGAAAGATTCAAGGGAAGCTAGAGTCTTCAACCATTGCCTAAGAGACCACTAAGATCTAAGAGAGGATACAAGAGAGAGGAAGGATGCAGCTTCTGGAAGGCCACACTGACAAATTTGTAGCACGTCATATAGTTAATGAGATGCCTTTGAAGCGTTTTTAATTGACATGATCAGATCTTAGAAAGATTTATCTGGTAGCAGTATTAAAGATGAAATGGAGACATACAAACCAAGATAAGGGAGATCCACTAAAGTGGTCTAGGCCGAGTGATGATGGGCTGAACTACACTTTGGAGCAGTGAGAATGAAAGAGAGATAGATTTATATCAGTGATGTTTATAAAGGAGAATCAGTTGCTCTTTGTTACTCTACATGACCTTAGTTCAGACCTGGCTCTCTCACCTACTAGCTGTATGACCTTAAATAATTTACATAATTCTCAATTCAAATCTCTCCTTGACTTTACAATAAAAATAATATTAATAGTAATTCCTAACTCAAAAAAAAAAGACCACCAAGACCAAGTCAGATCTGCATGATCTGACTTCCCATGACCCCTCTGACCTCATCTGCTGCCACTCTCCTTCCGTTGCACCCCCAGCCTCAGCCGTGCTGGCCTCCTTGTTATGCCTCACACATGCCAGACACCTTCCCAGTCCCACTCTGGGGCCACTGCGTTGGCCGTTCCCCAAAGCTGGGCTGCTTCACCCTTGGATAGCCATGGGCTATTTCTTCACCTCTTTCAGGTCTTTACCCTAATATCGGCTATTTAGTGAGTCCATTTCTATCTATCCATTTAAAAATCACAACCCTCTCTAATACTCTCCCCTATTTTATTTTTCCCCATTTATCTCAGTCTAATATACCATTTATTTTACTTACTTATCTTATTAATTATTTGTCTATCCCCATGAAATGTAGGCCCCATGAGGGCAGGAGGTTTTATCTATTGTGTTCAATATTGTATCTTCAGGCTATAAAACTGTCAGCCAATACGTATCTGACGAATGAATGAATGATTGGCAAACCTAAGCCATGTGCTTGCTCCTGTTTGGGGGAATGTGGGACCACATGATTGACAGTGCCTCAAGGAGGGGAAGAGGCAATTCCTTGAAGTAAAAGGAGCTGGTCTGACAAAAATTAATAAATAACCAATAAAAGATTCTTCTAGTGAGCTTTAAGAAATGGAGGTCTGTATTAAAAGGGCCTAAGATTAATAGGTGGAAGAAAGCAGCAGATCTGAAACCTGACAGTAATTTTCCAATTTGTTTGATTCTGAATTTTGCATGTATACAGTAGTCCGATATGTTATAATTAGTTTTTAAATGTTAAGTAATTTTGCCTGGAAAAAATTATGGGGAAAATAATTTTCTCTGATTTTATGAATAATTTATTTCATTTTCAGTTAGATGTTTACTCCCACTGATCAATGTGTGAAAAAATGTTAGACTTTGGCAAAGAATATTTTATTTCTATCAGGAGAGCAGGTTGCAAGATGGATAATTGGGTAATCTCTCTATATTAGATTTTTTCTTAACTATTTACCTGCATCCAAATGAAAGTTTTTGATGTTAACAGTTTCAGGCTGAATAATTGGCAGGTTAAGAGGTATAACTCAGAAGTTTTTATTTTGTATCTAGTTTTTCCTACTTTACCAGTCTTGTTGGAGTTCTACTTTATTAATTTTTGTTCAAAGAATTACCTTTGTGTTTTATTAGTCTTCTCTCTATTTTTCTATTTTATTGATTTCTGCCTTTATTTTTACTATTTCTATCTTGGGTTTGTTATTTTGCTATTTTTCTCGTTTCATGTGTTAAGCTCTTAACTTATTTGTTTTCAACCCTTCTTTTTTTGATAAATGCATTTAAAGTATAAATTTTCCTTTGAAAAATGCTTTAGCTGTGTTTCCTAAAACTTTTTTGATATGTAGTGTTTTCAATGGTGATACATTTTAAATATTTCCCATTTGATTTCCTTAATTCTTTTTTAAAATTTAATTTTTATTTTATATTGGGGTATAGCTGATTTACAATGTTGTGTTAGTTTCAGGTGTACAGCAAAGTGGTTCAGTTATACATGTACATATATCTATTCTTTTTCAGATTCTTTTCCCACATAGGTTATTATAAAATATCAAGTGGAGTTCCCTGTGCTATACACAGGTCCTTGTTGATTATCTATACAATTTTTTTAGTAGTGCAAGATTTAGTTTCCAGACATGTAGACTATTTAAAGCTATGTTTTCATTATTAATTTCTATAATTAATGCATTACAGCCAGAGGACATAATCTGTGTTAAACTGGTTCTGTGAAATTTATCAAGACTTCCTTTGTAATACAGTACTTTTGTCAATTTTTGACAATATACCGTGTGTGCTGAAAATGAGAGTTTATTCTCTGTTTCTCAAGTATAGAGTTCTGTGTGTCTAAATTTACTAATTTGTGTCATTTGGGTCATCTACATTTCTGTTTATTTATTGTCTGCTTAAGCTATTGATATCTGAGAGATGTGTGCTATAATCTTCAACTATAATTGTCAAGTTATATATTTCTCTTTCCAGTTCTATGAGTTGTGCTTGCTTGAGGCAATATATTTATATGTCTATGAAGGTTATATTTTCTGATTGTATTTTTTGTTATATATGTATATTTACCATGAATTTTATATTTTCAGATATTAAAATTGTCATCACAGCTTTCTTTGTTCATGTTTGCCTGTATATTTGTTTCCATCTTTTAAATTTTAACATTTCACATCCTTCTGTTTTCTGTTTTTCTTCTTTTAGATAACATACTGCTAAATCTTACTTTTTAAAATAAATTTTATTTTGAAATATAACGTATATTATATTAACTATAATATTCATAGATTGCACAAAACTAATTTGAATAGCTTGATGCTTTATCACAGAGCAAAAATTCTTGTAACGACTACTTGAGTCAAGAAATAGGATACTGTTGGGATAGCCCGAATCACGTCTTGGCCTCTTCTAATAAATAATCCCTGCCTTCCCTTAAAGGTAGCCACTCTCCCGCCATTTGTGATAATTACTGCCTTGCGTTCCTGTATAATTTAGTGACCAAGGTGTACTTTGCTAAACACTGAGGTCTAGTTTTGTCAGTTTTATTATTTTATATAAACAGAATTATACAGTGTATATTCTTTGGTGTCTTGTTTCTTTCTCTCAATATTATATGACTGTGAGATATGGAGTTTCCCCTTTTTTATTGCTAAGTAGTATTCCATTGTATGACTAATCCACAATTTATTTATCTACTTTCCTGTTTATGGACATTTGGATTATTTTTTTTAACATTTTCTCTATTATTAATAAAGCTTCTAGAAACATTATTATACATGTTTTCAGTGTACATGTGCATGCATATCTGATGCATGTACATTTAAGAGTAAAACTTATGGGTCATAGGCTATGCATGTGGTCAGTTTAGCAGATTTTGCCCAACAGTTTTCCAAAATGGTTGTCCTAATTTACGCTCTCTACAGCAGTGTTTGAGTGTTTTCTTTGGCTCTACAATGTACTTGTTATTGTCAGTCTTCTAAAACTTCATGATTTTGGCCAGTGTTTAATGATGTTTCTTTACAGTTTTACCTTGTATTTCATTGAATGGTAATGAGGTTAAGCACCTTTTCATACATATATTGGCTAATTGATATCCTCATTTGTGAAACGGCTCTTAAGTTTTTTCTCATTTTTCTCTTGGGTTTTTCTGTCTGTTTCTGACTGATTTATAGAAATTCTTTATGCATTCCGGTATATAGCCTTGTATAGGTTATATGTACTGCATATATCTTTTCTCATTCATTTACTTGCTTTTACAATCCCTACTGTTGTCTTTTGGTAAACGGAAATTCTTAATTTTAGTGGGTTCCAACTTATCAAGTTTTTCCTTTATGATTAGAACCAATGGGGAAATGACAGTATTTTCAATAAATGATACTGAGACAATTGGTTATTAATTTTAAAAATGAAAATTAACCCTTATTTGAAACCAGAATCAAAGATCAATTGCAAGTAGATTATAGATCTAAAATGAAAGGCAAAACAACAGAAGTTCTAGAAGAAAAAGTAAGATAATATCCTTTTGCCAATAGGATAATAAAATTAACAGCAAAGAAAAAGCACTAACCATAGTCATCTTTGCAATCTTTTTTTAAAAATTTACTTATTATTTTATTTTTTGGCTGCGTTGGGTCTTCGTTGCTGTGTGCAGGCTTTCTCTAGTTGTGGCGAGTGGGGGCTACTCTGTTGTGGTGCGCGGGCTCCTCATTGTGGTGGCCTCTCGTTGTGGAGCATGGGCTCTAGGAGTGTTGGCTTCAGTAGTTGTGGCACACGGGCTCAGTAGTTGTGGTTTGTGGGCTCTAGAGCTCAGGCTCAGTAGTTGTGGCGCACGGGCTTAGTTGCTCCACGGCCTGTGGGATCTTCCCGGACCAGGGCTTGAACCCGTGTCCCTTGCATTGACAGGCAGATTCCTAACCACTGCGCCACCAGGGAAGCTCCATCTTTGCAATCTTGAGTCCTCTAATTAATGAATATGACATATCCTTCCATTTGTTTGTATCTTCTTTAATTTCTTTCAATAATGCTTTATAGATTTCTTCACAGAAGTATTACATGTCTTTTGTTAGAGTCATTCTAATGTATTTGGAATTTAATGATGTTGTTATATTTGTATCTTCTTATAAATTTTATTTTCATGCTATCTGTTGCTGGCATGTAGAAAAGTTATTGATTTTTACATATTGGGCAGGTATCTAGCAACCCTTCTATATCCACTTTTCAGTTTAAATAATTCACATGTAGATTCTTTTCCATATGTAAAATCATATCATCTGAAAATATTGACAATCTTAATTTCTTATTTTTTAATTATTGTAATGCTTACTAATTTTTAATGAGCTCTTCTGATACAATGTTCAGCATCTTTGGTTTATTCCTAATATCCAAGAAAAGGTTTCAACATATTACCATCAAATATGTGATGGAAGAAAGAAGGACCACCTTACTTACTGAAAATGGTAGTGAGGACCTCTTTGTTTTGCCCAGGACAATTTGAGAAGAGCTTGGCTTGGCAGTTCTTCTCTGATTCATGTGGTTTTAGCTGGAGTGGTTGTGACAGAAGGATCCGCTTCCAAGATCACTTTTTTTTTTTTTTTTTTTTGCGGTACGCGGGCCTCTCACCGTTGTGGCCTCTCACCGTTGTGGCCTCTCCCGTTGCAGAGCACAGGCTCCGGACGCACAGATTCAGCGGCCATGGCTCACGGGCCCAGCCGCTCCGCGGCATGTGGGATCCTCCCGGACCGGGTCACGAACCCGCGTCCCCTGCATCAGCAGGCGGACTCTCAACCACTGCGCCACCAGGGAAGCCCCAAGATCACTTTTTCATCCACACGTCTGTGTTCCTTAGGTCCTCCTTTTCCTAGCACTTTGTTCTCCTGGGACTCTCCACGTGGCTTGGCTTTTCCTGCTCCAGCAGTCTTAGAGTGACTGGACTTTGTAAATGTAATCTGGCTTCCCTGAGAACAAGTGTTTCTCTTTCAGATTTAAAATTCTATGGGTTGGGGTCTGTGAGTTCATACCCATTGAAATTAAACTTATCTATTTAATTAAAAAAACCTTTCTCCTCTAAACGTTTGACATAAGCCAAATTTCAGTAAAATGGTGTCAGGAAAAAATAAATAATTCCTTGTTTCCTTGTGATGACAGACTTTTGAGGTTAAAGTCATCTAGGGCAGTGGGAGGGTGGCAGGTGCAGATGTAAGCTGAGTGTGAGAAGATGGGTATAAAACAGTGTGTAGGTGAGGTGTGGGTGAGAGAGTGCAAAGTGAAGAGAGCAGGCAGGTCACAGGAAGCTGGGCGGACCACAGGAAGCTGGCTGGAAAAAACGTCTTTGGCTTTACTTAATTAAAAGCAAGAATAAAACAACCCAAAGACAAATGGAAAATCTCATACACAAAGTATATAAAGAGATGGAAACAAAATAATAAGCACACGCGACTTCAGAGAAAGGTGAACTCAAGTGGCTGGCCAATAACATTCTACTCTAATTTTTGTGTTACTTCTTAAGACTTTATGCAGTATGATAATCTAATTAAAAAACAGTAAAGAGCAAAAATTTCCTTTAGAAATAAACACAAAATAGTCTTTTTTAAAGCTTAGATTTCCAGCTTTATGGTTCTAGTAGCTTTAAAAAATGCTCTATTGAAATCAAAAGCAGAGTGAGAATGATCTTTCAAAATGATCTTTCAGTCTTTGGTCTCAAGCTAAACAGTGTACTTACATGTTTGTCCACTAGGTGTCTCTTTGCATACATGTTATGATTCCAGAGAAAGCTAATCTATTTCCGCAGGCAATAGTTTGCGTGGACCGTGTCAACAAATGTCTCAGTTTTGGGGTATTTAAGAATGGCTTTAATTTAACAGGTCTTCTTTAATAAATAGAGGCATCTTGGCTAGACCTCTCATTCTTGCTTTAAAAAAATTTTGGAGACATTAACCAGGAATTGTCAGCAGACACAGAATTCAGGTACTTGCATCAGGGTTGCTGATACAGGTAGCCTGCCCATTTAGGATTGCAACCAGGAAGTTAGCCCTACATTATTTATAAATGAAGCCTTGGCACGGGTGCTCAATTCCAAAACAAGCTGCATTTGGCTCTCCAATGTCTCTCTTTCCAGAAACTATATTCCTTGTGGATCAGATCCTTCAGAATCACTCAGTGGCCGCTGATCTGTGGTCCCATATGTAGCCCTTTGAGTAAAAGATGTCAACTGTGGTGAGTCACATAAGGCTTCTCTGAATTGTTCAAATTTGGTAAATTGTTTACCTTCTCTAACTTGTCCTAAAATACAGGCAGGGTCAATATAAATCAACAGATATTTATTAGGTGCCTACTGTATGCCTGGCCTGCAGTGTCTACGAGAATTCTGGGACTCAATTCATTCTCTAAGAATGTGATGAGACTTACTGTTTGCAGAAAAATTAAGCATGCTTCTAAGGAGAAGTTGAAAAGGCAACATTATTATAAGCGGCAACACTGTTAATGTCCAAAGGACCCTGAGCTTGGGGTCTGAAGGCTTGAATTCTGACTTTATGACTTGCTAGCTGTGTAGAGTAGTTAGTCTGTCTGCTCTGTATGTCAGTTTCTTTACTTGTAAAAGTATAGGTAATATTACTTTACAGAGTTGGGACTTCCCTGGCAGTCCAGTGGTGAAGACTCCACGCTGCCAATGCAGGGGGTGAGGTTTCGCTCCCTGGTTGGGGAACTAAGATCCCACATGCCTCACGGTGTGGCCAAAAAAAAAAAGAAAAAAATTACAGAGTTGATGTGAAGACTGCAAATAATTTGCTATAATTCTGCCGAGTATCATTGTAAGGGCTTCCAGGAGAAGTCTCCCTCTTCTTGATAAAGGCAGCCTTTCCTCTTATGATGCACAGCAGGTTAGTTAATCACTGTCACTACTTCTCCTGTCGGACAGGGCCTTGGGCACTCATTTTGCAAAATCATAAGGCCCATCAAAGTGATATTTCCCAAGAAAGAGCTAGCCAGACAAAAGGGGAAGTTTTGCTCCAACTGCAGAGCAATGGGTGCAAACAACAGGCAGCTTTGTAATAGTTCTTCTTTTTCTGGCTTCCTTCTAGCCTGCAGTGGTCCTGTAGCAGAGGCCACTGCTGCATGGGGTACACCTATTCCTTTTAGTGAGAAGAGGGTTCAATGGAGGGTTGTTTGGCAAAGCTGAGTTAAAGTGAAGGGCTGCCTCGGAGCAGTGTAAACACAGTCTGGAGTTCACAGGCAGAAACATATACTTTCTTCCAGAAAGCAAAAATATGAATAGAACTCATGTGGAGAAATTTAGGGCTGCAAATGCCCGAAAGGTAAGGGAGATCATTTGCCATTCTTGTCCGGCCCATCTTAGTGCATTGTATCTGCTCTCACCCCACACAGGCTGGAGTGAAGTGAATTTATGAATCAGGTGTTGTTACTCAGGGGCTGCCATTGTAGACGACCAGGGTGTGCTTATGCGACAGACTGTTGTTGCCCTAATAACTGATGCTTTGCCTGTGGGCTACCAGTGCTGCCTGTGGTCTTGTCACAGGCCTGGTGGCCCTGTCCCTACCTGATGGAGCATCCTGAGGCTAGTACAGATCGGTGAAGAGGTTCCTTGGGTTTCCATCACCAATCTTTTAAATCCAACCTAAGCACACAGCTAGTTTGGATCTTAGAATGACTGGCTCCTAGAAGTGCCTTGTATCTGTCACTGGTCTAGGAGGCAGGTGCCTTGCAGGTTTTATCTGCATTGGTGCACGAAGCTGCTACTACGGCATGTGTGTGTGTGTGTGTGTGTGTGTGTGTGTGTGTGTGTGTGTATTGGGAGGTGTGAAAACATACTTTGCAGAGCCCCTACCTTTATAAATAATTTGAAGAGCCAAAAGTCAGTGTGCTAGCCCGATTCTGGAGGGCTGGTGGGATCAATCACTTACTGGGTGGTGCTGTGGAATTTAAGACAATGGCAGAAACAGAATCAACCCTACAAAGATGAGTTCTGGTGGTCTCTGGGCATCTGGTCGACCTCACTAGCTGGTGAAGGGAAAGCGCCTCGGTTGGGAGCAATGGGCACAGGGCGCACATGGGCGGCTCCTGGCTACTGCCCGGAGGTGGACTGGCAGGGCCCTGCCCCCTTGCCAGAGCCCTAAGGGCATGCTGGGACACAGACCATAATCTGCGACTCTTGCGGGTTCTGGAGGCTGCACTCGGGCATATACGCCTGCCGCAAGAGATGCGAGGGAGCTTCGTGCCTCCCTAAGGGGCAGGTCCAGCAGCCCTTTCGGTTTGGTGCAGGTTCTTCCAGGACGTAGAAGAGGCAGATTGTTGGTGATCGCTTACAGTTTGCCGCCTGCTTGTTACTTCGGTAAAATGATCCTTTGGGAATAGAGAATGACATTGTTGGCTGAAAGAAGGGTTTTTTTCTTCCCCCCTTCGATTTGTGGATTTTTATGTCTAAACCTTGATTGTCAGGGCTGACAGCTTACGTGGGAATGCAGGAGAGTAAGGAAGAAGCCTGCCAATCTCCTCAGATGATGGATCACGGCATTTCAGTGGTGTTGAAAATAAAATAATTTTATTATAGTTTCTGTTTTAAAAAAGTCGCAGCTCTTAAAACCATCTGTCAGATTATCCTCAAAGTTGAGAGACTGCAGAAAAGAAATGCAGTGAAATGAGTGGAAAAGTTAAAGATAAAAAAGAGAAAATAAAGGACAGGAAGAATGAGACTTTTAAAGCGTGTAGGAGATGGATTGGGACAGAATGACAATAGAGCTAAAGTTAAAAAGGAAAAAGTTTGAAATAATTTGGATAAATATTTCCATTTCATAAATTTCCTGGACAAAGTAACAACCCCAGGCCAGCCCACCCCATACATCCCTGCAGGTGTACTCACAGGAAGGTCATCTTGTTTTTGGCTCCCTTCTCTCCTGCTCTGCCTTAACAAGAGATTTTCTGCTAAGTAGCAAAGCTAATGGATTGTTTCATGTCCTTTGCTTTTATATCTGAGGAAAGATGAATTTTCTCTCCTGCTTCCCGTGGCATCACTACGATGGACAATCACTTAACAGAAGATGCTTACAGACAGTTCTCATTGTTAGTTAAGTGTACACTTTGTTGTTACATGTTTTCCATGCTTTTCGATGATCGAGACTTCTGCCTCTAGAATGACCTGCATCTTCTGGCTCCGAAGAGCTCTAGTTTTTGGATTAAGGATAATGCACATTGTTTGCCTCATGGATTGTCCATAAATCCATTCACTGTTCTGAGAATGTCTTGTCAAATGCTAACACTGTAATGTTAAAGGATAAACATGTGAATTAATCTGTTGGTGTTTTAAATTTTCAGTTTTGTTGTTTTCACTTAAGGCTCTATGAAAAAGAGACTAAACCTGGCTCATAGTTTCTTTTAATTGGAAAATTATCTCAAAATCACAATAAATTGTATTCTTTTAAAAAAATCTTTAAAACAGTAGGCATGGTACTTGTTTTGCTGCATCATCCCAAAGATTATAATGTTCACTGAGGGATAATCAAGACAGTTACTTTTGGATCAACTGAACCTATAACTGCCTTTAGTGAGTTTTTTTTTTAAAGATTTAAAAAAAAATACCAGTTATTCTATCTACTGTCTGCTTTATCAATAGTGCCTTTGTTGCATATTGGTATTCTTGGTTTATTTTCTGGTTTTAAAATGATACAGGACCAGAATCCATATTTCTGACTTAACTGATTTACCAAACAGTTTCTAAAATAAATTCCTAGAATGAACTTTTGTTTGTGTAAAATGAGAGGGACTGATTCTTCACCAGTGTCTTAGTCAGTTTGGGCTTCTGTAACAAAATACTCTAAACTAGGTGGCTTGTCAACAACAGAAATTCATTTCTCACAGTTCTGGAGTCTGGAACTGGCATTATGGTGCCAGCACGGTCAGGTTCTGGTACAAGCCCTTTTCTGGGTTGCAGAGTGCTAACTCTTCTTCTTGTATCTTCACATGGTGGAAAGAGTGAGCTGGCTCTCTGACCCCTTCTTAAAAGGGCACTAATCTCATTTATGAGGGCCCCTGCCATTATGACCTATTTACCTCCCCAAGGCCCCACCTCCAAATACTACCACACTGGGAATTAGATTTCAACATACGAATTTTTCAGGGACACAAACATTCAGTCCATAACAACCAGTATATGTTAAGGAAAAAATCTCTTCTTTGAAATTAGCTTTATTATGCATTTGGTAATGAAATGTGTTTCTACTTTTCAGTTACAGGGCTTATCAGAAATACATTTTATGTCATTGCACTAACTTAAAAAGTATTAATAACCTCAGTGTTTTGGCTAAGTCTCATGTTGTGGTGTGTTAAGGAATTGTTCTTTAAAGAAGGTAACTGTCTCAAATATGACTGAGAAAACTATTCCCTTAAACTCTGAAATATGGTACCAAAAATGTCTAGAGGAGAGTAGGTTAGGGAGTTTAATCCACCTCCAAGTGTGAACGCTATTTTATTTGATGAAAACTGCTGTCACCCTGGCTCAGACCCTTCAGTTGTGTGCTAAGTCCATTAGGAAGAATAGTTTTCTATAACAAAGCTGTTTCTAGGTAATTGCTCCCATTCTATGTAATTGCTACCTCTTTTTGAGCATCCACGTGTTTCCCATATGAGATTTCACTTAATTCTCACAAAAACCCTATCAGCTGGTTATTATCATTTCTGTTTAAGAGATGAAGCTCTTACCATTTATAGAAGTTAAGTGATTTTCCTAAGTTTCCACATTTAGCAAGTGGCAGAGTGAAATCTGTTTGACCATAATCCATGTGTGTGCAGTAGTTTTAAAGCTTTTTTTTTCTTTTTTTGGTTGTGTACCCATAAAATAATATGGAAACCCTATGTGCTCCTTCACAGTTTAAATCGTCACTTAGAATTTTTATCGTATGTTTAAATAGATGTGAAAGATGTAATTTCTGGCATATTATAAATCTTCATAGTGAAAAAGGTAAAATTTCTCTTTAAATATAACTTAGGCAATATAAACCGAAATCTGACATGTCTTGCTATTTTTTTAAAGTAATCTTTGAAGTTTTACATAGCTCTTTTTTTTTTTTTTTGCGGTATGCGGGCCTCTCCCTGTTGTGGCCTCTCCCATTGCAGAGCACAGGCTCCGGACGTGCAGGCTCAGTGGCCATGGCTCACGGGCCCAGCCGCTCCACGGCATGTGGGATCTTCCCGGACCGGGGCACGAACCTGTGTCCCCTGCATCGGCAGGCGGACTCTCAACCACTGCGCCACCAGGGGAGCCCTACATAGCTCTTTTTAATTTTTTCCCCTGGAGCTCATTTTCTCATTCCAGTACTCCATAGATTTTTGTTCAATTATATAATATTTTTATGCTTGAAAATTTACTGAAAATTTATTGATAATCATTAATAAAATTATTATTAATAATTTATTCATAATTATGTAATACATTTCAACTATATATATATTTAAAATTAAATTAATTTAAAATATTTGAGGTGACATAATTCTTTAAGCCATAAATGATTTCATTTGGAATGAGTTATTATTATAATTCTTATTGGTACATAACAAACAATATGAATGTTACACATTTTGACGGATAATGATAACTACAAGAGGTAAATTTTTTTTTTAACATCTTTGTTGGAGTATAATTGCTTTACAATGGTGTATTAGTTTCTGCTTTATAACAAAATGAACCAGTTATACATATACATATGTTCCCATATCTCTTCCCTCTTCAATCTCCCTCCCTCCGACCCTCCCTATCCCACCCCTCTAGGTGGTCACAAAGCACTGAGCTGATCTCCCTGTGCTATGCAGCTGCTTACCACTAGCTATCTACCTTACGTTTGGTAGCGTCCATGCCTCTCTCTCGCTTTGTCACAGCTTACCCTTCCCCCTCCCCGTATCCTCAAGTCCATTCTCTAGTAGGTCTGTGTCTTTATTCCTGTCTTACCCCTAGGTTCTTCATGACATTTTTTTTCTTAAATTCCATATATATGTGTTAGCATACGGTATTTGTCTTTCTCTTTCTGACTTACTTCACTCTGTATGACAGACTCTAGGTCTATCCACCTCCTTACAAATAGCTCAATTTCGTTTCTTTTTATGGCTGAGTAATATTCCATTGTATATATGTACCACATCTTCTTTACCCATTCCTCTGTCGATGGACACTTAGGTTGTTTCCATCTCTGGGCTGCTGTAAATAGAGCTGCAATGAACATTTTGGTACATGACTCTTTTTGAATTATGGTTTTCTCAGGGTATATGCCCAGTAGTGGGATTGCTGGGTCATATGGTAGCTCTATTTGTAGTTTTTTAAGGAACCTCCATACTGTTCTCCACAGTAGCTGTATCAATTTACATTCCCACCAACAGTGCAAGAGGGTTCCCTTTTCTCCACACCCTCTCCAGCATTTATTGTTTCTAGATTTTTTGATGATGGCCATTCTGACTGCTGTGAGATGATATCTCATTGTAGTTTTGATTTTCATTTCTCTAATGGTTAATGATGTTGAGCATTATTTCATGTGTTTGTTGGCAGTCCGTATATCTTCTTTGGAGAAATGTCTATTTAGGTCTTCTGCCCATTTTTGGATTGGGTTGTTTGTTTTTTTGTTATTGAGCTGCATGAGCTGCTTATAAATTTTGGAGATTAATCCTTTGTCAGTTGCTTCATTTGCAAATATTTTCTCCCATTCTGAGGGTTGTCTTTTGGTTTTGTTTCTGGTTTCCTTTGCTTTGCAAAAGCTTTGAAGTTTCATTAGGTCCCATTTGTTTATTTTTGTTTTTATTTCCATTTCCCTAGGAGGTGGGTCAAAAAGGATCTTGCTGTGATTTATGTCATAGAGAGTTCTGCCTATGTTTTCCTCTAAGAGTTTGATAGTTTCTGGCCTTACATTTAGGTCTTTAATCCATTTTGAGCTTTTTTTGGTGTATGGTGTTAGGGAGTGATCTAATCTCATACTTTTATATGTAGCTGTCCAGTTTTCCCAGCACCACTTATTGAAGAGGCTGTCCTTTCTCCACTGTACATTCCTGCCTCCTTTATCAAAGATAAGGTGACCATATGTGTGTGGGTTTATCTCTGGGCTTTCTATACTGTTCCATCGATCTAGCTTTGTGTTTTAGTGCCAGTACCATACTGTCTTGATTACTGTAGCTTTGTAGTATAGCCTGAAGTCAGGGAGCCTGATTCCTCCAGCTCCGTTTTTTGTTCTCAAGATTGCTTTGGCTATTCGGGGTCTTTTGTGTTTCCATACAAATTGTGAATTTTTTGGTTCTAGTTCTGTAAAAATTGCCAGTGGTATTTTGATAGGGATTGCATTGAATCTGTAGATTGTTTTGGGTAGTAGAGTCATTTTCACAATGTTGATTCTTCCAATCCAAGAACATGGTATATCTCTCCATCTATTTGTATCATCTTTAATTTCTTTCATCAGTGTCTTACAATTTTCTGCATACAGTCTTTTCTCTCCTTAGGTAGGTTTATTCCTAGATATTTTATTCTTTTTGTTGCAGTGGTAAATGGGAGTGTTTTCTTGATTTCACTTTCAGATTTTTCATCATTAGTGTATAGAAATGCCAGAGATTTTTGTGCATTAATTTTGTATCCTGCTACTTTACCAAATTCATTGATTAGCTCTAGTAGTTTTCTGGTAGCATCTTTAGGATTCTCTATGTGTAGTATCATGTCATCTGCAAACAGTGACAGCTTTACTTCTTCTTTTCCAATTTGGATTCCTTTTATTTACTTTTCTTCTCTGATTTCTGTGACTAAAACTTCCAAAACTATGTTGAATAAGAGTGGTGAGAGTGGGCAACCTTTTCTTGTTCCTGATCTTAGTGGAAATGCTTTCAGTTTTTCACCATTGAGGACGATGTTGGCTGTGGGTTTGTCATATATGGCCTTTATTATGTTGAGGAAAGTTCCCTGTATGCCTACTTTCTGCAAGGTTTTTATTAGAAATGGGTGTTGAATTTTGTCAAAAGCTTTCTCTGCATCTATTGAGATGATCATATGGTTTTTCTCCTTCAATTTGTTAATATGGTGTATCACGTTGATTGCTTTGCATATACTGAAGAATCCTTGCATTCCTGGAATAAACCCCACTTGATCATGATGTATGATCCATTTAATGTGCTGTTGGATTCTGTTTGCTAGTATTTTGTTGAGGATTTTTGCATCTATGTTCATCAGTGATATTGGCCTATAGTTTTCTTTTTTCTTTTCTTTTTTTTTTTTTTTTTTTGCGGTACGCGGGCCTCTCACCGTTGTGGCCTCTCCTGTTGCGGAGCACAGGCTCCGGATGTGCAGGCTCAGCGGCCATGGCTCACAGGCCCAGCCACTCCGCGGCACGTGGGATCTTCTCAGGCGGGGGCACGAACCCACGTCCCCTGCATCGGCAGGCGGACTCTCAACCACTGCGCCACCAGGGAAGCCCATATAGTTTTCTTTCTTTGTGACATCCTTGTCTGGTTTTGGTATCAGGGTGATGGTGGCCTCTTAGAATGAGTTTGGGAGTGTTCCTCCCTCTGCTATATTTTGGAAGAGTTTGAGAAGGATAGGTGATAGCTCTTCTCTAAATGTTTGATAGAATTCGCCTGTGAAGCCATCTGGTCCTGGGCTTTTGTTTGTTGGAATATTTTAAATCACAGTTTCAATTTCAGTGCTTGTGATTGGTCTGTTCATATTTTCTATTTCTTCCTGATTCAGGTTTGGCAGGTTGTGCATTTCTAAGAATTTGTCCATTTCTTCCAGGTTGTCCATTTTATTGGCATAGAGTTGCTTGTAGTAATCTCTCATGATCTTTTGTATTTCTGCAGTGTCAGTTGTTACTTCTCCTTTTTCATTTCTAATTCTATTGATTTGAGTCTTCTCCCTTTTTTTCTTGATGAGTCTGGCTAACGGTTTATCAATTTTGTTTATCTTCTCAAAGAAGCAGCTTTTAGTTTTATTGATCTTTGCTATCGTTTCCTTCATTTCTTTTTCATTTATTTCTGATCTGATTTTTATGATTTCTTTCCTTCTGCTACCTTTGGGGTATTTTTGTTCTTCTTTCTCTAATTGCTTTAGGTGCAACGTTAGGTTGTTTATTCAAGATGTTTCCTGTTTCTTAAGGTAGGATTGTATTGCTATAAACTTCCCTCTTAGAACTGCTTTTGCTGCATCCCATAGATTTTGGGTCGTCGTGTCTCCATTGTCATTTGTTTCTAGGTATTTCTTAATTTCCTCTTTGATTTCTTCAGTGATCACTTTGTTATTAAGTAGTGTATTGTTTAGCCTCCATGTGTTTGTATTTTTTACAGATCTCTTCCTGTAATTGATATCTAGTCTCATAGCGTTGTGGTCGGAAAAGATACTTGACACAATTTCAATTTTCTTAAATTTACCAAGGCTTGATTTGTGACCCAAGATATGATCTATCCTGGAGAAGTTTCCATGAGCACTTGAGAAAAATGTGTATTCTGTTGTTTTTGGATGGAATGTCCTATAAATATCAATTAAGTCCATCTTATTTAATGTATCATTTAAAGCCTGTGTTTCCTTGTTTATTTTCATATTGGATGATCTGTCCACTGGTGAAAGTGGGGTGTTAAAGTCCCCTACTACGAATGTGTTACTGTCGATTTCCCCTTTTATGGCTGTTAGTATTTGCCTTATGTATTGAGGTGCTCCTATGTTGGGTGCATAGTTACAATTGTTATATCTTCTTCTTTGATCGATCCCTTGATCATTATGTAGTGTCCTTCTTTGTCTCTTCTTTTTCTTTCTTTTTTTTTTAACATCTTTATTGGGGTATAATTGCTTTACAATGGTGTGTTAGTTTCTGCTTTATAACAAAGTGAATCAGTTTGTCTCTTCTAATAGTCTTTATTTTAAAGTCTGTTTTTTCTGATATGAGAATTGCTACTCCGCTTTCTTTTGGTTTCCATTTGCATGAAATATCTTTTTCCATCCCCTTACTTTCAGTCTGTATGTGTCTCTAGGTCTGAAGTGCGTCTCTTGTAGACAGAAAATATACGGGTCTTGTCTTTGTATCCATTCAGCCAATCTGTGTCTTTTGGTGGGAGCATTTAGTCCATTTACATTTAAGGTAATTATCAATATATATGTTCCTATTCCTATTTTCTTAATTGTTTTGGGTTCGTTATTGTAGGTCTTTTCCTCCTCTTGTGTTTCTTGCCTAGAGAAGTTCCTTTAGCAGTTGTTGTAAAGCTGGTTTGGTGGTGCTGAACTCTCTCAGCTTTTGCTTGTCTGTAAAGGTTTTAATTTCTCCACCGAATCTGAATGAGATCCTTGCTGGGTAGAGTAATCTTGGTTGCAGGTTTTTCTCCTTCATCACTTTAAATATGTCCTGCCAGTCCCTTCTGACTTGCAGAGTTTCTTCTGAAAGATCAGCTGTTAACCTTATGGGGATTCCCTTGTGTGTTATTTGTTGCTTTTCCCTTGCTGCTTTTAATATGTTTTCTTTGTATTTAATTTTTGAGAGTTTGATTAATATGTGTCTTGGCATATTTCTCCTTGGATTTATCCTGTATGGGACTCTCTGTGCTTCCTGGACTTGATTAACTATTTCCTTTCCCATATTAGGGAAGTTTTCAACTATAATCTCTTCAAATATTTTCTCAGTCCCTTTCTTTTTCTCTTCTTCTTCTGGAACCCCTATAATTCGAATGTTGGTGCGTTTAATGTTGTCCCAGAGGTCTCTGAGACTGTCTTCAGTTCTTTTCATTCTTTTTTCTTTATTCTGCTCTGCAGTAGTTCTTTCCACTATTTTATCTTCCAGGTCACTTATCCGTTCTTCTGCCTCAGTTATTCTGCTATTGATCCCATCTAGAGTATTTTTAATTTCATTTATTGTGTTGTTCATTGTTGTTTGTTTCATCTTTAGTTCTTCTAGGTCCTTGTTAAATGTTTCTTGCATTTTGTCTATTCTATTTCCAAGATTTTGGATCATCTTTACTATCATTATTCTGAGTTCTTTTCCAGGTAGACTGCCTATTTCCTCTTCATTTGTTAGGTCTGGTGGGTTTTTATCTTGCTCCTTCATCTGCTGTGGGGTTTTTTGTCTTCTCATTTTGCCTATCTTACTGTGTTTGTGGTCTCCTTTTTGCAGGCTGCAGATTCGTAGTTCCCGTTGTGTTTGGTGTCTGTCCCCAGTGGCTAAGGTTGGTTCAGTGGGTTGTGTAGGCTTCCTGGTGGAGGGGACTAGTGCCTGTGTTGTGGTGGATGAGGCTGGATCTTGTCTTTCTGGTGGGCAGGTCCACGTGTGGTGGTGTGTTTTGGGGTGTCTGTGGCCTTATTATGATTTTAGGCAGCCTGTCTGCTAATGGGCGGGGTTGTGTTCCTGTCTTGCTAGTTGTTTGGCATAGGATGTCCAGCAGTGTAGCTTGCTGGTCGTTGAGTGAAGCTGGGTGCTGGTGTTGAGATGGAGATCTCTGGAAGATTTTCGCCGTTTGTTATTATGTGGAGCTGGGAGGTCTCTTGTGGACCAGTTTCCTGAAGTTGGCTCTCCCACCTCAGAGGCACAGCACTGACTCCTGGCTGCAGCACCAAGAGCCTTTCATCCACACGGCTCAGAATAAAAGGGAGAAAAAGTAGAAGAAAAAATTAGTAGAAGTAGAAAGAAAGGAGGGAGGGAGGGAGGGCAGAAGGAAGGAAGGAAGGAAGGAAATAAAGAAAGAAAGAAGATAAAGTAAAATAAAATAAGATAAAATATAATAAAGTTATTAAAATAAAAAAACTTAAGAGAAAATAAAATAAAACAAAAAAAAACCGGACGGATAGAACCCTAGGACCAATGGTGGAAGCAAAGCTATACAGACAAAATCTCACACAGAAGCATACACATACACACTTACAAAAAGAGGAAAAGGGGAATAAATCATACATCTTGCTCTCAAAGTCCACCTCCTCAATTTGGGATGATTCGTTGTCTAAAGGAGGGAAGGAGGGAAAGAAGCAAAGAAAGAAAAAAGAAAAAAGAAAATAAAAATAGAGTTATTAAAATAAAAATTAATTATTAAGAAAAAAATTTAAAAAACCAAAAAACGGACAGGTAGAACCCTAGGAAAAATGGTGGAAGCAAAGCTATACAGACAAAATCTCACACAGAAGCATACACATACACACTCACAAAAAGAGGAAAAGGGGAAAAAAATCATAAATCTTCCTCTCAAAGTCCACCTCCTCAATTTGGGATGATTCCTTGTCTATTCATGTATTCTACAGACATCAAGTTGATTGTGGAGCTTTAATCCGCTGCTTCTGAGGCTGCTGGGAGAGATTTCCCTTTCTCTTATTTGTTCTCACAGCTCCCAGGGGCTCAGCTTTGGATTTGGCCCCGCCTCTGCGTGTAGGTCGCCGGAGGGCGTCTGTTCTTCGCTGAGACAGGACGGGGTTAAAGGAGCCGCGGATTCGGGGAGGGAGGGGCACGGAGTGCGGGGCGGGCCTGCGGCGGCAGAGGCCTGCGTGACGTTGCACCAGCCTGAGGCGCGCCGTGCGTTCCTCCGGGGGAGTTGGCCCTGGTTCCCGGGACCCTGACAGTGGCGGGCTGCACAGGCTCCGCGGGAGGGGAGGTGTGGACAGTGGCCTGTGCTCGCACACAGGCTTTTTGGTGGCGGCAGCAGCAGCCTTAGCGTCTTAGGCCCGTCTCTGGGGTCCGCCCGTTTGGCCGCGGCTCGCGCCCGTCTCTGGAGCTCCTTTAAGCAGCGCTCTTAATCCCTTCTCCTCGCGCACCAGGAAACAAAGAGGGAAGAAAAAGTCTCTTGCCTCTTCGGCAGCTCCAGACTTTTCCCTGGACTCCCTCCCGGCTAGCCGTGGTGCACCGACCCCCTGCAGGCTGTGTTCACGCCGCCAACCCCAGTCCTCTCCCGGTGCTCCGACCCGAAGCCCGAGCCTCAGCTCCCAGCCCCGCCCGCCCCGGCGGGTGAGCAGACAAGCCTCTCGGCCTGGTGAGTGCGGGTCGGCCCTGATCCTCTGTGCGGGAATCTCCCCGCTTTGCCCTCCGCACCTCTGTTGCTGTCTGTGCTCTCCTCCGTGGCTCCGAAGCTTGCCCCCTCCGCCACACGCAGTCTCCGCCCACGAAGGGGCTCCTAGTGTGTGGAAACCTTTCCTCCTTCACGGCTCCCTCCCACTGGTGCAAGTCCCGTCCCTATCCTTTTGTCTCTGTTTATTCTTTTTTCTTTTGCCCTACCCAGGTACGTGGGGGGTTTCTTGCCTTTTGTGAGGTCTGAGGTCT
This sequence comes from Lagenorhynchus albirostris, assembly GCF_949774975.1. Lineage (NCBI taxonomy): Eukaryota > Metazoa > Chordata > Mammalia > Artiodactyla > Delphinidae > Lagenorhynchus > Lagenorhynchus albirostris. The sequence continues at coordinate 12,492,317 of NC_083106.1, forward strand.
TCTGCCAGCATTCATTAGGTGTTCTGTAGGAGTTGTTCCACGTATAGATGTATTTCTGGTGTATCTGTGGGGAGGAAGGTGATCTCCGTGTCTTACTCTTCTGCCATCTTCCCGGAAGCCCAAGAGGTAAATATTTTTTATTGAAAATGCATTGTTTAATGACATAGATGAAGCTTTCCTTCTAATTATGTAACATACCCATGAATATTATTTACTTCTAGAATGAGAGTTCAGAACCAATTTTAATCCTATTATTGTTTTTTATGTATGCTGAGCACTTAAAACTATTTTTCACATAAATAAATAGATGGGAATGGAGCACTTTTTGGACTCCTTTCAAGGATATGCCAAATATTATGGTAATTTATCACAACTACTTTTTTTTTTTTTTTTCGATACGCAGGCCTCTCACTGTTGTGGCCTCTCCCATTGCGGAGCACAGGCTCTGGACGCGCAGACTCAGTGGCCATGGCTCATGGGCCCAGCCGCTCCGCGGCATGTGGGATCCTCCTGGACCAGGGCACAAACCCGTGTCCCTTGCATCAGCAGGTGGACTCTCAACCACTGCGCCACCAGGGAAACCCACAACTACTACTTTTAATGATTAAGAGACTTAAAGTAGATTTTTCTTCAATTTTGTTGAAAACAAAGAACTGGAAACTTAACTTACAATGTTATTTGTTACCCTGTCGTTAGGCTTTTATATGTTTTTAATTCCTGGGAACTATACAAAAATTCTTTATCAAGACATACCAAATAACTACTACTTCTTCCTTTAACTCTTTCACTCATGGGCACCTTGCTCAAACTGACATTCTCAGAAAGGTTGGGAAAATGGAAAAATAATTACTTCCGAAGCACTTTTGCCAGCATTATTATTATTTTTCATGAGTTACTTTTATGGTGTGCTTTATAAATATTTTTATCAAATCTTGGAGCTACATATTATTTATCATTGAATCATTCTGGTGAAATTTTAGATTTTATATATGTCAACTACCTCAGGGAACAAAGTACCGAAACTCCAAAATCATTAAGTAAACACTCCCATAGCCTCCACAAAGGTACATTCATTCCTAGGTCCCCTCACCTATGCTTCCTTGCACCAGTGATTGCATATTATTTCTACCCACTTGCTCTTTGATTTGGGAGGTTTGACATCAATCAACACAGTTTTATTTCCATATTCTTCAGATTGGGAAGATTTCTCATGGGATATTCATGACAGTACTATTTCACTAAATGAAAAAATTTGTAATTCATAGGTTTTCTTTATGGAAACTCATCTATAGTTTAGTACTTTCATTTTTTTGTATTTTTAATTCATTTGCTCAACAAATGTCTATTTAATCGCCTGGTATACAATGACTGTGGATATAGCAGTAAACAGATAGAAAAGGTAAGACAGAGTGCCTGCCCTTAGACAAGTTATACTATAGTGGGAGGTCAGATGTTAAAGAACTAATTGCAAAATTAATAATTCTGTACAACTCTGAGACCTTCTATAAGTAAAAGATAAGGTACTATGAGGGCAAACAAAAGGAGATTGATCTCTAATAAGGATCATGGAAAGCTTTCTTGACTAAATGATATTTGGTCTGAGTGTTGGAAGATTAGATGGTATAAGTCATCTTGGCTAGTGACTGTTGAAGAGCATGCACAAAGGTTCTGAGATTGGTAGAAACATGTTTAAGGAATTTAAAACATATCTAGTGAGTCAGGGAGATGGAAAGAAAGAGACATGGAAATGATCCAAGTTGAGGTTGGAGAAGGAAGCAAAGGGCTGGTAGTACAAAGCCTTCCTTTCATAATTTTGGTCTTTATCTCAAGACTCAACAGCTATTGTAGAAGTGTAAGGAAAGAGATGAATAGTTAGATGTGCATTGAAAAAACATGACTCTGGGCAAGAAGGAAAGCCAGGACATCAGCTAGGATGTTCCTGCAGTGGTCCAATTGCTACGGTGGTAGCAATGGGTAGAGACAGAATGGATGCATTTAAGAGACAGTCCAGTGGTAAAGAGGTACAGTATGTACAAGGGAAGTATTCCTCGAGTTCCAAGGAAGGCTTAATATCAGTGACTGAAGAAGTGTATTGTCTACCTGTCCCAATGCTTAGGAGAAGACTTAGAGGTGAATTTTTCCCTTTGTCTTCCATCATCTCCTGTCAATTCTGTGCTTGTTTTACTACTAGAAAGCTGGCTGAGTGAAGGGGTTTAGGTTTCCACTGAAAAAATAAAGTTGCCTGAGGGTACAGTCTAAGCTGTGTGCCTCACTGGGCTAGAACATGGGGCATAAAGAAGACTGGGTCTTGGCCTCTGCCTTTTTGACATTCTCATTGTCAAACCAGGGAGACCTGTCCAGAGCATCATGGTACAATACCAAGGCCATTAGGAGTTAGTGGGGAGACTTTGAGGGAGCCAGGATAATATTGTGGTGGTTAAGAGAGCAGGCTCTGGAGTCTGGGTTTGAATTTGGAAATACCTATTTACTAACTTCCTCCTCTAAATTGCCTTATCTAAGACATGGGACTAATAATAGTATATTATTCATAAAGTGGTTCTAACAGTAGTATAGCATGATATATTAAATCATCAATTGGCCAGGCACATAGTAACTGCTTAATAAATGCAATCAATTTATGTTATTATAGGGGAGGGGCCAATTAGCCATCTGCATAGAGTCAGGAAAGGTTACACTGTGATCCCTTACAACTTATTTAAAGAGTATATATAATTGACCTTTAATAAATGCTTGCTTAGGGAATGAGTATGTTTTATGACAATAAAATAATTTATTGAGCATTTATTCTATGTTAAGCCCCTTATAAAGGGCCTTATAAAGATATTTTATAGATATAGATATTTTATAGATATTTTATAGATAAAGAAAATAAAGATATTTTCTCATTTAATTCTTATCTGATCCTAAGAAGAAAATACAATTCTTATCCACATTTCACAGATGGGAGTCCTGAGGTCTCAAAACATCAGTTATTTGCCCACGATTACAGAGTAAAAGCTGTATTTAAGCTGGGATTTAAGTTCAGTCCAGACCAATTCCAAGCTTCGCTTTTAACTTCTACAAGTTCTGCAAGCTTCTTTACCTAAAAGCGCTGCTGAATTAAAACTAGCTTTTACTTATTATGTACTTGCTCAGTTGATTGATACGAAAAATACATTAGTATACAGAATCAAAAAATATTCATAGTATTTTACCTGAACATCTTCATTTTATAAATAAACACTTATTGTAGGAAAATAAATAGGTATGGGAATAAAAAATAACTTCTTATTATAACTCATAATTACTATACACATTTTGCTGTGGATTTCTTCAGACGTTTTTCCCATTGCATTGATGTTTGAGTTGTATGTATGTAAACCCACATTTTTATAATAAAAATTGAATGAAGTTAAATCGCACATATTTTACCCTACTTTTTCATTAAGAATTACTGAAAACTCAGTAGTACTAAGCATGGTTGATGGCACATAGTAAAGATGCAGCAAATGTCAGCAGCCGTTGTCACCACTGTCATCAACATCATCTTGCCCTCCAGTAAGGCTGTAATAATTTGACATCCCAACAACAAATTATTCTTTTCACCACACCTCCAGCAAACTTGGCTTCTGACAATTCTTTTGTGTATGCCAATCCTGAAGAATGAAAATGGAATTAGGCTGTTGTTTTACTCTGCACATATTTTATTACTAATGAGATTAAACATTAGTCATTTTTATGTTTTGAATTTTCCTTCACTTGCTATTTTATTCGTTCTCTATTTTATTTTTTTAATTTTTAGTTTTTTTTCTTGAAGTATATTTGATTTAGACTGTTGTGTTAGTTTCTGGTGTACAGAAAGGTGATACAGTTATACATATATATGTATCTACACATATGTATATATAGTTTTTCAGATTCTTTTCCATTGTAGGTTATTATAAGGTATTGAATCTAGTTCCCTAAGCTGTACAGTAGGACCTTGTTGCTTATCTGTTTTATATGTAGTAGTGTGGATCTGTTAATACCAAGCTCAGTTTATGATGGAGGATGTTCTGCCTATGTTCTCTTCTAGGAGTTTTAAGGTGTCCTGTCTTATATTTAAGTCTTTAAGTCATTTTTCGTTTATTTTTGTGTATGTTGTGAGGGAGTGTTCTAACTTCATTGCTTTACATGCAGCTGTCCAGCTTTCCCAACAACACTTGCTGAAGAGACTGTCTTTTCTCCATTGTATATTCTTGCTTCCTTTGTCGAAGATTAATTGACCATAGGTGTATGGGTTTATTTCTGGGCTATTCTGTTTCATTGATCCATATGTCTGTTTTGTGCTAATACCATGCTATTTTGATTATGTAGTTTTGTAGTATTGTCTGAAGTCTGGGAGTGTCATGCCTCTAGCTTTCTTCTTTTTCCTCAGGATTGCTTTAGCAATTCTGGGTCTTTTGTGGTTCCATATAAATTTTAGGATTATTTGTTCTAGTTCTGTGAAAAATATCATGGGTAATTTGATAGGGTGCATTGCATTAAATCTGTAGATTGCTTTGGGTAATATGGTCATTTTAACAATATTAATTCTTCCAATCCAAGAGCATGGGGTATCTTTCCATTTCTTTGAATCATCTTCAGTTTCCTTTATCAGTGTTTTATAGTTCTCAGTGTATAAGTCTTTCACCTCCTTGGTCAAGTTTATTCCTAGGTATTTTATTTTTTTTTTGACATGATTTTAAAAGAGGTTTATTTTTTTTTGACATGATTTTAAAAGAGGTTTTTTTTTTTTTCTGACAGTTCATTTCATTTCTGTGTTTCCTGTACCTGAATATGTTTCCTTCTTTAGGTTTTGGAAGTTTTCAGCCATAATTTCTTCAAATACTTTTTTGGTCCCCTTTTCTCTTTTTTATCCTCTGGGATCCCTGTTATGTGTAGATTGGCATGCTTTTTTTTTTTAACATCTTTATTGGAGTATAATTGCTTTACATTGGTGTGTTAGTTTCTGCTTTATAGCAAAGTGAATCAGCTATACATATACCTATATCCCCATATCTCCTCCCTCTGCGTCTCGCTCCCACCCTCCCTATCCCAGCCCTCTAGGTGGTCACAAAGCACTGAGCTGATCTTCCTGTGGCACGCTTTATATTATCCCATAGGTCTCATGTTGCTTTCATTTTTTTCATTTTTCTTTCTGTCTGCTCTTCTGATTGAGTGATTTCCATTATTCTATCTTCCAGATCACTTCTTCTCTCTTCTGCATTATTTAGTTTGCTATTTGTTGCATTTAGCTCAGTTTTCATCTTGGCAATTGAGTTGTCTAATTTTAATTGTCCTCTTTATAGTTTCTACTTCCTCATTACAGTGATCCACACTTCTATCCATAGTCTTTCTTAATTTCTTCAGGATTTTTATTACTTCCTTTTTGAACTTGGGGTCTAGTAAACTGGAGAGGTCTGTCTCATTGTTTGTTCTTTCAGGGGATTTCTCTTCTTTTAATTGGGAATGGTTTCTCCTTCATTTTACTTATATTTCTCTGACTCTATTAATTTAGGAGAAGCAGTTATCTATTGTGGTCTTGAAGGGCTGTTTTTATTTGAGTCTAATATTTTTAGCGTCCTGTATGAGGCTAATATTTTTCGTGCTAGGGCTGTTTTCGGTATGGATGCCTGCCACATCTTTCCTCAGTGTGTGCTGGCCATTATCCCCTTGATAGAGGGTGTGATTGATGTTGTGGTGGCCAAAGCCTGCACTGGATGTTGGAGGGGTCTCCTCTTTGCTCCATGGTTGTCATAGCCCTGTCGGGGGCAGGGCCTGCTCCCCACTTATTGGAATAGAAGCCCTCAGATCTGGTTCTAAGCTGTGGCACACTCTCGCTGGGAAAGGGACTGGCGCACTCTCGCTGGGAAAGGAGCCAGTGGGTATTCCCCCGCAGGAGCCGTCCACTGAGACGTGTGCTCTGTGATGTTGCCTCTCCCCCTTGTGCGTGCTTACAAAGTGCACTGTTGAAACTGCCCTCTGCCCCATCTCAGCAGAGGAAAAGCTGGCAATCAGGCTGCAAGTCCCTCAGGCGCTGCGCTCACAAATCTGCCAGTGGCGTAAATCTGTGGAAGTCACGCGCCCACCAGGAATCAGTTCAGATTTCAGCCCCACTTCTGTGTGTGGGCAACCTGCAGGTGTTTGGGTGCGCCCAGAGCTTGTAGAGTTGGGGCTGCACCCGAGCAGGCTGAGAATGAGGCTGCTGTGACAGGGCCATGCCCCTCCCTTTGCACTAGCAGTGACAGTAGGGCTCCTGTTTGCCCTCACACACCGCCAGCTGTGACCTGGACCACTCCTGAGGCCCTTGGGGCTGTCTCTGCGTGGCCTAACTGAATCTTCTCCCTGGGTGTGTCTGCTGAAGCCCGAGTATCAGAACCCAGCTGCCACTGGCGAGCACTCCAGCAGGTATGCGCTTCAGGCTGGGGCATGCAGTGAGGTGGCCAGGACCTTCTGTGCAGGTCTCTGTTTGTCCTGCCTTCTACAAGCTGGCTGCTGCACTCACCTCTGAGCCCCTGAAGCTTCCTATCTGTCCTGGCTGATCTCCCAGCCAGTGAAGGCGGTTCCCAGGGTGAGGGAACTTTTCACAGCTCCCTCCAGGGGTACAGGTCCCGTCCTGCTTCCTTTTCTCCCCCTTTCATCCTACCCAGTCATGTGGTGGTCTTTCTTGCAGCTGTGGCTGTATGAGACCTTCAGCCAGCACTCAGTGGGTGTTCTGTGAGAACTGCTCCACATGTGATATAGTTTTGATGTATCTGTGGGAGGAGGTGAGCTCCACGTCCTTCTATTTCACCATCTTCATCTCCCAGTCTGCTTATTATTTTCTTATTGGTGAGTAAGGACTCTTTATGATTCTCATGTATTAAATGTATATTGCAGATATTTTCATCAGCTTGTGGTTTGATTTTCTATTTATATTTTAGTGTATTTTTTAAACAAGTAATTTAAAAATTAAGTAATTAAATTGGTTGGTCTTTTTATTGTGGTTTTTCTCTTTGGCATTTTACAAATAAATGTTTTATTCATATTTATGTAATATAAATATGGCATTTTTGACATATAAAAGCGGTATACATCTTTCAGAACTTGGGAACCATTGGTATAAGAAATAAAGTCACATGGGGTTTGGATCTGCATTCATGGTGTCACTGGGAAGAACTGAAAAGCTCTTTGCTTTGGGGAGAGTTTCAGTGGCTTGTGGATGTTTACCAAGTTTCTCGCTTGTCAAAGTCTGAAGATATGAGATTTTTTTTTCTTTTTGTTTTCATCTCCTTTTCTTGAAACCAGAGTGTCTTGTTTTTCAGGTAATCCACTACAAAGTGCAATACATCAAAAGGGGCTCATCTTTATATTAAAGTTGGGACTTCTGAGGCAGAGGGATTAGTTACATTTTTGAAATTGTTAAATTAACACAATCAGAATAATAGTAATGGATCAAATATTTCTGCATCTTACATTATGTTGTTCATCATGAAGATGAAAATATTTTCACTTTTCAAAGATATACGTTTATGTATTATACAATATTAAGTAGATAAAAAATAGATACATCTTGCTGTAGACTTGAAAAAAATATTGGCAAACTTGCAGATGAAATTCTGGCTTATTTTATGAACTCAGTTTTTAACAGTGGGCTTATTCTGGATTAAAAGGCCATGTAATGAATCACTTTTATTGTGAAATTCATCAATCAAAATAGAAATGCCCTTCTTCCCGTCAAAGAGATATACGCTTTTATGAACAATTTAATTCCACATTTAACTGAAAATCCTTCTTTTCTTTTAGTTTTTGTTTCTATCAATTTGACATCATACATGGCTACTGATGGCAGTGATCTTGTAAGTACCCTTTGGAATACTTCAGACTTGAAATATTAATTGTCAGTTTGATGAATGAGTAAAAAATTATGTCGATTTTAAGTTTGGCTAGCTATTTATTGTCCTCCATTTGGTTAGTCACAATGGAATTAAATGATCCTCTTGTTAGAGTCTGAGGGTTTCTTATGATCACCAAGCATTTGTTTAAGACCCCTAGCTATTTACTTTTTTTTTTTTTTTTTTTGCGGTACGCGGGCCTCTCACTGCTGTGGCCTCTCCCGTTGCGGAGCACAGGCTTCGTACGCACAGGCTCAGCGGCCATGGCTCATGGGCCCAGCTACTCCGCGGCACGTGGGATCTTCCCAGACCGGGGCACGAACCCGTGTCCCCTGCATTGGCAGGCGGATTCCCAACCACTGGGCCACCAGGGAAGCCCTCACTGTGGTTTGGTCAAGGGCAAAAGCAAATGGATGTCACAGATCTGTAAAGATAGAGTCAGGGAGACTCAGGTTCAGAAAAGCCAAAGTTTATGAAAAGTTTTAAAAAGAAAAAAATGCATGGGATTATAAGCATATGTGTTATGTGGAACAAAGATATGAAAAGAAAGAATTAGGACTGTTGGATCCTTGAGAAAGGTAATGGAGGGTTTAATTATTACACTGCTTTGCTTTTTCTGAAGAAAAAATGTAGTCTTCCAGCTGGAAGGAGTTCATCTTATATGTTTAAGAGAATGGAAATTAAGATAGTAAGAGACCACCTAAGGACGTTAAATGAATAAGTTCGTTCATTCATTCATTGAGACATTCATTTAATGCTCACTGATTACCTCTCCTGAGTTTATCAAGTGTCAAATCAACCACTGTAATAGGTGGGAATTGGAGATTTAATTGTGACTTGAAACAAGTTAAAATCTCCACATCTTATAAAAAATAGTATAGCCTTGGGTTTTGGAGCAAAGATGGCAGATGTGATTACCAAAGGACTAACATATCGTTCCGTAGCCCCCAGTCTATAGCTGTTACTGCTGTAATAGGTAACCTGCTTCCCCTTGGTCCTGGGCACAAGTGGATTCTGTTCTTCTTGGTGGGAACTCTGGCTCTTTATGGGTCTTTCTCATTTCATGAGCCATTCTCCACTCCTAGACGCAATCAGCTCAGCTCTCCTTGTGTGTCTATTTACCTGTTATTTTTATCTCACAGCCATCAGCATCTGGGCAGTACTGCTTAATGTCTCTCTTAAGCATTTCTTCCAGCTGCTTTTCAGTGGTTACCCTACATTATCTTTTCATTCAGAAAATTAGTTCAATTTTCTGCTGTCATTTGTTCTCTAAATAAAATGTAGCACAGGAGACCTATTTTTATGCTAGGTAGTTTCGGTAGGCGTGACACATTTGGCCTAATCGCATCCCGAATTACACCTCATTTCCACTAAACTAACATGTATTGAGCTACATGTGCTGAGCTCTCTGCTTGGTGCTGGAGTACGAAGAGGAGAAGCCGACCACCTGGTCGGGGCAGGGTGATATGGTGAAGTGGTGCTAATAAAACTGTTCAAGAAAGTAGACTCTAAGCATCTGAAATCTCATTATAGTATATTATAGTATAGCATAGTTAAAAAGCATTGCTCTTTTTTTGTTAAGCTCAGTTGCTGTTATCTGCTGGTATTCTTTTCTTTCCTCCGGTTTTCTCTCCTCTGAAGGGAAGGAGCAGAATTTTCAAAGCTAAAGCTTCACACAGAATCAAAAAGTATTAACTCACCAAGTTCTGTCTGTTTTCCCTCCTAAATATTTCTCCGTCTTCGCAGATGCAACGCTTGCCCTTCCTTCTGTTCACTGGGCTCTTTGCCTCTCTCTGCACCTGCTCTCAACTACCCCGCCCGCGACTACTCTCCGCCGCCTCACAACAGCCAGGGTGGATTTTCCTAACTGCAGATGTGACTTTGCCACCCTCCTGCTTCTATCTGTTCAGTGGCTTCGCTTGGCTCTCAGATGAACTTCATACTTTCAAACATAACTTACATGACATGGCTTGGCCACTCTGAATGTGGTGACCATGTCCAAAACCTACCTGCACTCGGTGGTCAATGCCTCCTGGCTTGTACCTGCATCTCTGTATCACATCCTCTTAGGCGCAGGTCTTTAACTGGAGGGCCTGCCCTGATTCCCCAGTTCTAGGTAAGCACTGTAATGGTGTGCAGACCTCATTATCCTTGTTCAGCTCTCTTTCGTCTGGGTTTCACTGGAAGCTGTGTTAGAACTTGCTTGCCATTGAATCTCTGGTCCTTGGCACTTAGTAGTTGTGCAGTAAGTGGTGGTAATCACCTGTAGGATCCGGGTCACCTGTAGCTTTTTGGGAAATTTTTAACATAAATGATTAAATTTGGTACAATCGCTAAACATCCATGTGTAATTCTTGATGTTTATAAGGCTTTCCGTACATTATACTGTGGTGATTAAGCATTATACACCAAATCCGTATGGCTTAGTTTTCTTTTATGATTAGTTTCTTTTTTTTTTTTTACATCTTTATTGGAGTATAATTGCTTTACAATGGTGTGTTAGTTTCTACTTTATAATAAAATGAATCAGTTATACATATATGTATGTCCCCATATCTCTTCCCTCTTGCGTCTCCCTCCCACCCTCCCTATCCTACCCCTCTAGGTGGTCACAAAGCACTGAGCTGATCTCCCTGTGCCATGCAGCTGCTTCCCACTAGCTATCTACCTTACATTTGGTAGTGTATATATGTCCCTGCCACTCTCTCGCTTTGTCACAGCTCACCTTTCCCGCCCCCCCATATCCTCAAGTCCATTCTCTAGTAGGTCTGTGTCTTTATTCCTGTCTTACCCCTAGGTTCTTTATGACATTTTTTTCCCTTAAATTCCATATATATGTGTTAGCATACGGTATTTGTCTTTCTCTTTCTGACTTACTTCACTCTGTATGACAGACTCTAGGTCCATCCACCTCCTTACAAATAGCTCAGTTTCGTTTCTTTTTATGGCTGAGTAATATTCCATTGTATATATGTGCCACGTCTTCTTTATCCATTCATCCAATGATGGACACTTAGGTTGCTTCCATGTCCTGGCTATTGTAAATAGAGCTGCAATGAACATTTTGGTACATGACTCTTTTTGAATTATGGTTTTCTCAGGGTATATGCCCAGTAGTGGGATTGCTGGGTCATATGGTTATGATTAGTTTCTTATTAAAATAAATAGATAGATAAATAAATAATAATGACCAGCATGTGAATCTTAAGGCTTGGTTAAGAAACTTCTCTGGTCTCAGATTTTAGTAACAACATTCTACCTAGAGAAGGAAAACAGCCTTAATTTAATGGTGACAAGGCTCAGAGGGAATGTACACATCATCTCTTTTACCATCGTACATAATTCTTTTACCTAAAGCTTTCAGGGATTACTTTCAGGGATTGCTCTAGTGGGGAAGAAATGTCAGAATCATCTTAGATCAAAACTTTATGACAGTGTTTTCTCGAAAATTGTTTAAAATAAATTTACTTCAGTAAATATTGCCTGGAAAAAATGTCAAGTGAAAACTTTTTCCTGAAACGAAAGTCTCTGTGTATAAATCATGGTTACATTGCTCAGTTTTCTGCTGATTAGGACAAGCTCACTGAACGTGAATGGACATTTGCTTCTGGCCCTGTGGTCACTGGGTTATCTGCTGTTGCGTGGACTGTCATCTGTGTGGTGATCTAACAGCAGACTGGGCCCCGATGCGTTTCTTCACAAGAGAGCTCTCCATTCGTTGTTCACAGAACGTGTATTGCCTGGCCTTTATGTGTACTGTGTGCTGTGAGCAGCCCAGATACGATTCCAGCCCCCATGGGAACCTGCTCTGCCCCCCACTCCATCCCTGTGCTCATGGTGTGTGTCTCAGGGATGTGGTGATATTCAGGGATGAAGTGAGGAATCTATTTTCCACCTTTTTGATCAACTAGAAAGAGCTGAAATGTTGGCACCTTGTTTTTTTAGGCTCCATCAACAGAACTCTATGTTGAATTGGCTGTGCCAATGCTGCCTTGGACACAGGAGACTGTTTTGCATATTTTCTGTCCCAAGTAGGACTCCACTGGAGAAGTGCATGACAGCTATCTGGGGAACAGATGACTGGGTGAGGGCTTGTTAGCTACCACTGGAAAACTTGTGTCCCTCCTCCCAGCGCCTCTCCTCCACCCCACGCCTTCCTACTTCTTGGGTTCCTGATTCTTAGTATTTGGTGGATATGGTTAAAACAGGATGCTGGAGAGCTACTGTGTTTTTTGAGGAAATAGTATTTTACCTTCAAGGAAACGCCAAGGGTCATCTCTCCGGGTGGGTTCAAACTTAGTGTCAGCTGATCCCAGGGGCTTTTCTCTGTGTATGTGCCTCTCTGGGGGAAGAAAGATGTTGGAGCAACTTTTATGTTGCTTTTCTCTGCCGATGTTAGCAGAGGTATTTTTTAGCTCTGAGTAATCAAACAGTAGAGATGGCTTTCCAGATAGTTGTTAAATCTCCACTTGTACCAGGCACTATTATTAAGGCATTATGGGAAGTAAAATTTAATACAAGACCCAGTTAATCTTTCGGTAAATATTTATTGAATGCTTCCTATGTGCCAGGCATCCCTCTAGGTGCTAGATTTTGAAGTCATGACATGTTCAATAATGTCAATTTTATCTTGAATGCTTGGCCAATCATTGACTCTAAGCAAAGTCGTCATTCAGCTACAGAGCTGATAAAAGATTTGGTGAAAAGCAACATTAACAGGGGAAGTGATTGAGCAGCTGTGTGGGATAGAGGGCTGGACCATTAGATGGACTGTGTTACTACCATGTATGTACCACTCAGATATATAAACAGATAGATTATAATATCCATTTAAGAGGCATCAGCAATGCATTGTGGAATATAAAAGACAGAAGAAGTAGTAACACTGAGTTAAACAATAGGCGTAGGAGCCTGACTGGCCTGGGTCCTAGTCTTGGCTCTGCTACTAGCTATGTGTGATCTGAGGGGAAGTTACTTAAGCACACCGAGATGAAGTTCCTTTCATGAAAAGGAAGGTAAAAATAGTACCTACCATGAAGATCTTTGGGAAATAATATAAATCAATTGTTACAGTGACTACAAATAAATAACACTGGGTGAATGTAAGATTTTTATAAGAGCTCATGCCTTCTAAAGTCAGAAAGGGCTTTATGGTGGAGGTGGCATTTGACCTCGATCTGAAAGGATGAGTAAGCATTAAGCAGATGAAAAATGGGGGAAGAGAATAAAGCATTCAGAAGTATGGAGTTGTTAAAGTGCCTGACATTTCTCTAGGATAGAAAAAAGTCTAAGGTGCCAGGAACGGAATTGGACAGATGTCTTGGTGGGATATTGAAGCTACTGTGGGAAGGGACTCGCTTGACACTTAAACTGTGATTTCAAGATGGAATCTCATACATTAAATGACTGGCTTCCATTCAATAATGGTTCTGCAGGTTCACACGTAGACACTCCACTCTGCTGTAAATACAGAGCAATGATAGACAAAGAGAAACATAGAAAACAGGGAAAGCACAGTTAGGCTCAAAAACACAGTAATCATCTCTATGGATCAGAAATAAAAAGTGGCAACATGACTGAAGCTACGGCCTGCTGGGCACCTACCTCATCTGGAGGCAGGAAGCAGTTTGCCTCCTGGTCCAGGTTAGGGAGGTGGGAAAACGCTCCACTAAATATGAGAGAACTATGGTCACTTCTTTTTTTAAATTTTATTTATTTTTGGCTGTGTTGGGTCTTGGTTGCTGCCCACGGCCTTTAGTTGCGGTGAGCACGGGCTACTCTTCCTTGCAGTGCACGGGCTTCTTATTGCGGTGGCTTCTCTTGTTGTGGAGCACGGGCTTCAGTAGTTGTGGCTTGTAGGCTTCAGTAGTTGTGGCTCTCGAGCTCAGTAGTTGTGGCTTGCAGGCTCTAGAGCGCAGGCTCAGTAGTTGTGGCGCACGGGCTTAGTTGCTCCGCGGCATGTGGGATCTTCCCTGACCAGGGCTGGAACCTGTGTCCCCTGCACTGGCAGGCGGATTCTTAACTGCTGTGCCACCAGGGAAGCCCCTATGTTCACTTCTCAATGACAATGGTAAACGGCAGCTTCCCCACTTGTGAAAGGGGCTAAAGATGAAAAGAGAAAACAGTTGTTAAAGCACTGCCTGGGGTTACACAATTCCACAAGCTACCTGAGGGCCTAAGAAGGAAGGAATAGGGACACATATCAAAATCAGGAGCTAAACCTAGTCACCAGTCAGACCAGCAACTGGATAGGCAGGAGTTCCCATGACGGCGTCAGGACCTGATTGTAGGACCGATTCCACATCAGGTGGAGGCAACGTCCAAACGGATAAGGAGGGAGGTGCGGCCGTAATGGGGGAAAGGGGAGCAGAGAGGGAGGGAGAGACTGAGAGAGAGAGGGAGGGGGAGAGAACATAAGGCCCTTCCACTCACAATTCTGCAAACTTAAAAGTCCAAAACATTTGAGAAATGCTAAGAAAGATAGGCTCTCAAATACAAAATTCAAGTATAGCTTTATTTTACATAAAAACAAAATTTTAAAGCATGACAAAAAATTTTAAGTATGAAGCTCAAAGAATCTTTTGTACAATTTTGAAACAAAAGCAGGCACAAATGAAAAAGTATAAAATGCAAGTGGGCTTTGAAAAAACTGAGGTATTGGAAAAGAAACCATAACGTTTGAAATAGAAAGCTCAGTAAATGGCATACATTCCATGTTGGATACTTTCTAAAAGAGTGTTAGTTAATTGACAAATTTATGCAGGACATGTATGGCACAGGGAGATAAACAGATTAAAAATTAAGACAGAAAATTAAGAGCAGAAAATAATGGAATAGTTAAAAAAAAAAAAGAAACAGGTATAAAGATTGCTGAAATTTTGAAAGAAAAGACCAAAACATATTCCAGGTTGTAGAGAACTAAAAGTTTTATATATTGCAGGAGGGATTATAAGTAGGACACTTTGAAAGCAATTTGGGGATACCTGCAATATTAAAGATGCACGTATCCTATGACCATGAAGTCCACTCTCAGATAAATACTCTAGCCCAGAGGAACACGTGTCCAGGGGCACAGTGCAGTTATACAAAGTTGTTAATTGCAACAGTGTTGTGATAGTAAATTAAATGTGGGTCCTTAAGTGAATGGATAAATAAATTGTGTCATTTTCATTCACTACAGTGCTATATTAGAATTAGAGCTACTTGTCTCAACATGGAAAAAAATCTCAAAAACACAATACTAAAAATTAAATATCTCCATTAATGCTATTATTTATAGTATTGTGAATGTTGCTTATAAATACTAAAATCGCATGGGAATGATAAAAATCACATTCAGCTTAGTGTAACCTGGGGTGAATGAGAGGGAAGTTGTACATAGGGAGACATGAGTGTATTTAGATTTCATTACCTTAAAAGTAAAATCAAAGAGTAAGAAAGAAAAGAAGGAAGAAAGAGCTGTGTGCTCAGTGAGTTAGAATATGATAGAGTTGAGACTCTTGATACCATGTTGTTAAATTGCTTTTCAATTTCCACTCCCCACTATCAGTGAGTAAGTGTGTATCTGGAATTTACTGCAGGAGAGATGATAAGCACAGGAGTGTGGTTTTGAAAAAACACGTGAGGATCTCTCTTTTGGCCCTAGGCCCTCCTGTTACTATCATGTGTCCTCTTTTTAATCAAGGTTCTGGTGAGACTAGTCTTCAGTGCTGTGTTGACTTCTTTAATTCCCATTCCTCCCCAAGCCACTGGAATTTGTTTTCCAGCCAACACGACAATGAAACTGTTTTGCCAAGGTCTCCAGTAACTTTTTCTTTCTCTTTGACACTGGTAGTATTTAATGGATTGGGCTCACCTTTCCCTTCAATCTCTCCCTCACTTCCATGGCAGCTCCTCTCCTGGTTTTCTTTTGTCCTGTGCTGTTCTGCTCAGTCTCCTAGACCTTTCCTGCTGCTTCCGTGTAAACATACTGGTCTTCCTTCGGATTCTGACTTCAACCCTTTGACATTCTACACATGTGGGTTATCTTATCCTAACTCAAGACGTCCACTCTCTGTACACTGATGATTCCTAATTTTATGTCTTTATTCCAGATTTCCTCCAAATCCTTAAACCCTTACGTACTATATATACTATTTCCATCAGATGCCTCTTATGTACATCAAACTCAATATGTTTATTACTGAATATATTATAATTCAGTATATATGACTGTGTCCTCTATATTGATGTCATTTATCCCATTGCTTAAGCTAGAAACTCTTTCCCTGGCACATTGCTCTCCCTCACTTTCCATGTTCTAAGATCCTCCTCCTCTTCCCCCTCAGCTCCCTGTCCATCCTTCCTTTTCTCCTCTCTCTTTCTTCTTCCCCTTTGCCCTAGTCTTTCTTTTTTTGTTTTTTGTTTTGTTTTGTTTTTTGCGGTACGTGGGCCTCGCTCTCACTGCCGTGGCCTCTCCCGTTGCGGAGCACAGGCTCCGGACGCGCAGGCTCAGCGGCCATGGCTCATGGGCCCAGCCGCTCCGCGGCATGTGGGATCTTCCCGGACCGGGGCACGAACCCGTGTCCCCTGCATCGGCAGGCGGACTCTCAACCACTGTGCCACCAGGGAAGCCCCCTAGTCCTTCTTTTATAATATTTCTCGAATTTCTCTTCTGTGTAGAAAGTGCCATTGCTTCCAGCTTCCCCTCAGACTCTAGTCCTTGCTTCTCTGTCCTCCTCCGTTATACAACATCAACAACCAAAGCAAATACCTTAAAGGCTACTACTTTGTGAATTTTACTCTTGAAACAAATATTTGCATTTTACCATTTACTCCTGTGACTTTGGGCACAATACTGAACCTCCGTTTGCTTCAATTTCCTCATCTGTAAAATGTGCATTATAATAGCACCTAAGCCATAAATGTTGTGAGAATTCAATCCAGGTATTTATGAAAAGACTCAGAGCAGTGACTGGCCTATGGCAAACATTATATGAGTATAAGCTTTATATATATTTCTTAGCTATCATTGTTTTCAATTACTGTCTATTGTTATTATAAAAGTCTCCTATCTATCTTCATTTTTCACTATTAGAGATTTTCTTTTCATATTCACTTATTAAGTAATATTAAAGTGGTTAGTCTTCTGAAAAAAACTAAGCAAGTTTTTCATGTATTTTTACAGGTAAAATTTTAATATATAAAAGCTTTAAAATTCTCTTTACAAAGTTGAGTTTAATTTGCCAGGAAGGAGGAAAGATGTTTGTGGGGCAAAGGTGTTTGTGGAGAAACATGCCTAATAGCTTTATCAGCTGGAGCTGGCTTGGATCTAAAATATTTAGGAATTGTTGTGGCTTCCGTAAAGTAGTGCTAAAATTGGCAATCGTGAAGTTTTACACCATGGAACTTGGGTAAATGCCACAAATCAAGACTAGCATAACACTATATAATTTTGCTTAATACCAGGACCATTGTGAAGTTTGATGTAATGACAAACCACTTTATGGTGAATTTTAATATATCATGGGGGGTAAATTGTACCTGTAAGAGCTAATAGTTACTATATATATTAGAAGTCAATATAATAATTACCCTGATCTTGGTTGTGAGCACCATCATTCAATATCAGAGGAGGTCCATTTGTATCTTTTACACTGGTTCCTTTTTAAGTTTATACAACGTGTGATTTTGAGTGAATTTTTTTAACCACCTTAAAAAGTAAAAGAAAAATAGTCTTTTTCAATAAAAAGGAAATAGTTATTTAAAAGAGAAAATTTTCTCAAGTTTTAGAACCAAGTTAGGGCAAATTCAGAATTTAGAGTAATTCTTCAGTTTTACCTACAACATGCCAATGGGAAGAAAATTGTGTGAGAAAACTATCTGATTAGGCTTCGGGTATTTGTTATGATTGTTATAATTCCCTATGGAAAGACTGTCTCATAAAATGCACACTGCTTGCTGGGCTTTTTGTCACTCACCAGTGAAATAAACCACATGTAAGACCTTTATGAAACTGACTAGTTTGTGGGTTCCATTTCCTGTTGTGAGGGGTTAGATGTATCTCAAACTCACCGAAGTTCTCAAGATTGTTTTCATTCTTTCATGTAAACCAGTTTAGGTTTCAAATTCATATATTTCAAGTGAAACTGAAATCCTCTCTAATTTATCATTTCTATAATATGCAGTTCTGCTTCTGGTTGGGGGAAACAGTTTGAACAGTTATATAGATTTTACGATCATTTGCCTTAGGAGAAGTACTGTCTGGGGAGGGCTGACTCAATGACTAAACTCCCTGCCCCCCTTTAAAAAAGTCTGAATAAAGTCCTCTCGGGTGCTCACATCGCTTGAGGTATTGTCCTGCTTAGAGCCCCACATCTCATCCAGCCCAGGTGCAAGAATCTAGCATAGACGGAGGCCTGGCGTGGGGCAAGGTTGAGACCGAGCCTACAGTTTGATAGGGGGCTTTCTCTAGAACCAGCCATAAGGTTGGGTGGTAGAGCTGGAGAGCCCTTGCTGCACTGGGAGCCCATAAGCGATGGATGGAGGAGATTCACTGGCTCCCAGTCAGGAGGCTTGGAGTGGGTGATGCTTCCCTTTACAGATCCTACAGCTGTCCTCTCCTACTTCCTCTCTCTCTTCTTATCAGAGCTGCTTTTTTTGTATGAGCTAATGTGATTTACCTTGTTCACATGGGGCCAGAACGTTCTAGGAATGCCTCTGTCTACAACTCCCTTCTCTCCCTATTCCCCTGGTTCTTAGTTTGTCTTGAGTGCTTCCTGGGGTCTCCTGGAGCCCAGATTTTCTAAAGTGTTCCCACTATCTAAATTGACTTACTCTCTTCTTCACCTTTCGTCCTGGCTCTCAACTAAGTTCTAGCTATCCAAGTGGTATACATTACGCAAATAAGATATTTGGGCTAATATATTTTGTTAATAGGTTTTGCTGACCTCAGATAATTGCCTATAGAAAAGACTTCAGGAGACCATTTGAGGGAATGGTGGGAATTTTAGACCAAGATGCAGGTCAGTGTGGGAGGTATCTTATGAAGCTGAGACTAGAACTTGGTCAAAAATGCCTAAATTTTAGTTGTGTGTCATGACTCTAGCATGTCTACTCTTGACTAAAATTTAGAGCAATTATTGCCTTTGTCATGTCCTTTTTTCACAAGGATGATTAATTTCTTCAGGAATAAAATTTTCTTCTAACATTTGTAAAATAAAAAGTCGGTATGGGATTTCCCAGGAAATACAGTTTAAGCACTTTAACTTCATCATTGTTGCTGAAGGAAATACAAATCCTACCTATCTTGAAAACTAGGAAATTTTTGTTTATTAGATATGAAGTACTTGTTTATATCTATAATCATGTATTATAGTACATAGTCACATAAAGTATTTTTAGTTTTTAGTGCATTTTCAGGTACAATCTTGTTAAATATTTTTGAGACCTACAGGATTGGAATTATTATAAATATCTTGATTTTACGAATGAGGAAGTTGGTTTCGAGTAATAAACGGATTTTTCCCCGAGTAACACAGCTGCTACGTATGATGACCATGAGTTGATTTCAGGCCTCTGGATTTTAAAATCCCATTTTATTTCCGCTCTGTCATATTCCCTCTTCAAACATATCATAGAACCATTGTAGCTATTAGATCAATAGTTAGATATGGAGAATACTAGTCAGGTACATCGAAAATAACATTATAAAATCTTGTAATAAGATTGCATACCAATTTTTAGAACTGCTTTTCAATTATGTAGAATGTTTTTCAAATTCTCCACTTGTTACCAGAAAAGATTAAGTCAATTAAACTTGACTAAATTCGGTTTAGATATTGTGGAGGAAAAAATGAAACTTCTTTAATCTAAAATGTTTCTCTCTCTGCACACACACACACAGCCGTTGAAAGCATTTTTTTTTTGTTTTCTATTTTTGCTGATAGTCTGATGATTTTACATGAATTGTTTAAAATGTATTGTGAAAAACATATTTCAGATTGTCTTTTGTCTGATTTGAATATTTGAAGAGCTAGTATCAAATAGAAATTGGCAATTAATTTATCTTCCATAAAACATACGAGAAACATTCAGAGATACTTAAGGCAATATGCAATTTAAATCTAGATGTAAATAAGAATTTCCTGATAAGGAGGGTTGATAGGTACTTAGATCTCACCAAAAGAGGTTGTGGAACTTCTTTTTTCTGGGATGTTTACTTCATGTGGCTTAGATGCAACCCCATGGTATTAGCAGGACCATGAATTTAACAATCTGATGTGAACCTGTAGTATTGTGACATTGCAATGGTTATCTTGCAGGTTTATTTAAATAATTGCTGTTATTTAGAAATGGCACAAAATGAAGCACAACATAATTTTGTCTTCTCTCACAAAAAATAAAAAGGGAAATATTTTTATTATTTTTAAGAAATTGAGTGAACGGTGTCCTGTCATAACTAAAGCGGTAGTGGGAAAGATGCCTGTGGGTGGAAACAGGAAACATTAGTGATAAATGCTGTTACGTATTTTTTTCAGGTGCAGCTCCATGTCTATTGATTCTAATTAGCACATTTTGTGCCTCAGCTAGTAGCTCCCCTTTAGCTCTGCTTGGAGAGTTTTTTTTTTTAGCTTCCATCCTGCTCGTACATACTGCCACCTCCTCCCTCTTTCTCTCGTTACAAATGTTACAACACAATCAGAAATTTCCTCTTTTCTTTCCTTCCTGCATTTCCAGCAGGTTCCCTTGCGTCAGAAGCAGAGAAGGAAAACTAAAGGTAATTAGATCTTTTGTTTCTTTATCCCGTTTGTGTGTGTGTGAGAGTCCTTTTCTCCTGGATGCCTTCTTTAGGATCTGATTTTTGTCTGTCTTAATGCTAGTATCAGAAGGTGGATGGCAGATTAATTTGGGGTTCTTTTGGATCGATTTTAAGAAATGACGGCATGCTGTTCGTTTGGGTTAATCCCCCGTGGTATGTCAGTAGAGCTTAGAAAGACTGGCACTGAGTCGGGGAAGTGGCCGTGTTTCTAGGTGGGCATTAACCCTTTAGCATCTCTTGCATAACTACTGCTATTATTGTTGAAACGAGCTGTGCAGTGATGTGCCTGCCAGACTCATGATTTTCATGTTTTCAGCTTATTCCATTGAAGAATATTCTTAGACTAACACTTGCATGTGAGTCTCACTGTTTCCTTGATCATATCTTGTACCTTCTAAGCACAAAATGAATGGTTAAAAAAGAAAATCGATAAATTACTTTCTTTTTGCATTTGCTTTGCATAAATCTTGGTACAAAAATCCAACTTCCTGGAGGTAAACAGCGAACACATACATCAGGGTACGATGTTACCTACCTTTTCACATAATTGTTGCAGGTTTTTTCACCATGAGTCGGAGGAGGATATCATGTAAAGACCTGGGGCACGCTGACTGCCAAGGGTGGCTATGTAAGAAAAAGGAAAAAGGAACTTTCCTAGGCAACAAATGGAAAAAGTTCTGGGTGGTCCTGAAGGGATCATCACTGTACTGGTACAGCAATCAAATGGTGAGTCCACTGTCTTCCTCCTGTCCCAGGACCCTTTAACAAAGGGTGGGTCA
This sequence comes from Lagenorhynchus albirostris, assembly GCF_949774975.1. NCBI lineage: Eukaryota > Metazoa > Chordata > Mammalia > Artiodactyla > Delphinidae > Lagenorhynchus > Lagenorhynchus albirostris. The sequence continues at coordinate 12,513,790 of NC_083106.1, forward strand.
AAGATCATTGTGGAGCAGGTGAAGCCCATGGGAAAGATCATTTTTATTTCTGGGACTTGGAACAGGGCAAAGAAACAAATAAGTTCTAGAAACTGTTTCTGTAGGTATGTAGGTTATTCTATTATACTTGATGGAGGAGAAAACCATCCTGCTTGACTAATCTTTGGTTGAAGAGGGGCATCCAAATATATATCCTTATTGAAGGAGGATTTCAGGGCCTATTAATGTTACTCTTCCATGGTCGATGCTAATCATTTCAGGATTTCCTTGGACAGCACTTGATATGGGAACTTGACATTGTTAAGATCTCTACTAAAAAAAAAAGGGACTCAACTTTAAGACCTATTGGGGTGTAAATTGATTCAGTCCACAGGAAGCTATTTTCTTTTCTCCTCCTTTATTATCTTTTTTTCCTCTGACCTTCTCTATTAGGTGGGTTGGTTTTGGAATCGCTAACCTGTGTGCTGGCATTATGTTGGTGACTGTCATCTCTCGTTCTTTGGCATGTACAGTGAAGGCATTAAACTAATGATGCTTGGACAGCACTTGATAAGAAACCTGCCTCATTTATCCTGTAGTAGGCACTTCACTTTTGTGGTCTGCTTTGCAGGCGAGTTTTCTGTTGGAAAGGGCTGCAAATAAAGTTACTGTTAAAATGTGTACTGATCTTTCCTGGCTTGAAACATTCTGAAAACAACGATATTTGTCGAATACTGAGTAGAGACCTTTCACAAAGGAACTCTCTCCATGAACACCGAGTAGCCATTTGCTGATCTCAGGAGAGCCTGAGTTTCCCTTTGTGGTAGAGTGAAGGTCAGCAATGGATGTCCTTTAATCCATTAAGGGAAAATCATTTAAAAATTGACCACAAGCCAGAAAAATTCTTTTTACGTGATACCATTATTTTAAAATGACTTGTGTATGCCCATCTCTCAAGCAACAGAGCTTTAGGACAAATAACTTTATAAATGTAAAATAAGTGCCCCGTGTAGTTTGTGGGTGAAATTTTTAGTCGATAAATTTACATTCACTGGCCACTAATCAAAAAGTTGTGCACCCACATAACCCAAGGCACCTGTCCTGTAAGGATTTGATTAAACTGGACCCAAATCCAATTCCAGTGCCCTGGAATAAGCATCCTCCCCTGTGCTTTTCTCTGTACTCCCCCTCCCCTGTCCCCTGTTCCCAAGCTTACAGATTTGGTTTCACCCAAAACATGGTACAAAATTCTTCACTGAGTTTTATAAAAATATATATTTTTGAGCTTTTGGCGAGTTTTAACAATTTTATCAAATATTTGGGAGCTTCACAAGAAAGAAGCACCTTGCAGAGTATGCAGTCTTCCACTATCTTCTTTTTCTCTCTTTTCTTCTCCCCTCCTGGATACATTTACCATCTTGTCTAGCATGGGATAATTTTACCCAAATTAAGGCAAACTGGAGCTGGGGCCTCACCTTCTATCCTAAGGGATTTTTCCTGAACAAATACAGCTTCCTTCTTAATGAAGGTTAATTAATTATGGTTAATATAACTTTCTCCCTCTCGTTTATAATATTTTAGGCTCTTGCTTTTGGTTAGTTGTGCAAGTGATAGTTTGCATCTTCTATGAAATGAGAGGGCTTACTGATTTACCTTTTAATAGCTCTCTAGGAATTTTCCGAGGCTGTTGGAAGGATTGGGTGCTGATGGAGCATGACACATCTGTGGGAAGTAACAAAACTCAGATATAAGCATGGCATTAATTTTCTCATTCAGTCACATTATTCTGCACGTATGTTCTGGTACTGCTCCTGTCTTCATAGGATCGAGCCCCCTCGGAACCACACATACTTACAGATTTGGCTTATTTTGCTTCATAAGTTCATTTGGCCTAAGTTTCTCTTAGAAGAGCAATGAATTACCTATTTTAGGCATTAGGAATCTCACGTACTCGAATAGAATTAGATTAGCAACATTGAATGGAGAATAAATTGACTGTTATTTGGCCACAGAATTACTCTATTAAACTTGTGGTATATAACAGAAGGACCCTTTCAACTTCCTAATTCTATGACTCTGTGTTACAGAGGAATAATCTCTACACACACACACACACACACACACACACACACACACACATACACACACACACACACACGTGCGCGCGCGCACACCCTGACATCTTAATTATATGTTTGTTTTGGGGAAAAAAGGCTACTCAGTGAATACTTAATTAACGGTCATAGTCCTGCTATCTGTGTGAATATCAACTGTGAAATAATTGCCGAACACGTACCCTCAGGCTGAGAATATTTATTTACTTTCTGCCACTCAAGGAATTCAGATTCAACGGAGTAGCTCCCAAGGCACCAATGTCTTACGAACAAACTTCTGTTTCTTCTACCTTCCCTGTTCCCTATGCTTTCTCATATGGTAATGGAGCTGATAGCATCACAGCCAGAGCCACCTCTTATCGAATGCCTACCATATGTCAAGGGAGAGTCGAGGTACCTTTCATACACACTCTTTTTAACTTCTCCAAAATACCCTCCAAGGTAGCAATTGTCACCACGTTTAGAAAGTTGGGAAGGCTGAGACTCATAGAACTTGTGTACATTCTTCAAGTGACCCAAGTCCTAAGGGGAGGGGCTACAATAGCTCCTCTTTAGCTCCTTTGACTCTTCAGCCCCCGGTTGTTGTCATATGCCAACCTGACCCCATGCGGGGACCAGGATAAATGATGTGGTTCAACTCCCCTATTGTCTGCGTTCAATGGGGTTTGGAGAGAACAACTCTAGAAGTGAAACGTGGGGCCGTTCTTATGTGCAAGTACAAGTGAGCTCATGGGATCCCTTTGCTTGTCTCTCTTGTTCCCTGACACAACCCGAGGAGACATCACCCTCACCTCTCTCAGCGTTTTGTCATTGTTGTTACCTAGTAACTGACGCATGGTGTACTGCCTTCTTCCATCACTCTTTGCTGCTTTAAAAAGTACTACGCAGATTTCCTTGAGAAAGGTCAAGTCCAGACACTCATCTACCATTTTTCACACCCCAGATTATGTGCATAGAATGTGATGCAGCACACAAGAATTTATGCCATGTCTTACAAAACCGTATTCAAGTTGAACAGCCTTAAAAATCCAGGCTGTTTAAAATCCTGGATTGAAATCCACACAATTGTTTTCCTTTGCCTCTAGATAAAGTACCAATTCATTTCCTGGCTCCTGGGCGTCTCCTGACCTGTACCTGTCTTACTTCCCCAGCTTCCCCACCTCCACCCAAGCTTCAACTACACAACTGCTTTTAATTCCTTATTAATGTCCTATATGCCGGCTGTCTCTTTAAGCCTTTGCATATGCTGTTTTTCAGCTCAGCAAACTCTTTGCCTTCATGCTGTACAGTCTTTCTCCCAACCCAATTCCATCAAGCTTATTCCTCCTCATAAGTCAAATTTTAGTTTAAATAGCGCATCCTCGAGGTGTTCTTACCTTTCCTCTGACCCAAATTAGGCTGCCTCTTCTTCTCCCGTAGCAACCTCTACTTATTACACTTATCTTCCTCTTTCGTACATGTTGTTAGACTTGCTGTTTTCCATAATTGATAATAATCTCTGTAGAGAAAGACCGTAGTATATCTTTAGTGCCTTAGGTAGTGTCTGATACTACCTAGGTACTCAAGTAATATTTATTGATTTCATAAATAAATCAGATTTAGGAATCATCAGCATTTACCTTACCCATGGGAATTTTGAGAAATGGGATGGTGAATAAGGACTGCTTTTTTTAAAAAATTTTATTTTCTTTATTTTTATACAGCAGGTTCTTATTAGTCATCCATTTTATACACATCAGTGTATACATGTCAATCCCAATCTCCCAGTTCATCACACTACCACCCCCACCCCTCCACTTTCCCCCCTTGGTGTCCATACGTTTGTTCTCCCCATCTGTGTTTCTATTTCTGCCCTGCAAACCGGTTCATCTGTACCATTTTTCTAGGTTCCACATATACGTGTTAATATACGATATTTGTTTTTCTCTTTCTGACTTATTTCACTCTGTATGACAGTCTCTAGATTCATCCACGTCTCTACTAATGACCCAATTTCGTTCCTTTTTTTGGCTGAGTAATATTCCATTGTATATATATACCACATCTTCTTTACCCATTCGTCTGTCGTTGGGCATTTAGGTTGCTTCCATGACCTGGCTATTGTAAATAGCGCAGCAGTGAACATTGGGGTGCATGTGTCTTTTTGAATTATGGTTTTCTCAGGGTATGTGCCCAGTAGTGGGATTGCTGGGTCATATGGTAGTTCTATTTTTAGTTTTTTTAGGAACCTCCCTACTGTTGATAGTGGCTGTATCAATTTACATTCCCAAAAACAGTGCAAGAGGGTTCCGTTTTCTCCACACCTTCTCCAGCATTTGTTGTTTGTAGATTTTCTGATGATGCCCATTCTAACTGGTGTGAGGTGATACCTCACTGTAGTTTTGATTTGCACTTCTCTGATAATTAGTGATGTTGAGCAGATTTTCATGTGCTTCTTGGCCATCTGTATGTCTTCTTTGGAGAAATGTCTATTTAGGTCTTCTGCCCATTTTTGGACTGGATTGTTTGTTTTTTTAATATTGAGCTGCATGAGCTGTTTATATATTTTGGAGATTAATCCTTTATCCATTGATTCATTTGCAAATATTTTTTCCCATTCTGAGTTTGTCTTTTCGTCTTGTTTGTAGTTTCCATTGCTTTGCAAAAGCTTTTAAGTTTCATTAGGTCCCATTTGTTTATTTTTGTTTCTATTTCCATTACTCTAGGAGGTGGATCAAAAAAGATCTTGCTGTGATTTATGTCAGAGTGTTCTTCCTATGTTTTCCTCTAAGAGTTTTATAGTGTCCAGTCTTACATTTAGTTCTCTAATCCATTTTTTTTTCTTTGCGGTACGCGGGCCTCTCACTGTTGTGGCCTTTGCGGAGCACAGGCTCTGGACGCGCAGGCTCAGCGGCCATGACTCACGGGCCCAGCCGCTCCGCCGCATGTAGGATCCTCCAGGACCGGGGCACGAACCCGCGTCCCCTGCATTGACAGGCGGACTCCCAACCACTGCGCCACCAGGGAAGCCCCTCTAATCCATTTTGAGTTTATTTTTATATATGGTGTTAAGGAGTGTTCTAATTTCATTCTTTTACATGTAGCTGTCCAGTTTCCCCAGCACCACTTATTGAAGAGACTGTCTTTTCTCCGTTGCATATCATTGCCTACTTTGTCATAGATTAGTTGACCATAGGTGCATGGGTTTATCTCTGGGCTTTCTATCCTGTTCCATTGATCTACATTTCTGTTTTTGTGCCAGTACCATATTGTCTTGATTACTGTAGCTTTGTAGTATAGTCTGATGTCAGGGAGTCTGATTCCTCCGGCTCTGTTTCTTTCCCTCAAGACTGCTTTGGCTATTCAGGGTCTTTTGTGTCTCCATACAAATTTTAAGATTTTTTTGTTCTAGTTCTGTAAAAAATTCCATTGGTAATTTGATAGAGATTACATTGAATCTGTAAATTGCTTTGGGCAGTATAGTCATTTTCACAATATTGATTCTTCCAATCCAAGAACATGGTATATCTCTCCATCTGTTGGTATCATTTTTAACTTCTTTCAACAGTATCTTATAGCTTTCTGCATACAGGTCTATGGCTCCCTAAGTAGGTTTATTCCTAGGTATTTTATTCTTTTTGTTGCAATGGTAAATGGGAGTGTTTCCTTAATTTCTCTTTCAGATTTTTCATCATTAGTATATAGGAATGCAAGAGATTTCTGTGCATTAATTTTGTATCCTGCTACTTTACCAAATTCATTGATTAGCTCTAGTAGTTTTCTGGTGGCATCTTTAGGATTCTGTATGTATAGTATCATGTCATCTGCAAACAGTGACAGTTTTACTTCTTTTCCAATTTGTATTCCTTTTATTTCTTTTTCTTCTCTGATTGCTGTGGCTAGGACTTCCCAAACTATGTTGAATAAGAGTGGTGAGAGTGGACATCCTTGCCTTGTTACTGATCTTAGTGGAAATGCTTTCAGTTTTTCACCATTGAGAACGATGTTTGCTGTGGGTTTGTTGTATATGGCCTTTATTATGTTGAGGTAGGTTCCCTCTATGCCCACTTTCTGGAGAGTTTGATCATAAATGGGTGTTGAATTTTGTCAAAAGCTTTTTCTGCATCTATTGAGATGATCATATGGTTTTTCTCCTTCAGTTTGTTAATATGGTGTATCACATTGATTGATTTGCATATATTGAAGAATCCTTGCATTCCTGGGATAAATCCCACTTGATCATGGTGTATGATCCTTTTAATGTGTTGTTGGATTCTGTTTGCTAACGTTTTGTTGAGGATTTTTGCATCTATATTCATCAGTGATATTGGGTCTTTTTTTGTAGTATCTTTGTCTGGTCTTGGTGTCAGGGTGATGGTGGCCTCATAGAATGAGTTTGGGAGTATTCCTTCCTCTGCAAGTTTTTGGAAGAGTTTGAGAAGGATGGGTGTTAGCTCTTCTCTAAATGTTTGATTGAATTCACCTGTGAAGCCGTCTGTCCTGGACTTTTGTTTGTTGGAAGATTTTTAATCACAGTTTCAATTTCATTACTTGTGATTGATCTGTTCGTATTTTCTATTTCTTCCTGGTTCAGTCTTGGAAGGTTATACCTTTCTAAGAATTTGTCCATTTCTGGGCTTCCCTGGTGGCGCAGTGGTTGAGAGTCTGCCTGCCGATGCAGGGGACACGGGTTCGTGCCCCGGTGTGGGAAGATCCCACACACCGTGGAGCTGCTGGGCCCGTGAGCCATGGCTGCTGAGCCTGCGCATCCAGAGCCTGTGCTCTGCAATGGGAGATGCCACAACAGCGAGAGGCCCACATACCCCACCCACCCCCAAAAAAAAAAAAAAAAAGAATTTGTCCATTTCTTCCAGGTTGTCCATTTTATTGGCATAGAGTTGCTTGTAGTAGTCTCTTAGGATGCTTTGTATTTCTGCAGTGTCTGTTGTAACTTCTTTTCCATTTCTAATTTTATTGATTTGAGTCCTCTCCCTCTTTTTCTTGATGAGTCTGACTAATGGTTTATCAGTTTTGTTTATCTTCTCAAAGAACCAGCTTTTACTTTTATCTTTGCTATTGTTTTCTTTGTTTCTGTTTCATTTATTTCTGCTGTGATCTTTATGATTTCTTTCCTTCTGCTAACTTTGGGTTTTGTTTGTTCTTCTTTCTCTAGCTCCTTCTGGTGTAAGGTTAGATTGTTTATTTGAGATTTTTCTTGTTTCTTGAGGTAGGCTTGTATAGCTATAAACTTCCCTCTTAGAACTGCTTTCGCTGCATCCCATAGGTTTTGGATTGTCATGTTTTCATTGTCATTTGTCTCCAGGTATTTTTTTATTTCCTCTTTGATTTCTTCAGTGATCTCTTGGTTATTTAGTAACGTATTGTTTAGCCTCCATGTGTTTTGTACTTTTTTTTCCCTGTAATTGATTTCTGATCTCACAGCATTGTGGTCAGAAAAGATGCTTGATATGATTTCTATTTTCTTAAATTTACTGAGGCTTGATTTGTGACCCAAGATAGATCACAATGTTGTGATCAAGATTTGTGATCTATCCTGGAGAATGTTCTGTGTGCATTTGAGAAAAAAAGTGTAATCTGGTGTTTTTGGATGGAATGTCCTGTAAGTATCAATTAAATGTATCTGGTCTATTGTGTCATTTAAAGCTTGGTTTTCCTCGTTAATTTTCTGTTTGGATGATCTGTCCATTGGTGTAAGTGAGGTGTTAAGGTCCCCCACTATTATTGTGTTACTGTCCATTTCCTCTTTTATAGCTGTTAGCACTTGCCTTATGTATTGAAGTGCTCCTATGTTGGGTGCATATATATTTATAATTGTGATATCTTCTTCTTCAGTTGATCCCTTGACATTATGTAGTGTCCTTCCTTATCTACTGTAACATTCTTTATTTTAAAATCTATTTTATCTGATATGAGTATTGCTACTGCAGCTTACTTTTGATTTCCATTTGCATGGAATATCTTTTTCCATCCACTCACTTTCAGTCTGAATGTGTCCCTAGGTCTGAAGTGGGTGTCTTTTAGATAGCGTATATATAGATCTTGTTTTTGTATCCATTCAACAAGCCTGTGTCTTTTGGTTGGAGCATTTAATGCATTCACATTTAAGGTAATTATCGATACGTATGTTCCTATGACCATTTTCTTAACTGTTTTGGGTTTGTTTTCGTAGGTCCTTGTCTCCTCTTGTGTTTCCCACTTAGAGAAGTTCCTTTAGCATTTGTTGTAGAGCTGGTTTGGTGTTGCTGAATTCTCTTAGCTTCGCTTGTCTGTAAAGCTTTTGATTTCTCCATCGAATCTGAATGAGATCCTTGCAAGTAGAGTAATCTTGGTTGTCGGTTCTTCCCTTTGATCACTTTAAGTATATCGTGCCACTCCCTTCTGGCTTGTAGAGTTTCTGCTGAGAAATCAGCTGTTATGGGAGTTCCCTTGTATGTTTTTTGTCGTTTTTCCCTTCCTGCTTTCAATAATTTTTCTTTAATTTTTGCTAATTTGATTACTATGTGTCTCAGCATGTTTCTCCTTGGGTTTATCCTGTATGGCACTCGCTGTGCTTCCTGGACTTGGATGGCTGTTTTCTTTCCAATGTTAGAGAAGTTTTCAACTATAATCTCTTCAAATTTTTTCTCAGACCCTTTCTTTTTCTCTTCTCCTTCTGGGACCCCTGTAATGTGAATGTTGTTGCGTTTAATGTTTTCCCAGAAGTCTCTTAGGCTGTCTTCATTTCCTTTCATTCTTTTTTCTTTATTCTGTTCCGCAGCAGTGAATTCCACCAGCGTGTCTTCCAGGTCACGTATCCATTCTTCTCCCTCAGTTATTCTGCTATTGATTCCTTCTAGTGTATTTTTCATTTCAGTTATTGTGTTGTTCATCTCTGTTTGTTTGTTCTTTAATTCTTCTAGATCTTTGTTAAACATTTCTTGCAACTTCTCAATCTTTGCCTCCATTTTTTTTCTGAGGTCCTGGATCATCTTCACTATCATTATTCTGAATTATTTTTCTGGAAGGTTGCCTATCTCCACTTCATTTAGTTGTTTTTCTGTGGTTTTATCTTATTCCTTCATCTGGTACATAGCCCTCTGCCTTTTCATCTTGTGGTTTTTGTTCCACAGGCTGCAGGATTGTAGTTCTTCTTGCTTCTGCTGTCTGCCCTCTGGTGGATGAGTCTATCTAAGAGGCTTGTGCAAGCTTCCTGATGGGAGGGACTGGTGGTGGGTAGAGCTGGCTATTGCTCTGGTGGGCAGAGCTCAGTAAAACTTTAATCCACTTGTCTGCTGATGGGTGGGGCTGGGTTCCCTCCCTGTTGGTTGTTTGGCCTGAGGCGTCGCAACACTGGAGCCTACCCAGGCTCTTTGGTGGGGCTAATGGCAGAGTCTGGGAGGGGTCATGCCATGGAGTACTTCCTGGAACTTCTGCTGCCAGTGTCCTTGTCCTCACAGTAACACACATCCACCCTCTGCCTCTGCAGGAGACCCTCCAGCACCAGCAGGCAGGTCTGGTTCAGTCTCCCTTGGGGTCACTGCTCCTTCCCCTGGGTCCTGATGAGCACACTACTTTGTGTGTGCCTTCCAAGAATGGAGTCTCTGCTTCCCACAGTCCTGTCGAAGTCCTGCAATCAAATCCCACTAGCCTTCAAAGTCTGATTCTCTAGGAATTCCTCCTCCCGTTCCCAGACCCCCAGATTGGAAAGCCTGACATGGGGCTCAGAACCTTCACCCCAGTGGGTGGACCTCTGTGGTATAAGTGTTCTCCAGTTTGTGAGTCACCCACCCAGCAGTTATGGGACTTGACTTCATTGTGATTGTGCCCCTCCTACCATCTCATTGTGGCTTCTCCTTTGTCTTTGGATGTGAGTATCTTTTTGGTGAGTTCCAGTGTCTTCCCGTCGATGATTGTTCAGCAGTTAGTTGTGATTCTCGTGTTCCTGCAAAGGGAGTGAGAGCACGTCCTTCTACTCCACCATCTTGAACCAATCTCCCCTGTCTTTCTCAGAGTCGAATGAAGGAGCTTTCAAATTATATGGAGGGGAAAAAAAATCTGTTTTAAAATTATGTGGACTACTTACTGTCTTCCTTCTTCGATCCCTCGTATCACACAGCACAATCCTTGGTATGATTTGCTAAATTCTTGTTAGAGTGAACGTATCTTATTTTGTTGTTGTTTTTTACATTCAGGAAACAAATGGGTTGGGGATTGTTCCCATTAAGCAGGTGAAGATGATACTTCCAGTTCTCTAGTGAAAGATCTTTTCCAGCAAGAGACAGTTATAACCAGTGAGTCTTACAGAAGCTCAAGACCTTCTCCCTTTTTTTTTTTTTTTTTTTTTTGCGGTACGCGGGCCTCTCACTGTTGTGGCCTCTCCCGTTGCAGAGCACAGGCTCCAGACGCGCAGGCCCAGCAGCCATGGCTCATGGGCCCAGCCGCTCCGCGGCACGTGGGATCCTCCCGGACCGGGGCACGAACCCGCGCCCCCTGCATCGGCAGGCGGACTCCCAACCACTGTGCCACCAGGGAAGCCCCCTTCTCCCTTTTAAGATCTGAATGCCAGGAGAATCTACCGTAAACTGGGTGGATTAAATAACAGTTTTTTTCCCCCTCACAGTTCTGAAGGCTTGGAAGTCCCAAGGTTAGGGTGCCATCATGGTTGATTCCTAGTGAGGGCTCTCTTCTTGGATTGCAGACAGCCGCTTTGTCTCAGTGCCAGAGAATGCCCCAGGACTGCTTTTGCTGGAAAATAATTTTCCAGCAAAACTATGGTCTCTTTTAAAAATAGTCACGTATAGTCACGTCTATTCTTAAAAATACAGGAAAAGGTCCAATTTGAGATTTGCTAGAAGGGCTCCACGGTCCCAAATAGGTCCCACACAGCAGTTCCCATTTTGCTAACATCTTATCAGAGTTTATTTTATTAGATTCTTTCTAGCCATGGCCTCTGGCTGAAGACAAGGGTTCATTCATCCAGATCACCAGGCTGGGGGCAGAAACGTTGAAAGAGAGAAAGGTTTCCCAGGGAATTCCCTCCACTCTAGCATTTCGCCTGGATTTCAGGCATAGCTGGAGACTGATGTTTGGGATCAATATCTTCTCTCTGGAGAAGGAGAAGCAAAGTTCTGAATTATTGTTTTCCTTCAGGCATGTTGCTACGAAATAGTGACAGTATAGGTCCTTAAGATGTGATTACTTATTTGTTAAAACTATCTTATATCTTTCAGTTTTTAGATTTCCTTCTTTTGCTATAACTTCTTATTTTTCTTTTCTAAGAATTCTTAATTAAAATTTAGCGTAGTTCCTTGGGAAATATATTGTGGATTTTATTTATACCCAAGACCAATCATATAGTAAATATTATATATATTATTATGTTATACAACCCACTTAAAATCAGTGAGGTTCTTAAATATTTCTACTCAAGGAGCATTTACTCATCTTAGTGGTGTATTTTCTTACTTTATCCAAGAGCACATGTGAGCGATCAAAATACATCAAGGGAACAAATGCATTATGCTGGTATACAGCTTGGAGGCATTGCCTGAACAATTTAGGCTTTAATTACAAAGCACAGTTTAATATTAGTTACAGATAACAGATATTAGAAGTCTCTTCTTAAGTGAGCGCAACATGAAAAGTTTATCATCCATCCATCCGTTCATCCACCTACCCACCCACCTACATATCCTTCCACCAGTATTTATCGAGGACTTAAAAATAATTTGGGCTAACTGTTGTAAACGTAGAATTAAAAATAAATGAGAGACTGCAATTCTCTCTTAAGAACTTATAAGACTGGTGGAGAGGAAAAGACCTATGTAAGTGACATGATCAAAGAAAAGTTGGTGAAAAATATGGCTCTGAGATTGAGCAATACAGATGAATTCTGGAAATTCCAGGGGTAAGGAAAATATTTTGGGTCGAATGTGAGAGAGTTCTGCCAAGCAACTTTTATTCCTGGAAGATTCTTTCTCCTTTCTACCTAGGAAGGTGTGTTTTTTCTTTTCTTATCATTTTCCAAAGCTGCATCATTTCCTTGGTCAAAGAGGCCAGCCTTCTTTACTAGATAAACATAATTTTCACCAATCAAAAAACATTATTCCCGTGGGTTGCAGTGGATGTAGAAAGTCTTCATGGAGAAGATTCTCTTAAGATCAGCCTTGGAAGGCAGGTTTTTTTTTTTTGGTTTGTTTTAAGGATAGAGGGTAGTATGTGGGCATTCCTGTCTGGGGACTAATGTGAACAAAGGAATGAAAATATATATGAGCTGTGCCAACCCATTGTTTTAGGTATTATATTGAATTCTCATAATAACCTGGCAAGATAGATTGTATTATTCCCATTTTTCAAGGGAGTTTAATGAAGCTCAGGGAATTTAAGTAATTTGCTCAAAGTTGCATAAAGAGTATATGGCAGGGCTGGGATTAAAAACAAGATCCACCAACACCAAAGCCAGGCTATTTCCTGGGCTGCACGGCTTCTCCATTTAGAGGTGAGCCAGGGCTGGTAAATGGGGTCTCAAATGCACAGGGCAGGAATGTGGATTTGATCCAGTAGGCAGTAGGGAGCCACTGCAGATTCTTGAGTCTGAAGTTGATCTCATGAAATTGGAATGTGAAAATACTAACCAAGTAGTAATAAAGGGGATGTATTAGAGAATAAAGGAGTTTTCAGAGGGTCAGTTAAGAGATGGTGACAGAATGGAAGTACTGAGACGTGAACTCCTAGAGTAGAGGGGAAACTGAAAATTTGGGACACACTACGCAATATGAAAGGGCGAGGTATGTTGAGCACTTGATATAGGACACAAAACATTTGAAGCTAAAATAAGAATGACTCCAAGTTTTGGAGCCCGGGGAGACTGGGAAAATAATACGAAAATTGAGGAAGGACAAGTTCGTGGCTAAAAATGTGGAGTTCCATTTAGATTCAATGTCATTGACTTTTCTGGTCTATTTTAGCTTTGTACACTCTTTCTTTGGATAAAATTACTAGAAAGCCATGTTCTTTAGTAGTGAAGTAACCATTTATTGATGCCATTTGTGCTATTGCATCGGTGGTTCAAGGGAGCCCTGGGTCTCTTATAGAAAAGGTGAATCACCAACTCTTTATTTCATAAAAAACTTTTGGTAAACTGGTGAGGTTTGTGGGTTACTATGTAGTTTAATACATATTATGCAGACTTTTCAGTTCTTTGAGAATCCAACCTGCCTGCCCTAATGTGATTGTCTTTTCTCCTCACCATCTGAATGATTCCACGTGTCTGCAGATTCAAGTAACCGGGACGATATCAGATGTTTTTAGTATTTAGCTGTATATGCAGGTCATGCGAATTTTGGAGGATCTTAGATTTGGAAGGGATTTTTCTTGGAATCGGTTTTATGAGAATCTCTATAGAAAAAACCTAATCAGTTTTTAGATTAAACTGAATATACCTCTGCAGAAAATGTTACTTGAAAGCCAGAATTTCTCTTTTCATGAGACAACTGTTCTAAAAGTTTCAGTAAATATAGAGCACCTTTTTTTTTTTCAGCATAAGAAAAATAAGAAATGGGTTAATTCTCCCTTTGAAAGAGACATTTAAGTTTTCTTAATTTTCATTATTAATCACCTATCAGCATAGATTTTGGGAAAAGTGTCTCAGCAAGTTTAGCATAGGTTGAAAAAAAAATCTGGGACTTCCCTGGTGGTGCAGTGATTAAGAATTCGCCTGCCAACACAGGGGACACGGGTTTGAACCCTGCTCCGGGAAGATCCCACATGCCATGGAGCAACTAAGCCCTTGAGCCACAACTACTGAAGCCCACGTGCCTAGAGCACATGCTCTGCAACAAGAGAAACCACCACAATGAGAAGCCAGCGCACCGCAACGAAGAGCGGCCCCCGCTCGCCACAACTAGAGAAGGCTGGCGCACAACAACTAAGACCCAATGCAGCCAAAAACTAAATAAAATTAATAATTAAAAAAGTAGATTAAATAAAAAGAATCTGTAGGAATTTGTAGTGCAATCAGAGCTTATTATATTCTTGTTTTCTTTTCCCGTTATAATGGAAACACCTGAGGGCGTATTCTTTCCCTCTCAGGTTTAAACTGTGTCCTTAGAGCCTGGAACCAGTAGGCACAGGGTAGGCACCAGTCCTTTTTTGAGAAAATTGCTTATTACATTACTTAATTATCAACTAATTATATAAATCAATTAATCAAAGCATTTCGAACACCTAATATATTCTGAGAGTTCTACAAAATGAGATGCTTTATGAATTATGGGCTTCTAATGTGTTTGATATCCATATTCATTGTTTCGGCTAACAACCAGCTTCTGTGTGTATCCCGAACAAAATTCCAATATTCAGAAAAGTTTCTTCAGTGAAGACAATTCAAACCAATTAAGTAAAACTGACAAACTCTTTGCCAACCTGTGTTTCTAGAGTTTGTATGGGAAAGGAATATGAGAAAGTGAAATGATGACAGATCCACACAGGGCAAAAGATGTTTCAGCAGCTGTAAGTGAGCCGTTTACTTGAAGATGACCACATGGGTGAAAGGGGTAAATGGGACATTTTAGGTACCACTTGAAAACCTGAACTTAGGAATTATTGAGGACTTTTTGAATTCTGATACTTCCCTCATAATTTCAGGTGAGTGAAAAGATCTTTAAAATGGATGTTTGTTTTTTTTTTAAATTGGAGTATAGTTGCTTTACGCTGCCATGTCAGTTTCTGCTCTACAACAAAGAAAACCATCCATATGTATACACATCCCCTCTTTTTTGGATTTCCTTCCCATTTAGGTCACCACAGAGCACCGAGTACAGTTCCCTGTGCTATACAGTAGGTTTTCATTAGTTATATATTTTATACATAGGGGTGTATATATGTCAATCCCGATCTTCCAATTCATCCCACCTGCCCCCCCCACTCCCGTTTTCTCCCTTGGTATCCTTATGTTGTTCTCTATATCTGTGTCTCTATTTCTGCTTTGCAAATAATATCATCTATACTATTTTTCTAGATTCCACATATATGCCTTAATATATGGTATTTGTTTTTCTCTTTCTGACTTACTTCACTCTGTATGACAGTCTCTAGGTCCATCCACATCTCTGCAAATGACACAGTTTCGTTCCTTTTTTAGGGCTGAATAATATTCCATTGGATATATGTATCACATCTTCTTTATCCATTCCTCTGTTGATGGACATTTAGGTTGCTTCCATGCCCTGGATATTGTAAATAGTGCTGCAATGAACATTGAGGTGCATGTATCTTTTTGAATTATGGTTTTCTCTGGGTATATGTCCCCGAGTTGGATTGCTGGGTCATATGGTAGTTCTATTTTTAGTTTTTTAAGGAACCTCCATAATGTTCTCCACAGTGGCTCTATCAATTTATATTCCCACCAACAGTGCAAGAGGGTTCCCTTTTCTCCACACCCTCTCCAGCATTTATCGTTTGTAGATTTTTTGATGATGGCCATTCTGACCAGTGTGAGGTATACCTCATTGTAGTATGTTTGGTTTTGGCTTAATTTATTTGTTGTTTATGATGTTATCACCATGTCCTAACATTTATTTTCCTTGGTACGTTCCAGAATGTATTTCTAAAATAATGGTTCCCCACCCATATCTTTATGACTAGGGCAGTCAATAGCTGAGGCAGGCTTTTTTTTTTTTATTTTTTATTAATAACTTCTTGTTGCTAAATTCACACAGTGTGGGAACAATTGCTTATGTTGCCAATATTATTTTCCTTTCAATTCTTCCCAAACTTTGCAAAAGCAATTGTGAAACACCAAGGCTGTGAAATGTTTCATTTGCTGTCTTGTTCTCATGAGGCTGTGGTATGCTCGGGCACTGCTGATTTGGAAGAGGACGCCAGGGTTAATGACATAGGTTGGGCTGTATCAGAGGATAGTTGTCTTAGCTCACAGCAGTGACTGAAATGCCCAGTCAGGGGGATGCAGCATTATCTTCTCTCGTCTGGTAGGCAGTGCATAGTGCTTTTTCTGGTGTTTCCACAACCTTTCTCTCTTAAATTACTTCATCTTTTTTTTGGTAGGATCCAGCTTCTTCCTTCTTGAAAATTTAAATAATTTTTAAAATGCCTTAAATAATTAAGAAAATGCTTTAAAATATCAGACAGATATGGAGGCAGACAGAAAGAAAAATGAATTAAGATCATTTATTTATTTAAATGAATTAGGATCCCACCACCTTGGTGCGATCACTGTAAACATTTTAATGTATCTGTTTCCAAACATTTTTCTGTGTTTTCCAAAAATAAAATTATAACTTGATTTTCTCACTAAGCAATATATTACAAACATATTTTCATGTCAATATGCATATATATCCACAGCATCATTTCTAATGGCTGTATTACATATGGATATATCACAGTTTATCAATCCATAGAATTTGAAATCGGAAATCCTGTTATTTTAAAATCATTTAAAATACCTAACAGAAAATAGAATATACAAGCACACATATGCTAAATTGAATATAAAGCAGTATGTATTTATAGTTATGTATGTTTAATATATGTGTTTATATAATTACTAATATGTGTATAAATATATTGATAGGTGTGTGTGTGTATAACCCAGTTATTCTTTTAAGCAAGCAGGCAGGAAGGTGAGTTTCGCCAGCATGGGTAGGAAGGACAAACGTCACCAGGACTCTAGTCCTGCCCTTTCGTACTAAGTTGTGTCATCCTAGGTCAGTGATGTAACTCTGTATGCATCCATTTTCTTACAAGTACACTTTTGACCAAGAATGCTGTCCCTATGTAATTCAGAGTGTTATTTGAGAAAATCATATGCATCTTAAAGTGATAAAATAAAATCATATAAAGAAAGACAATTATATATATTCTTTAGATGAGATGTGCTTACATAATATTGTGATTTTAGTATGCAGAAGAATTGTGCTAAGGATTTTCAGACACCAGAAATGTTTGTTTTTGTGTTTTGTTTTCTTGGTGACAATGGCTATCGTGTGCTGGAGATTCTAAAAATACGCTTACTGACCCTGTGTCAAGGGTGATTTTAAGCCATAAAACAGGACAGTGAACTAGGAGGCCCTGGGGGATTCTTCAGCACAGTAGTTCCTAACCTGGAGGAAGAGTTTAGGTAATACGTGATTTAGTGATACGGGCTGTGTGCACATTTCCGGAGCAATAGAATGAGAAGTGCCCCATGGGATGAGCTGAACTTTTGGTTAGATTTGCGGATTTTCCTGAGAAATCATTATGTGAACATTTATCATCCCCCTGGAGCAAGCTTTTTAAGGACCAAGGGCCCAGCTGCTTCTACCGACAAGCTAGCTGATAAACTCGTCTGTCATTGTGCTGCTGTGTTTGGTTTCCCATAAAACGTGTTTCAAGAACATTTGGAAAGGAAGCTATGCAGTGGAAATGAAATATATATATATATATATATATATATAAATATATTTTTAAAGGAGTCAGCATTTAAACATGTTTGAAACAATGTCTTCAATAAGGACACAAGGAAATGACGTGCTATAGTCGAAGATGTCCCTGGGTTCAGAATCAGGACGATGGGTCCCACCGTGATGCTGCAGCCACTTAACAACTTAGGCCAATCCCCAGCCCTCTCTGGGCTTTCTTCCTTACCTGTGAAATAGGAACATGAATAGCTGGCTGTTCCCTGGGAAAGAAGTGGTCTCACGAACACCATAGTAACCACTGATATTTTCCTATTTTGAATCTTAGGAAACTTACTGTGGCAAATGCATTCTCATCCTTTACTGACAAATAAAGATTTTCAGAGGAGTAACTTAACATTTTTTAGAATTTATTTTTGAAAAATTGTGGTACACTGCACATAACGTGAAATTTCCCATCTTAACCATTTTGAAGGGTATACAGTTCAGTGGCATTAAGTACATTCACATTATTGTGCAACGATCTCCAGAAGTCTTATCATCTTACAGAACGGCAACGCTGTATTCACTAAACAATAACTCCACATTCCTTCTTTCCTCCATCCCTGGCAACTACCATTCTACTTTCTGTCTTTACGAGGTTGACTGCTCTCGGTCCCCTGTATAACTGGAATCATAAGGTATTTGTCCTTTTGTGACTGGCTTATTTCACTAAACATAATGTCTTCAAGGTTCATTGCATCATATTGTAGCATGTGTTAGAATTTCCTTCCTTTTTAAGGCTGAATAATATTCCATTGTATGTGTATACCATATTTTTTTATCCATTCATATCTGTTGACAGGCACTTGGGTTGTATCCACATTTTGTGAATAATGTTGACATGAATATGTGTGTACAAATGTCTTTTTGAGACCCTTCTTTCAATTCTTTTGGTTATATATCCAGCAGTGGAATTGCTGGATCATATGATAATTCTATTTTTAATTCTTTGAGGAACTGCCATACTATTTTTTTTATGGTGGCCATTTTACATTCCCACAACTGGTGCACAAGCGTTCCCTTTTCTCCACATCTTCACCAACACTTGTTATTTTCTGGTTTTTTGTTTGTTCTTGTTTTTGGATAGTAGCCATACTAGTTGGTGTGAGGTGGTGTCTCACTGTGGTTTTTTTTTTGCGGTACGCGGGCCTCTCACTGTTGTGGCCTCTCCCGTTGCGGAGCACAGGCTCCGGGCATGCAGGCTCAGCGGCCATGGCTCAGGGGCTCAGCCACTCCGCGGCATGTGGGATCTTCCCAGACCGGATTACGAACCCGTGCCCCCTGCATTGGCAGGCAGATTCCCAACCACTGGGCCACCAGGGAAGCCCTCACTGTGGTTTTGATTTGCATTTCCCTAATGATTAATCATCTTGAGCATCTTTTCATGTGCCTTTTGGTCACTTATATATCTTCTTTGGAAAACTGTCTTTTCCCATTTGGGGTTGTTTTGTTGTGGCTCAGTAGTAACTTACTGGCACTCATGAAACTTATGAAAACAGTTTGAAGAGATTTGAAAGTTTCTGAAGTATTCGAAGATTTAATATGCATTGCGTGAAGGCACAATTATGTGCTATACTAACTGATTTTGAAAGAACTAACCTTATTTTTTATTTCTCTTGAATTTCTAATATTGAAAGCAAATGCACCAGATTTCAAGTTTTCTTAAATGATGTTCCTTTATTTACTCTTCCCTCACTCCTGCTCTAACCATGGATGGTAGATGAAATTTACTGGGAAGCAAGAGATACAATTTATTCTGTAATAGCGAAATTTAATCAAATGTCTTCCTATTCATTAAAAACTTTTCCTTCCTTTTTAGTGCTTTCTTTCTTTTTTTTCTGACCATGTTGCTGAAGAGACCAACTCTATGTAGGGGAAAGTGATAGCATCTCTAGGGTCTTAAGGCTTCTAAAAGACTGATGAGAGTTGAAGCTGCATGGGGCAGATCACGAATGGCCTCGTGTACTAAGGCTTGTGCCCTGTGGTGAGGATATTATATTACAGAGAAAAACAACACAAGATTGTTTTGAGCTAAGATTTCCATCTTAATTGTTTCTGAAAATATTTCAGAAGATAATGACTATCTTTTATGTCAGACTACCAGAAAGTTCACTAGTAACTTAATTTCATTTAAAATATGATTTCATAGGGAGAGAATGGAAGAATGTAAGTAAGAATGGCTAGCTAGAGGAGCTGATTTATAAATCATACAGTAAGACGCCAGTCACTTCTTGGTCACCACTTAAATATGACCTAATATGATAATGAAGTAGTCCCCTTCTTGGGTGATTTTTAAAAGGAAATAATGAAGAGGGATTGTGGTGTCAAGCAGATGGGCTGGTCCTGAGCAGGAACCACGAGTGAGGACATTTTCAGTGAGAGGAATAGCATCTCGATTTAGATTTCCCAGAAGCAGACCCTGAGAAGAGAATTTGGGTTCAAGTAATTTATTTGGGTAGTGAAACCAGAAATACTTGGAAAGGGAATAAGGAAGTGAGAAAGGGTGGAAAGTTAGCTGATAAAGCTGTCTTGAGGGCTTCCCTGGTGGCGCAGTGGTTGGGAGTCCGCCTGCTGATGCAGGGGACACGGGTTCGTGCCCCGGTCCGGGAGGATCCCACATGCCGCGGAGCGGCTGGGCCCATTAGCTGTGGCCGCTGAGCCTGTGCGTCCGGAGCCTGTGCTCCGCAACGGGAGAGGCCACAACAGTGAGAGGCCCGCGTACCGCAAAAAAAAGAAAAAAGAAAAAAAAAAAAAAGCTGTCTTGAGCAAGCAAATTATGACTGTGGGTAACTTAATTCTGCTGGGGAACTCCGAGAGCCTGAGAAAAACATGCATTTCTGAGTTTTCCTCCCAAGGGACAGGGACACTGGAATATTTATATACCCAGTCCCAACGGTCATGGGTTGAGGGCTTGTCCTGGGGGCAGTGCATCTCTGCACAGGTGGGGAACTGGAATCTGGCAGCCAGAGAAGTCCTCCCACAAAGAGATGCAAGGACTGGCAGTGAAGTCTGGCCAGTGTGCCCCAGGTGATCCATGTGGCTGGGTCGCTGGCAGCATCTGTTGCAAGCAGTCTGCTTCCTTCAGAGCTCTTTTCTCCCCCCCTTGCTGAAGCGTCAGCCTTTCAGAACCATCATGATTATCACCATCAACACCTTCAGTCCATTTTTATAATGAATGTCAGGAATCTGTGGGTTCTGTAGGAAATCAGGTCTTCTGTTTATTAACGAAGAACACTTACCGAATGTTTTCTATGTGGAACGTCTCTTTGTAAGAAGAAAGACTTTCTGGGTGAAAATCTCATTATATTCATAATGTAATGCTAGATAAACCCCAATGCAATAACATTTGAATAAAAGCATACCCCAGATAATGTATGAAGGATACAGAGAGCTTGCTAACATTACTGTTCTCCAAAGAATTTAAAATATTTTGTACAGCAATTAATCTGACACAGAGGAAACAGGGAGTTTAGACACAGAAAGAGCTACTCAGAGGGCTCGGCTGACAGTGCACAGAGTGAAAAACTTATTTTACTTCACCTTTGCCTTTTTGGGTCATTCCTCCTCTTATTTTCTTTCCATGCCTTTTCCCAATTCTTATCATTAATAATAAAATCTTAAATTATGTATTGCCCTGACAATTTTACAGTATTACATAGATTCATGTTAACTCTAGTTAGCCTGAAGACTCTGGTTAGATCCACCATGCGGTGCTGGCCTGAGGGGTTAAGTTGCTCGGCCTAAAATTACACATTAAGTGGCTTGCTTCAAGATACTCTGATCAATTTCAGGATTCTTCCTTCCATGCAATCCGTCAACTGCAGATTCTCTTCTATTTCAGCTCTTGTCTGAGACTGAGGAAATTTTTGTCTAGAATTATGTAACTGAGTTCTGGCTTCTGGTCTGAGTTTTGTCACTTTAATGACATCACATAACTTTCCTATTGTGTAATGCCAATCTGGTTTGATGTCTAGGTTAACAACTGATCCATTTCTTAAGTTCTGGCACTTGAATATGATTAATTGTCCTCTAAAGGCTAATAGTACCTAGATGGCATGTGCTTAGCACTCAGTAAATGTTACGGTTTTATTAGATATTACTCAAGATTATTATAATTATTATATTTCTTAAAAGGGTTTCAAGCATTCTCACTGCCAGGCCTGCTTCTGATATCTAAAAACAAAACAAAACAAAACAAAAAATTATTTTTTCTTCTTCCCTTGCAGTGCTTGTCATAGCCCAGTGCTAATACGCTCGGCTCTCTGCCTGCAGGCCCAGGTAATACTCGTAAAATGGAGATTGCCTTGGTGTATAATCTTCCTAGTTCCTTTACTGAAAGGAAGAGGGAGTCGAGTTGCTTATCAGAACAAAGCAGCATCACATAATCTGTCATCTGAAGAGAAGGAGGGAAGCTTTAGATTTCATGCAATTTTTTGAGGGGAAGAAACACTACTAAAACTATCTAAAAATAGTAACAATGTCGCTACTAAACATTCTTAGACTGTATTCCACTAAATATGTATAGTCAAAATTCTGTGCTCTATTATTATTTGTGTGGGGTTATGTCACCATGTTTGTGTTCAGTTAGGTTCATTTGTTTCTATTTGTTTTAAATTTTTGGAACTGCTTCTTTTTTGTTTGTTTGTTTTTGGTTTATTTATTTTTTTAATATAAATCATTTACTCAATTCCAAAGTCAAAACTATTTACAAATTACAACCAGGTAAGCCTCGCTTTCATCCCGTTCCTCTACCCACTTTCCTCCCTCCTTTTATTTTTGTTTAAAATATTTTTTTCTACTGTTTCGTTTTACAAATATAGGCAAGTATGTATACTGAGGGGTATCCTATCTCTCTTTTCTTACATGAAGTTAGCATACTGTATCTATTGTACTGTACCCTACTTTTTCTCTTGCTTTGTCCTGGAGATTATATGTATATATGTCATTTTTCATAGTTATTCATTATATGTAGATGCCATAGTTTATTCAGATGTCCCCTGATCGTAGACATTTGAATTCTTTACAGTCTTTTGTTCTTGCAAATAATGTTGCAATACATATGCCATTTAACATATTTATATTTAGGACAGATCTCAGAAGTGGAATTTCTGGGTCAAAGGGTAAATGCATTTTTGTTAGTTACTGCTCAGTTTCCTTCTACGGGGTTTCATTTTGCATTACCACTAACAGTGTAATGAGAATGACTGTTTCTCCATAGAGCTAGAACTTTAAAAATTGATTTCACCTTTTCTTTCACCTCAGTTTATTTTTACCTTGTATTTTAGAGGATATAATGCAAATTTCTTTAGTGTCATGAGTCTGTGTACCTATAGAATTTACTTATTTATTTATTTTTCATTTTTATTAAACTACAGTTGATTTATAATATTATATTAATTTCAGGTGTATGGTTTAGCAATTTGATATTTTTATAGATTATACTCCATAGAAAGTTGTTATAAAATATTGGCTATATTCCCTGTGCTGTACAATATATCCCTGTAATTTATCTATTTTATACCAGGTAGTTTGTACTTCTTAATCCCCCTCACCCATTTTGCTCCTTCCCCCACCCCTCTTTCCACTGGCAACCACCAGTTTGTTCTCTGTATATGTGAGTCTGTTTCTGCCTTGCTATGTTTGTTCATTTGTTTTATTTTTTAGATTCCACATATAAGTGAAAACATACAGTATTTGTCTCTCCCTGTCTTACTTAAGTCACTAAGCATAATACCCTCCAGGTCCATCCATGTTGTTGCAAATAGCAAAATTTAATTATTTTTTATGGCTGGGTAATATTCCATTGTATATATATGTATATACACAATATATACAACATTCCATTGTGTGTGTGTATATATATACACACACACACACACACACACACACACACACACATATATACCACATCTTCTTTATCCATTCATCTGTTGATGGACAAGAAAACTGGGTAGCAATACCCATATCAGACAAAGGCAACTTTAAAACAAAATCTATAACAAAAGACAAAGAAGGACATTATGTATTGAGAAACAGGTCAATCCAAGAAGAGGTTATAACATTTGTAAACATTTATGCACCTAATACAGGAGCACCTAAATATAGAAAGCAAACATTAACAGATATAAAGGGAGAAACTGACACTAATATAATAATGCAAGGGGACTTTAACAGCCCACTTATATCAATGGACAGATCATCCAGACAGAAAATCAATAAGAAAGCAGTGACCTTAAAAGACACATTAGATCAGATAGACTTAATAGATATTCACAGAACCCTCTTTCCAAAATCAGCAGAATACACATTCTTTTCAAATACACGTGAAACTTTGTCCAGGATAGATCACATGCTAAACCACAAAACAAGTTTCAATAAATTTAAAAAGATTGAAATTATTTCAAATATTTTTTCTGACCACAATGGTATGAAACTAGAAATCAATTATAGGAATAAAACTGGAAAAACCACAAACACATGCAGACTAAACAACATGCTACTAAAAAAAACCCAATGGGTTAATGAAGAAATCAAAGAGGAAATCAGAAAATACCTTGAGACAAATAAAAATAGACACACAACTTTTCAAAATATATGGGATGCAGCAAAAGAAGTTCTAAGAGATGTTTTTAGCAATGTAAGCCTACCTCAAAAAGAAGAAAAATCTCAAATAAACAACCTAACTTCCCATCTAAAAGAATTAGAAAAAGAAGAACAAACAAAACCCAAAGTCATTAGAAGGAAGGAAATAATAAAGATTAGAGAGGAAATAGAGACTAAAAAAACAGTAGAAAAGATCATTGAAAGAAACTGAGTTGTATCTTTAGAAGATATTGATAAAATTGATAAACCTTTAGCCAGACTCATTAAGAAAAAAAAGAGAGTGGGCCCAAATAAACAAAATTAGAAATGAAAGAGGAGAAGTTATAACCAATGTCATAGAAATACAATCATAAGTGAATACCACAAACAGTTACATGCCAACAAATTGGACGATCTAAAAGAAATGATTAATTCCTAGAAACATACAATCTTCCAAGATTGAATTAGGAAGGAATAGAAAATCTGAATAGACCAATTCCTGGTATTGAAATTGAATCAGTAATCAAAAAACTCCCAACAGACAAAACTCCAGGACCAGATGGCTTCACAGGGGTATTCTGCCAAACATTTAAAGAAGAATTAATCCTTCTAAACTATTCCAAAAAATTGAAGAGGAGGGAATATCCTAACTCATTCTATAAGGCCAACATTTTACCCTGATACCAAAACCAGACAAAGACACTGCAAAAAAAGAAAATTATAGGCCATTAGAATTTAGTGACAACTGTTCCAGAGTGACATGAGAATGGACAGCTCTGCTTAGAGTTTAGATTTTGCTCGTTTCCAACATACTGAGGGTTTCAGGGCAGAACTGAGCAAACCACGGATTTATATGGAGAACTGGAGCTTTGCAAAGCTCCTAATTCTGATATTCATTGGGTAACTTCCCTTAAATTTATTTAAAGTAATTCCAAAACTGTCAAATCCATATTCACACATAAATGCAAAAGCATATTACAAAGAAATCTATATTTTGTTTTCTAAACTAATTTTTCCCTTGAACTTAATATTCTATTCACTTAAACACATACTTTATTTAATAACAGGGTTTTGGGGGAAATGATACAATGAAAATTCATATAGATTCTAACGTGCCTCTTGATTTCAGAACTATTGAAATGTAAAAAATCAGATTTCTCAGAATCAAGGAAATAGAGTTCCACTGAGAATAGAGAGATAATTATACTTTTTGTTTTTCACCATGAAATACATAATAATTTCCTGTATTATACTTCATTTGCTTCTGGTTTGGTCTTCTTTGACCTACTTATCCTCTGGAATATATATATCATTCTTATTTTTCTAGGTCTCGTCTCTACCTTTCTGACATATGTAGTCCCTTAAGAAGTGATTTTATCTATTTTGCAAGGTTCGTAGTATGAAAA
Source organism: Lagenorhynchus albirostris (assembly GCF_949774975.1). NCBI lineage: Eukaryota > Metazoa > Chordata > Mammalia > Artiodactyla > Delphinidae > Lagenorhynchus > Lagenorhynchus albirostris. The sequence continues at coordinate 12,539,308 of NC_083106.1, forward strand.
AGCCAAACTTTACTGATGGCAATGAACACTTATTTTGCATTTAAATATTAAAATTTGATGTCCTATCTTAATTAAGTTTTAAAAATATGTCTGAGTGTGGCAAATTCTATGTAAAATATTTTGACTCTAAAATTCCTGTAGTCCAAAATTGAAGCAAGTAAGAAATATTAACCGACTTTTGTGTCTAAAGTTTGAACAAATCATATTGAGTCATCAGCGGGATCGTCAGAGACCTCATATTTTACCTTCATTTAAGTCTTACTGATAGCCAGACAGGAGGGATTTCATTCATTGTTTTTTTTACTCCCCAAACTTTTCCTGCATCTCATGTTTTTAAAAACAGCTTTATTGAAATATGTTTTACATACCATAAAATTACCCTATTCAAATTTACAATTCAGTAATTTCTGGTAAATTTACTGAGTGGTGAGCCATCATAATACATCAGCTTTAAATCATTTTAATCATATCTATAAAATCCTTTATGCCGATTTACAGTGAATCTCCATTTCCACCCCCCAACTCCAGGCAACCACTATTCTATTTTCTGTCTCTGTAGATCTGCCTTTTCTCTACATTTTATCTGAAGGAATCATACAGTATTACATGATTTCTTGTGTCTGTCTTTTACTTAGCATTATGTTTTCAAGACCCTTCCATGTTTTAGCACGTGTCAGTTGTTCACTGAACAGTATTCCATTGTATGAATATACCACACTATTTACTAGTTGATGGATATTTAGATTGTTTCCCATTTTTGGCTATTATGAATAGTACTGCTATGAATATTTGCATGCAAATCTTTGCCTGGGCATATGCTTTCATTTCTCTTGGGTAGGTACCTAGGAATGGAATTGCTGGGTTGTATGGTAATTGTATGTTTATATTTTTTAGAAACTGCCCAGTGTTTTTCCAAAGTGGCTTCTGCATCTCATTTTAGCACTTTCTTTATTGTCAGAGGGAAAAGACCATGTTTCTGTCATTCACTCATTTACAAAACTCATTTCTTTATTTTGCATGTGTTGAACACGTACCTTGTCCCAAGAATTAATGATATAACCATAAACACAAAATTGTTTCCTCCAAAGTGCTCACCATCTGTTGGAGAACCAGAGGGAATACCTAGATAACTAAATACAGTTAAGAGAAGTATGGTAAGCAAAGTCCACCGCTGGGGTTGAGGTGCAAAGAAGAGGGCACAATTCCAGGCTTGGAGGAGCAGGAAAAAGTTTTGGAGAAGGTCACACCGAAGTTGATTTGTGGAGACATATCTAGGGGAGTGAGTGAGGAAGGGCATTATAAGCCTAGGAGCAGAAGGCATCCTGCCCTGCTTGCAGTCAGAACCCCTTTACCCAGATCACCTTTACTTTTCTTCATAGCAATTATTGCCTACCATGTGCTATGTAATTTATGTGTTCATTTGTTGAGCTATTGTCTCTTTTCTCCTTGAAAGTAGAGATCTCTGTCTGTTTTGTCCACTGATAAAGCCCAAATATCTGACATGGTATCTGACATGGTATCTGACACGGTACCTGACACAAAGAAATGGTACTCAATAAATATTCATTGAATAAATGAATGTATAACCACAAACAGTTTTGATAAACGTGTGTTTAATGCTGCATAATACACCAACTACAGATGAAACTTCACTGAGTTGAACAAAATCAGAGTTGCTGGGTAAAGTGGATGGATGGGTACATGAGGAGGAACACATTTAAGATTGTAGAACATCACGTCACAAAGTGGAGAGCAGTGTCTTGTTTCAGAATTTAAGACTAGATTTGGTAAGACAAGTTTGCACAGTGACCAAAGGATGGTTTGATACTTCTGGTAAGAGAACAAGATTTTTATTACATTAGAATCCAGAGAAAAAATTGCAGGTACCGATGCAGAAATTTCAAGTAACTTTTCAGAAATTTAGGAATGATTGAAGAGAAAGGATGCCATTTGAGAAAGTTATTTAATTAATACAATAAGGAACAAGGGATCTGAGGGGGTGGAGGAGGGAAAGGAGGAAGAAGAGGAGAAAACTGTCATTTCCTTAGGATTTTCCCACTGTGATTGTCATTTTTGAGGCATTTTTTGCAAGTCAAATAAGCAAAGACAATTTTTGACACAGTTGTGATTTTGAATACACCTTGAATGTCTTAGGTACAATGAAAAATGCCTTTGCTCATAAAGGAAACATTACTGGGGAAATACTAAAGCATCTTTTACTCATATTCATTTTGGCTCTTGTTTGAAGGAATCTCAGCCATCTCCATTTTGCAGGAAAGGAATCCACCCAAATGAAGACTTACCATTTATCTTTTACATATATCTGTATTTAGTTTTTTGTTGATTGACTTTTGTGTAGTTATCATTTAGTATGGGCTTCTTGTACTGGAAAAAAAATTGTCTAGAGACTAATAATGCTATAAATTGGGTGCTAATTGTAATTCAGCTCAATGGAAGTATTTTTCTCTGTGTTTTAATTTTTTTGTTTATTTTGGTTGAATAAGGGGTAGGGACCCTGGAGGAAATGAAATTGTATTATTAAGCAGGGCTTGATCATGAAGCACCTTTTATACTCTGCTAAGGCTCTTAGACTTTGTCTAAGAGCAATTGGAAACCGTACAGGATTTTAATGAAAGAAGAAGTTCATGGAGTGAAGATTTGCTGTGACTGTGATTTGGACACTAAATCAGAGGAAAGGACAGAACTAGAGAGAGGGATAATGGTTTAGAAGACTTTTGCAGTAATTCAGGTGAAAGTTAATGGTGGTCTGAAGGAGGTGGTGGATAAGGGATGCATTAAAGAGCTGTGGCAGATGCAGCAATGATACAACTTAGTGGTTATTTGCACAGAAGCTGAGAAGGAGATTGAAGCATCAAAGGTGTCTTCCATATCTCCGTTTTTTTTTTTTTTGGACAACTGGATAGAAAGTGGTATCTTTCACTGAAGAGGAGAACACAGGAGAAAGAGGAACAGGCATTTCATGGGGTAAAATGATGAGTTTGGTTGTGGATTTTCCACTCTTGGGGAGAGTCTTAGTTTGTGCTGTCACATAACAAAATACCATAGTCTGGGTGCCTCCAACAACAACTATTTGTTCCTCCCAGTTCTGGAGGCTGGGATGTCCAAGATCAAGTTCTGGCAGATTCCATGTCTGCTGAGGGGCTTCATTCTGGTTGGCAGACAGCTGCTTTCTTGCCATATCCTTAGATGGAGGAGGAGTAGGGAGAAGAGGGGGAACCACTGGTCTCTTCCTCTTCTTATAAAGGCACTAATCCCATCGTAGGATTAGTAAGGGCTTCACCCTTATGACTTCATCTACACCTAATTACCGGGCTTCCCTGGTGGCGCAGTGGTTGAGAATCTGCCTGCTAATGCAGGGGACACGGGTTCGAGCCCTGGTCTGGGAGGATCCCACATGCCGTGGAGCAACTGGGTTCGTGAGCCACAACTACTGAGCCTGCATGTCTGGAGCCTGTGCTCCGCAATGAGAGGCCACAACAGTGAGAGGTCTCCGCACTGCGATGAAGAGTGGCCCCTGCTTGCCACAAGTAGAGAAAGCCCTCGCACAGAAACGAAGACCCAACACAGCAAAAATAAATAAAATAAATTAATAAACCTAATTACCTCCCCAAGGTCCCACCTCCAAATACCATCACTTTAGGGTTTAGGGCTTCAACATATGAATTTGGGATGGGGGGGCACAAATATGGGGTCTGTGGAACACCCGTTGAATAGGTACACTAGGCAGTTGTATCTTGGGACAGAAGCACCAGGGTTGAAATGAGTTTGAAGTATAGGTTTTGGATATGTGTGTACAATGGTTGTACATGCAGTCATGGGTGTGTGTATGATTCCCTGTGGAGAGTACTGGAATGAGAAGAGAGTAGGTCTGTGGTTAGAAATCTGGGAAATACTGACATTTAAGAAACAGACGGGGGAAGAAGACCCTATGAAAGAAAGCAAGGAGTAGTTAGAGGAGAAAGGGGGAAGCAGGAATGTGTTGTTAAGAGGCATTTCAAGAGGGAGGGAGTGGGCTGGAGTGTCAGTTCCTAGACTTCAATTAAATGAGGGCTAAAGAGGGTAGTGGGATTTAGCAACATGAAAATCACTGGGGTTCATGGTAACTACCCCTTCTGTGGAATTGTGGGCATAGAAATGAATGAGGGGAGGAAGTAGAAACAAATGGTGAATATAAATTGTTTTATTCTTTCTAAAATAATTACAGGAATTTACACTAAAATACCCTAGCCTATCATAGGGTTGTTTTAATCAAGGTGAAATTTACATGAGATTGTCCATTCCTTAATGAACAATTCAGTGGTATTTAGTACACTCACAGTATTGTGCAGCCACTATCTCTGTCTAGTTCCAAAGCATTTTCATCAACCCAAAGGAAAATCCATACCCTTTAAGCAGTGGCTCCCTATTCCCTACCCCCACCCCAGCCCCTGGCAGCCACTAATCTGTGTTCTGTCTATAAATTTACCTATTCTGGATATTTCATGTAAATGAAGCATGCAGTATGTGATGGTTTGTGTCTAGCTTCCTTCCCTTTGCATAATGTTCTCGAGGTTCCTCCACGTTACAGTATGTATCAGTACTTCATTTGTTTTTATGGCTGAATAACACTCCATTGTATGGATAGACCACCATTTATTTATCTGTTCCTCTGTTGATGGGCACTTGGGCTGTTTCCACCTTTTGACTATTGTGAATAATACTGCTATGAACACGCATGTACATGTATTTATTTGAGTACCTGTTTTCACTTCTTTTGAGTATATATCTAAAAGAGAAATTGCTGGAGCCTAACATCGTTTTTTAAAACTATACTTTTAGTGTGGGTGGGGGAGGGATGGCTTGGGAGTTTGGGATTGGCAGATGCAAACTATTATCTATAGAATGGATAAACAACAAGATCCTACTGTAGAGCACAGGGAACTATATTCAATATCCTGTGATAAACAATAATGGAAAAGCATGTGAAAAAGAGGGTATCAATATATATGTATAACTGAATCACTTTGCTCTAGAGCAGAAATCAACACAACATTGTAAATCAACCATACTTCAATAAAATACATTTTAAACACTATACTTTTTTTTTTTTTGCAGTACGTGGGCCTCTCACTGTTGTGGCCTCTCCCGTTGTGGAGCGTAGGCTCAGCGGCCATGGCTCACAGGCCCAGCCGCTCCGCGGCATGTGGGATCCTCCCAGACCGGGGAATGAACCCGTGTCCCGTGCGTCAGCAGGTGGACTCCCAACCACTGCGCCACCAGGGAAGCCCTAAACACTATACTTTTATATAATGCTAACTGAGAGTTCACAAGAAGCATTGTGCATTGTAGAAAAAGTTGACGTACCCCGTCTCTTTTCAAGTTCTTTACATTCTCTTTGAGATAGGATTGGTGAAACCACCATTCAGTAATTAAATAACACATCAAAAGAGAGATAAGTTGAGTGAAAAAAACATGTATAATTTTTAAAGAAGGAAGTGCCCTTTCGAATTGAGTTTTGAGTTTCATAAGAAGAAAGCACTTCAGGTGAAGAGTTTGGATAAGTTGACTCATGCAGGAGAGAGAAGACAGGACAGGGCTAAGGTTGGAAGTTTCACAGTTTAATATTTCTGAAGAAAGAGTGCAAGTTGCACCCTATTTGGTGATAAGGGAAAGAAACACAGATGAAGAGCCCCCATGGTGCTGATTTCATAGCTAGCTGACTCTAAAAATTAAGATTGTATTTTTAAAACCAATTTTTACTCATCTCCCAATAACTGACTCTTTTATATTTAATCTTGTGGATTTTAATTCTCCATTCAGAGACACCAGTGTAGATGGAAGATTTGAGTTCTGTCTATGATAAGCAGTCTAGCCTCCTATGGTTCAGTTAAATTTTATTCATAAAGTAAAGATTAAGACATTTTTAGAGGTGGAACAATGATTACATTTCCTGTAAAATTCTTGGTGTTTTAAAGTGGCATTCATTCTACATCCTTAAAAGTGTCATTTTCCTCTGCTGTCTTTCCTTTATAGAAAAAACTCCTGGGAATTGATTATGGAACTGAGATTTTCCAAGACATGGCTCTGTGATTTAACCCCCAAGGAACTTCCTAAAGACTTGGGAGAGGAAAAAATGTTTGTTCAGTATCTGTTAAGTGTTTTATTTGTCTGAGCTCACTTAAGTCCTATTACAACCAGTAGGTGGTAGATCCATGATATGAACCTCTATTTACTGACTCCAAAGTCAGGCCTCTGCTCACCATATAATAGCGTGCTAATTAGGTTTCTTCTTATGTGCCTGTGGCTTGTGAGAGAAGTAGGATGAGAAAGATGCTGAGGATAGCAGGAAGTGGAGCTCTGATAGGTGAGCTCTGATGTTTTCTAGGAAGACAAAAAGGGGTCAGGCAGGTCCTACTTGTGCCACACATTGGCTGTCCCTAAACTGTGCCATGTTACTCCTCAGGGAAAGATTCTGGATGATTTATCAGAAGAATATTAATTCCTCTTAAAAATATGTATCTAGGATAAGTCCAATGCTGATTCAGAGGGGTATCTTTTTTTTTTTTTTCGTGGTACGCGGGCCTCTCACTGCTGTGGCCTCTCCTGCTTTGGAGCACAGGCTCCGGACGCGCAGGCTCAGCGGCCATGGCTCACGGGCCCAGCCACTCCGCGGCATGTGGGATCTTCCCGGACCGGGGCACGAACCCATGTCCCCTGCATCAGCAGGCAGACTCTCAACCACTGTGCCACCAGGGAAGCCCAGAGGGGTATCTTTTGACACCTCCATTTCACTTATTCTATCTCTATTCAACATATATGATCCCAATAAGTGAACTGCTAAGATGGACACTTTTATTCATATTTGTGTATGTATTTGTTTCAGGCAGAGAAAGCTGATGGATTTATCAACCTGCCTGATTTCACTGTAGAGAGAGCATCTGAATGCAAGAAAAAGCAGTAAGTTGTCTATCATTTTCCACAAAATATGGAGCCAGGATAACATCTCTTTATAATGTTCATCAGGTGATAAGGTGATTTGGAAGTTAATGATGGTGACATTCAAATGTCTGAGAATTTTGACTTTATGGGTTGGAACCCCGAACAATCATAGAAGCTTTTAACCTCTTGTCTTCTGGAATTTCATTTTGTGGAGCAGATGGATTTTAAAACCCCATGGAGCCCTAGCAGGGCGTGCTGTTAATGACGGTGTCTGTGATCCAGTGAAAAGCAAGCTGCCATCCGGGACTGGCAGGGTGACGAGATGTCAAGGCTGTGTCCTTGTAAAGAGAGTGACTACATAGGAGTCACCAGAGCTGCAGATATGATACCAAACCAGTTTCTTTTTCTTAGTTCATGAAATTGTCAGTAACATCCTTGAAATTGAATTCTCTGAGATGTCTTAGACTTGCGGATTAGCCCCCTGATATAACGGAAGTCCAAAAGGTTTGAGAGCGGACAGGAGCCAAGAGTCACCAGCCCATGACTCTAGACCAGCTAGCCAGACTCCCAGTGAAGTGCTCTCCCCATGATAGGATCCAGCTGCATTTTGCATATGTGCCCTCTTCGCCTTTCACTTATTCTTTATTCTGCTTTTGACATCTTTTCCTGTTTTATTAGAGCGGGGCAGTTCCCTATTGACCTGTGTTCCTAGTGACAGCAATTGATTAGTTTATTTTTAATGAATAAACTGGTGTTGGCTTTAGGTCTTTGCCATTCTGATATAGCTTCCTATCTTTAGTGATACACGAGGTTGTGGTTTTGACCACACTGGTCATTTACAAAATCTCTGGCCCATACAGCAGGACTTCCTGTCTAAATGGTAAAAGGGAAAAACTTTGTTATCTTCAATGTTCTATACTTTTCTTTTAAACGAAAAATCTGCCTTATATTTTTCCTTTACTAATAGAGAATAGCTTGGATAAAGTTTCTGATGTGTTTTCACAGTGTAGAAGTTTTATACTTGATTGTTTTTCTGTAAATACAATTATTGTATATGCTTGATTGAATTTGAATGAATACTTTGCTTGAAGGAATTGATCTGAGTATTTTGAAGTGATACATCTATCACTTTATATTTTAATTTATTGTCTATTTATAGCAAAACAGCAAATGCAAATAAAAGAATATATCCATATGTTTTAAATAGAAACTATTGATCAGCCATGACTCAGTCCTGGTCTGTATGTCCTGACATGATGAATTACCCCTCTGCTCTCTACATAAAATAGAGATTAGACAATGGGTATTTAATGTAACTAAAACTTTTGTTTTTGTAAATTAACAAAGAAAGCAGATGAACTTACCATACTTACATTTGACTGTTTTACTTTCGACTACATTGTTGACTACACTAACTTCTAATTTCTTATGTGTCTATGCTTTTCCCCCTTCAAGTGCTTTTAAGATCAGCCATCCACAGATCAAGACCTTTTATTTTGCAGCTGAGAATGTGCAGGAAATGAACCTGTAAGTAGAGAAACATCACTAAATCCAATCTTTATGGGAATAGATTACTTTGGTCAGGTGTCTGAATTTTAAGCACATGTGCATATCAATTATGATTTTTTTATTTCTGCTGCTTTAAGGATTAATCTCCTTAGCAGTTATAAAGTCTTCTCGCTTTCTTTTCTAGTATTTAGAAGCATTTTGGAGAGCTACACAGATCAAAATGGCTATTTTAGGAAGAAGTAATAAGATTCTTCTGAGGGAACCACTAAGTTGAGAAAGGAATAGAAGACATTATAAGAAAATGTTAATATGAGAATCAGCATCACAGGGAGAAAGGCTCGAAAGAATTGTGTAACCGATCTCACAGCTTTCAGAATTCTACACGAAAAATATTTCTGCAGCATTTCACAGGTGCTGTGTGATTATCATGATTCATGGTTATCATCTCTCCATGTTCTAGCCCCAAAGTTTGCAAAACATCTTTGTTTAGAGTACCTCTAATATAAATACATATCCCTAACTCCATTTCCTGTTTGCTCAGTTTAAGTAAGTGGAATATACTGGTAGAGTGTTACTCGTCTTGCGACATCCCCTGCTGGTTTAGATTACGGTGCGATCGCAGTGGCTCTTACTTGGATGAGGCTCTATATATTTAAGGTGTTTGAGGCACCAGACGGCATTCTATTTAAGTCCGAGTCTCAGAATTCAGTGTTTCTTATTACTTTCACTTAATTAATTAAAAATATATGTATGAAAAAAATGTATATGTAGGGAATAACTATTATGCCCTTCCTTGCAGCAGATCCCAGGCACTAGACCTGAAAAATATGGACATAATCCCTCCATTCACAGAGCTTATCGTTTAATCTATTTATATTTTTATATTTAATTATATATTTATATCTATTAATTAATCAGTTTATCTTTTAATAGATCTTTATTGGAGTATAATTGCATCACAATACCGTGTTAGTGTCTGTTGTACAGCAAAGCGAATCAGCCATGTGCACACACGTGTCCCCATATCCCCTCCCTCCTGAGCCTCCCTCCCATCCTCCTTATCCCACCCCTCATATTAATTTATTTAGACATAATGATTTTCTTATCTATCTGTTCTCTGTAATTTCTCTTTGGCCTCTTGCTTTAGAAATGTAAAGGAAAAAAAAGCTGCTTTTTACTAAACATATATGAGCAGGAGTATACACACACACACACACACACACACACACATACACACACACACACACACACACACACACACACACAGAATGCCTTACACCATATCCCCAGGGAAGCCTTTTCTCCCTAGAAGCATTCTCATCTGTTCCCTGCATTTATCTCGCCACCACAAACCTTTAGATGAGGGCGGAATTGCTCTTTACCAGAGAAAGTTAGAGAACCCTGCGTTAGAAATGACAAAGCAAGGTACTGACAACGGCGTTTTCCAAACAAGTCTTTAATTTACTTGGACAAGGAAAGAAGTTGTTTCTATCCTCTTTTTGACTTTTAACTCCCCCCCCACCAGCTTTCTCAAGCATCTGAGAAAAATAAGAGCAGATACACAAAAGGAGGAGATAAAAACTTCACAGTCAAAGCTCTTTATTTCTCTTTTTATTTGCGTTGGTAACGCTAAATCCTATTGACTAGCAAGGTCTAGGTGCGTGGAAAGCTTAATGTCTTGCCCAGCGGTCCTTGGAATCATATAGTAGTGAGTGTCAGTCCGGAGCCGAGCCATCCATCAATCCCAAGTGGTCCTTTCTAAGCTTTAATGGTGGTGAAACAGGGCTGCCCGTCAGCAACCTCTCCCCACCCCCATAGGTTCCCTTGGTGCCTGGCTTCTCCCAAACAGCTTCTTGTATCTCCAACTTTCTTCCGGTCCACATCCTTCCCATTCATCCTGTGACTGGTTCTTTCAAAGTCGTTCTGTTCTCTCCAACAAGGGCAGAGTAAGACTGAGTTTACCAGAAAAACAATGACTGCGAAAGGTTTTGTTACCGAGAGAATTTCTCTACCTACACAGTGAAACACATTTTAAGCCAGTAAAAGTGTGAGACCCTTACAAGATTATCTGAGTCAGCTCTATTTCAGGCAGATGTGCTTTCTAAATCACACACCAGTTATTTAGCTCCCTGCCCACCCAGTCCTCCAGTTTTTGTTTACATTTCTGGCCCATTTATCTTCACTTTTCAACATACTCCCTTTGCAGAGCTCTATCTAATGGCAAGTACAGTTGCATGATTATTAGCTACACACTCTGCCTATTTGACTGTTAAACCAAAGCCTTTTATAGTTATGAAAGCCAAGATCTCATGGCTTATCTATGCTGTGAAGATCTGTTAATTTTACTTGAAATTATTTTAGTATTTGTTTATCTTTCCAGCTTACAAACAAGATGTAAAATTGAAATTTGAATGTGAGGTGTCATGACCCATATATTTGAATCTCTCAGTGACCTTTATACTCAAAAATTGTCCGTCTGGCTACTCATAAATAAATGGCCCATTTTGTCTGTGCCTGAATGTATCACAATTAATGTATCATAATTTTTCATTTATAATGTCATTATTAAGCTTTATTATTCTGAAGATGGTTTTTCTAATAGCCAACAATGCAGAATCCCGAAAGTTAACTTCTCCCACAAGAGTAGGCGCTGCGGGGGAGGGGGGTTAAAGCTATTTTTTTTTTTTTATTAATTACTTAATTTTTATTTTTGGCTGTGTTGGGTCTTCGTTTCTGTGTGTGGGCTTTCTCTAGTTGCGGCAAGCGGGGGCCGCTCTTCATTGCTGTGCGCGGGCCTCTTAACTATTGCGGCCTCTTGTTGCGGAACACAGGCTCCAGTCGTGCAGGCTCAGTAGTTGTGGCTCACGGGCCTAGTTGCTCCACGGCATGTGGGATCCTTCCAGACCAGGGCTCGAACCCTTGTCCCCTGCATTGGCAGGCAGATTCTGAACCACTGCGCCACCAGGGAAGCCCTAAAGCTTTGTTCTGCAGTAGCCCCTGAAGAGCTTCCTTTCTTACTGATGAGGTCTGTTTAAGCTAGGACGGAGTGCATCTGGGTATTTCTTAGTGAGATGCAGAGGTGCTAGGGAAGGAGGGAGTGGTATCTGGAGAGATGGATCCTGTTTCAGAATTTCGCCTCCTTGGGAAACTGCCTGTTTGGGTGGTGACGTTTCTCTCAGTGATGATGAAGGAAAAGGTAGTTAAGTTTAATAGAAGCACTGTGTGTTCTGCAGGGACCCTCAATTGACAAGTATAGGGGTGAGTAATTAAAGGTAATGAAAGGGTTGGTTTCTAAACAAAGACTGGTGGTAGCTGCCTTTCTCAGACGGTGTTTGTGGGAAAAATGTCATTTTGTACATCAGTTTCTTAACACTTGTGCTTCTTCAACACACACATTCTCATCCAGTTAACATACAACAAACTCCCAGGAAACATCTGTCATCTTCTTTTATGTAAATATGTCTTTTTGTGTATCCGTCTATTTAGACACAAATAGAAAGTTTGCTACTGCCTGGATGTTTTTAAAAAAAAGTGCTTAGCAAAGGAGGTACTCCAACCCCGTGGGTTCTAGAAAGAAAACAAACAAGATTCTGAACAATCACTAGTTTTTCCCAGCAGGTAACTGATGGTGGCAATTAAAGGTATATGAGTTTTGGGTAAGGGCTGAGAGGAATCTGCTTTACTGTTCAATAGTTTTCTGCTATATCTGGAAAGGAACTTAGAAACGTCTTTTCTTATTTCAGGCATTCTCAATTCATCTGTTTTTTTGTCTTGTTATGTTAAAAAAAGAAGTTTGTCTACTTCACTTTGAGATGATTGTTTTGCGGGCAGGGTCAGCTTATACAATTATGAAATCAGGAATAAACTAGGAATTAGTGAGCCATTAAATTCATGGTGCTTTGCCTGATCAGTTTTTAAAAATGTACTTTTAAGTGTTTCTTTTAGTTGAGTAATGCATAAAACATATTCTTGTAAAGAATCATGTAATACAGAAGTATGTAAAGCGAAAACCTTCCCATTCCCCCAACTTTACCTTCCCGTTCTACTTCTTTCCCTAAGATAAAGCCACTTTTCACAATATGACTGTGTCCTTTCTGAGGCTTTTCTTTGCATACCAAGTCTTGTATAATACATATGCAAATATATAGTTTTAGAAGCACATTGAATCAGGATAAACACTTTGTTTTGTACTTGCTTTTTTCACTTAATAGTATGTTAGGATTTTTCCAGGCCATTACAAGGCCCCCCACCCCATCTCAGTCTTTTTATTGGCTTCTTAATAACATGGTACTTTTGGAATTGGTACCATACTTTATCCGTTTTCCTGTTAATGGACAATTATATTGTATCAGTTTTTTCTTTTTGCCTTTGCAAGCCTTATTGAATTAATATTCTTCCACATTTATTTATGTACATGAAGGTGTGTTTTATAGGATAGATATTTATAACTACGATTATTGGGCAAAGGGGATGAAAATTTATGTTTTGAATAGTATCATCAAATTACCTGCTTAATATTGGCTGTTCCAGTTTTTCATGGTCGACTCAACAAGGGATGAGAATGTTTTTCCTAAAATCTAATAGAAATCAGCAATATTTAAAATTTTTGCCAATCTAGTGGTGGAAAATATTTTCCTGTGCATTTCCCAAAATACTACTGAGCCTGAGAATTTTCCCATATATTTATTAACCATTTGTACTTTTTTGGTCATTTTCTGTTTCTTAGTTTTGTTTGTTTTTCTACTGAGTCTTGATGAGCATTTTTCAGTTCCTATGGCATGATCTGGGCCCAGGTATTGGTCCAGTTTTAAGTGGCCCAAGAGACTCATGTTTATCATGGTGCAAAAGGGGACTTTCTAAATGAGGCTGGAGCTCATCTTCTGTCTTGTAGGCAGTTCTATTTTATTTATTTTTTAAAATAAAATTTATTACATATTTCCTGTTAAAAAATAATCAGTACAGCAAGACCATGGCAGAATGAGGGTTGGGTAAGGGTTCCTAATTTGTTGACAATTGCAGACTTGGGAATGTGCAATATTTGTGCTATGGTGGGGTGTAGCTGGGTAATTTAGCAGGAATTACAGGACTAGAAAAAATAAACCATATAGGTGAATCAATAAATGCATAGCATTATTATTATCATTTTGTTGATATTGATTGACTTAGGCTACTTATGTTTCAAAACAAGATGAATACACATTATGGGATATTTTTTAAAAATAAAGAAAACTGGAAAGAAGTGGGAAATAAATCACTTAGATTATCTCTACCCCAAAATGATATTTTCCCTTTAAATAGAAGGTTATATAGCTAGGAACATATGAAATAGATACATTTTGTGTCTTTTGTGTATTTAAATAAGTTTCTAATTGAACCCTTGAAAAGGAACTACAGTGGCCTGAAGTCATAAGCCAAGTTTGTGTTCCTTAAGGTTTGTCTAGTTCTTTTTTCATTATTGATGGGTAGTTGAAATTCATTGCCAATAAATGGTAAATCAATGGAAGATGAGACATTGTCAATTTTTACCTTACATAAAATTTTTCAAGAAATTGAAATTTTCCCCAGCTTAGGAATAACTGTGAAGCTCTGGCCAGATCTTTTTACTGATTGATATAAAGATTGTGGTTTAAAAATAGATCATCTTCATTTTGTGTGTGTGTGTGAAATAAGCTTACATTTTAAGAATTAAAGAGATAGAACTTTAAAGGTCAAGTTAAGAAATTCATTTTGATGGTTGACAAGAATTTCAAATACACAATTACAAAACGTATATTTATTCGTATATTTAGAATATCTAATGTAGTTGCCCACTTTAACTGGCTGTATAATGGGCCACCTCATTTCTTATCTGGCAAAGAATGCCCTAAGTACGGACAGTATTGTGAAACCAGAGGTCTTAGGTTTCCATACCACAAACTTAGGCTGTTTCTAGAAATGTTTAGACTGACGATAGCACTATGACTTAATTTTGTTATAAAGTCTGGTACAAGACCTTCCTTTAGGGTCTAGCATAAAGGTGAATATGTTGGGAACCAGTGTCTCTGTCAAACATTTATTTTCTATTTGAATTTTAGGTGGTTAAACAAATTTGGATTAGCTATAATCCATCTTGAATCCACTACAAAGGATGAAGGTATGTTCTATTTTCAATTTCTGAAAATTTAGCAAGAATATTAGAATAGGGTGAAAATACAATGTCATGTTCTATGTAGTCTTGTTCTAATGAACCATACTTTGTTATTTAAAATTATCTGAAAATATGTATAGACAGACATAGACACACAGGCTCACCAACATGGAATAGAGCTTCCCATGCTGGCTAAGAACGCTTTTCACACTTCACCCACACATTAGCAGCTGTAGGCTTCACTGGGATCTCAACCAATTGCCAATGCAAATGTTTTATTGCCCCACTTACTGAATTCTTACTCATAGACATGATCTCGTCATGTTCGAGACAGATAACTTTCAGCCCACTGTTTCCTCTCTGATATTTTAGTATTTCCACCAGGTGTGTGCTGAGACTAATTACCCTAAGTTTGTACCAGGAGCCTGAATGTCAGATTGGGACAGAAGCCGTATTTTTAGCTCAGTCTGTAGCTTTCAGGGTTCAAAAGCTACAAGAGTCTAATTCTTCTTAATGATGAAGTTACTCCTTAATATTGAGAAGAAAGAGGATTTAGGTGCCAGGGTCACAGAGCTGACACTATTTCTGAAATGCTCAGACCACATAAAACTTGGAAATTGGAAGTAGGGAGTTATATCTTTGGAGAACAAAATCATAAAATCTTAAATTTAGAAATGAAAAAGTGGCAACTTGATTTAAAACAATAAAGAAGTGTAATGCAATACTGTGAAACCAGTGTCCTAATCATCTCCTTGGTCTTCTTTTCCATAAAATAAGCACCCATTATATATGTGAAGTATATTTATAGATTGTGAGCAAAAAGTAACTACACAAAACCCTTCTCCTTTTCCTGGTATGTAAGGCCTTCTATGATATGGCCTCAAGCAACCTTTCAGCTTTGTTTTCCACCCTGTCCCGTAGGGGACTCTGAATACTTGGCTCAGTCTGTGTCCTCAGCCTGGTACTCCCATTACTCTTTGTGCACCATTGATGGTTTACTTATCCTGCCATTTTCAGCTCATTAAGATTCCTATGCTCAAAATTAATCACTACTGATCTTGTGCTCCCTTAGTGTATGACTCACACCTCTTTTGAGGAATTAGTTTCATTTTCCCTGACCTATGGTTAGTCGTCTTTCTGCTTATTGGACAATCTTTGAGGGCAGAAACCCTCACAGAGGGAAAGTCTTATGTATCAGGTAGCTCACTAGATAAGTGCTTTCTGAATTGGGTTGGAAATGCAATAGCCAGATGGAGAAGAACCTCTGCTCATGCATTATGGAATAAGTGATGACAGTGCTGAAACATTCAGCGTTTTCCTTTTTGTTATAGAATGCTACAGTGAGAGTGAACAGGAAGATCCCGAAATAGCTGTCGAGACAAGACCCCCTCATTACTCTGCGGAGACTCTCTCTCCTTTGGTACGTACCGTCGTAATTGGTCTGTTGGTCATCGATCAAATGTGTGGATGCCGTTCTTTCCAGTTGGGTAGAAACTACCTTGACTAATACATTTTTAGAGGACGCTAAGTTAAGGTACTCGCCAAAGAGCAAGTGCAGTTCTCAGGGCGCTGATTTTGAGCCTTCTCCATAGCAACCCATTTATATGACAGATTCGGTGCATTTGTGTGTGACCCACAGATGTATTATGCTCAGAGGGTTCATGGTAATGCAGAGGACTTCTAGGTAATGGGCCAATGCTTGCAAAGATTTGTTTTATAATGTTTATTTATATCCTACTTGTTCTCAGAAAGAATTGAAAATACCTTGCCTAGGTGCATGCACTCTAACGATGTAAAATGAATGTAAAGGGGATGAAGGCAATAACATGAAGAGAAAATTAGAATCAGAAAGAGAGCAGGAAGCCAGGAGTGGGGTTGGTGCATTAAATCTGGGTATATTTACTAGAGAGAAGTCCAAGCTTGAGTCTAAGCTTTGGAAGCATCCAGTGTAAGTTCAGGTTATTAATGGACGTTAAGGCTATGGAGAGTTGCTTTATATTTGGATGTTCATGGGCGTTATAGCGACGGCATGTAGAAAGAGTCAAGCAGAGATCTTTGGCGAGGTTGACTTATGGCTTTTATACCTACCATATACCAGCACTTATATAGCTACTTTAAATATATAATCATTTACTTCCCTCAGATAACCCTGAAATGCAGTATTATTTAATCTGCATTTCCCTGATTACTAATGAGGTCAAGCATCTTTTCATGTTTTTTTTGATATCTGGATTTTCTGTTCTGTTAAGCGTCTCAAGTCTTTTGTACATTTTTAGCTGTCTTACTACTATTATTTTGGATTTATAGGATTTCTTTATTAATCTGTACCTTAGTCCTTTGTCAGTTAAAAATGAGGCAGATCTTCTTTCCCAGTCTATGGCGTTTATATTTTTTAAACTCTGTTTCTTTTTGTTGACAGATGCTCTTGATTTCTGTGTGTCAGGTTTACGCATCACGTCCGTTGTGGTTGGTGTCTTTGTTTCTGGCTTACATATTGTTTCCTATTCCCAGGTCATGAGGACATAGATATTACTATCTCGTTTCATGGATTAGGAAACAGAGGTTCAGAGAGGTAGAATGGCCTAGTCATACCCCCAGAAAATGGAGCACCTGAGATGGGAACCCCGGTCTGTCTAGCTTTATAGCATATGCTCCTTCCATTCTACTATGACACTCGTTCATCCATGGGCCCGAGTAACTATAAGTTCTAATAGGTTACTGCAACTCCTTCACTTACCAGACCTCTTCTGCCAGAATTTTCTGTTTTGTGTGATAAGGTTTTCAGTCTTTATTTGCCAGTTCCTGGGTTTAAGGTGTTAATATCATTTAAATAATGACTTCTACTGTTTTTATCTGCTGCCAGTGGGGAATTGTGGTCACTTTTCTAATTTATTTGGCTAGCAGCTGAGACCAGAAATAAATAGTTATTGAATGAATATTTATTAAAAATCTATTAAATAAGATTAGCCAAAGTTAAGCAAGACATAAATAAAATTAAACTTTGGTAAAACGTCGACCAATTTTTGCACTAGATTTACAATATAGCCTCTCTTAATATAGTTTTCCCTTGAAGTAGTCTATCTCTTCTTTTAAAATCAGTTTCTGCATTTGGAAAAAATGAAATAGATGTGCCTTGCTGGTTTAATAGAGAAGCCTGTGTTTCTGTTTAGTTTCTTTTTGCCTTCATCTCTGTTTCTCTGTGTCTCTCCATTTTTGTCTGTCTCTTATATGATTTAGTTTTGTTCTAAAATACTGTGATTTTCAGTTTTATAATGGCAAACTATATCACAGATTACAAAGAACATTGTCAGGCATCTAGAACTCTACTGGATGAAAGTAAAAGCAACAAAGTTGTCTTCTTAGATGAAGGATCATGGCTCAATTGCATTATACAATGATAGTCTTACATAATGTTAGAGTAGGAGCCCAGAGAATGCTTGTTTCCAAACAAGTAAATGAAGGGATGGATGTGAGACCAGTAGGTTAGGTCATTGAATTGGGAGCATTCTTTAGAATGTCATTCTAAACGTCAATCAAATGTTATTCCTTAAAGTTCTAAGAAGTTAAGCATGTTTTTGAAGACCACTAAGGCTAACATTATTCTTTCTGAAGAAATGTATTAGAAATAGATAAATGTTGAACAGTTAGATTTTACTTTCCTTAGAAACAGAGTATGTTGTTCCCGCTCACGTATTTCCCAGGCAGATTTTGTTTTCTCTTGTTTCTGAAAAACAGACATGCCAGACACTTGGTTAAAACAACATTTAAGCTTTTTTATCTAAACAGATGAAATTTTAAAAATCGTGGTAACTTTTATCCAGAGCATGAAGCAGCTTATTGTTTAGGCTCCATCTGGCATAGGCTACATGACTGAGCTATACAAGCCTAGGCGAGAAAACAAAACAAAACAAAACAAAAACCAAAGACACCCAAACCTTTCCCAACTTCTTGCTTTTAAAAAAACTTTTGGGTAATGAACTTTCATTTTGGAATGATGAATTCAAAAGTATAAGATCATACTATTCTGGAAAATTCTCTCAAAATTATAAAATCTCGAACTAAAAGTTTAATTCTGTGTCCAGTCATTTTGATTGCTCTAAAGATAAACAGTAAGACTTCAGCACCAGACCAATTCGGACCTGTTTCTAATGGGTGGGACCACGTTCTGCAGAGAATAAAGAACATTACAGGGTCTCCTTTGAGTGAACAGCAGATTTCTCTTTATGTGTTTCCTTCTTGAGAAAGCTCCACAGGATGGATAGTGAAAAGAACATCCATTTATTTACAGAGAAATTAAAAATGGAGAGTTTTCCCACAGGCTCAAGACAGATGGAACTCTGTAGGTTTCACTTTGGAAGATCCTTTGTGGAAATCACTACCTGTGATTCCTTGAAATTCACAAAAGAGCAAAAAAGGAACTGACTTCAATTATATTTCCAACTCAATTTTATATGTTATAAAGTGATTTAAGAGATCAAAGATCATTAAAAATTTGTTACAAATATTTTCCCCCTAAGTTTAATTTTTAAAAAGTGTCTGATAACTTGAGCTGTGCTTATATGCTTATTCATTCATTTAACAAATATTTATTGAGAGCTACTATTCTAAATAGTACTTGGGACACAACAGTAAATGAACACAGATTCATTTCTTCATGTAGCCAAACTTCTGGTTGAGGGAGACTGAAAATAAACAATCAACATAAGTAAATTATCTGCTAGGTCAGTAGAAGAAGTGGAGCTGAAGGGGTCAGGACAGTTTGTGACAATGAATAGGGGAACCAGGATAGGCCTGAGTGAGAGTTGAGATCTGAGCAAAACTCTTGAAAGGTGGTATAAGAGTCAGCCAGGTGGATATTCAGGGAAGGTGTTTTCCAAGCAAAGGGAGCAGTTAGAGTCCAGATCTCCTTGGTGCATAGATGGCAATGCAAAGAGGCCAGTATGGCTGGAACAGGGTGAACCAAGGTGAGAGTTGCAGGAAATGAGGTTGGAGGATAATTGTGTCCATATGTATGGGGCCTGTGGACCATTAAGGACTTTGATGTTTTGAGTTCCTTAGCCTTTGGAAGTTTTGAGCAGAAGAGTGATGTGACTGATCTCCATTTTAAAAGGGCCACTCATGCTGCTGTGGGGAGAGACCCTGTGGCATAGGGGGAAAGTATAGAAGCAAAGAAGTCTAAGGGGGAGTGTGCAGTAATCTAGTGTAGTGAACATGATGACTGGGATGAGGTCACAGTTGAGAAATGGAATGGTTGGATTTTGAACGTAGTTGGAAGGTAGACCTACAGGTGGATCAGATATGAGAGAAGATAAATATCCCAGTTTTAAGCAGCTCATGCAGATTATTTTAACATGAGAGTCCTTATATTTTGATGCTTTTTCAGAAGTACAATTCCTTTATATCCAAAGGATGGGAAAAAAACCCTGTGTACTCTGGCCCATTGGCCAGAGGTCAAAGATTAAACACAAAAAGGGGTAAAATCAATTTTAGAAATTCAAATTTAATCTTAGTAGGATGGCTCTTGCACAGTTGTTTACTAAAAGACATGTTCTTTCGATACGTGTACTATGATACAATAGTAGAAATGCTTTCAAGTGAGATAGTTGGATGAAAAGTTGTTAGTGAGTACATATACTTACAAAGAAAAGGTAGAAAGAAAAATTCACCCTCTGTCCTCAAGATGCAAAACATTTCCTTAAGCTCTATGGTTGAGCACTTAACTGATTTTAAGATTTTTCTAAAATTAGATTTTACATTTCGCCTCTTGCTTTAACGGTTCATCTTCTGGCCGTCAGTCACAGGCAGGGGGCTGTCGGCAACCTCTCCCGGGCCTCCATGTTTGCCCCTGCCCCAGTTGGGGTTTGCACTAGCTCTTGCCCAGGCTATTTTGAAATAGCAGCCTCTTTTTTTTTTTTTTTGTCTCTAATCTCTCTTTCCTCTTAATAAAACCACTTCCAAATTAGTCTTCCTAATGTGCAGTTCTGATAAATTGATTCAACAACAAAAGACCTTTCAGTGCATCCTCATTGCTTATCAAATTAATCCTCAATTCATTGGCTTGGTATTTCAGGCCCTTGGGCTTACTTCTAACTGCCATGACAGTCTCCTCCTTTTTCATCAGCCTCCTTTTTCATCAGCCCAATAAACTGCCCCCTATTTCCCCAAAGCTTTCCAGACTTTTCTGTTCCTGTACCTATATTTACAAAGTTTCTCCACTTGCAGGAACCATTCACTCTCACCCCAATTCCACCTTCTAAATATCTTTCAAGACTGGTTTAAATGTGACTTCTTTCATTAAACCTTCCCTGGTCCCCTGAGACAGGAGGATCTTTCCTTCTTCTAAACTCTTTATATTTCTATAGTGCATTTTCTGGGATACTTTTTTCATGGTGTTAGCCTCTGCCTTGAATTATAGATTTTGTGTATCTGGTTTATTTATCTAATTATTAAATTCTTAAGGTTAGAGGCAGTGTCCAATATCTTTTTCTTTACCCGCAACATCTATGACCTTGTCTAACACATATTTGAACCTAATTAAATATTTATTTAATGGATTGATAAATGGGCGGGTGGGTGACGATTGTCACTTCCTCCACAGATCTGTAGCTATACAAATATTCCCCCATGTGAATTAGAAAGTTAGTTTACACTTGTCTAGTGATTTCGCTTGGCTTTCAGAAGGATGACTTCATTCGACTCATAGAAGTCCCGTCTTTTACAAATGAAGTCAAGTGCCAGAGAAGTAAATAGAACTGTCTTAAGTAACCTTTGCAAGCTTAAGTTTACCTTTTATTACGAATATCTTTTATGTTCTCTCATTTGCTCTTTTTGATAATCTAAGGCAGACAAACCACTGGCAACTTTTTTTTTCTGTATCAACCACGTGCCAGGTATTTTCCAAAGAAGGGGGTGCTGAACTGAGCTGGACAGTCTCTTCCGTGGAGCATCTTAAGTTCTAAGTTGAAGAAAAGTCACAATAATTTGTAATTCAAACAGTCTAAGTACTGATAAATGCTATGAAGAAGCATTAAGTGGGGCAGTGTTCTAGGGAGTGGCTGGGGTTGAGGTTGGGGAGGATATTGCTTTGCTTACGACCGTCAGGGAAGAGCCTGCTAAGGAGGTGATATTTGACTTGAGACCAAAGTGATGGGAAGGAGTCAGCCAACCCCAAATCCAGAGTGAGCTTTTCAGGCACAAGGAACCAGAGACGTGCTCAAGGAACAGAAACAAGACCATGCGGTTGGAAAGGAGAGGGAAGGGGAGGTTGAAGATGTTGCTGGAGAGGTGGGTAGGGGTCCATGCGGGTTGTCTTGGCTATAATGATGACTATGGATATTCTACTCATGATGGACAGTCACTGGAGGATTTTCAGCAGGACAACACTATGATGCATTTTCTGCTTTAGAAATGCTCTAGCTATTGTTTGGTGGATGGACTAGGGTAGGGAGGGGTTGGGTAATGGTAGAGGCAGGAAGTCAGTAAACTAGGACCTGGAAGTAAAGTGGTTTCTGCAAGGCCACTTGGATACTAAAGATTGGAGTGAGGAATGGACGGCCTGCAGCTCATTGCCCAAGGTCATGCAGAAGGCCAGTGACAGAGGGGGCAGTATACCATACAAAGTCTTCGGGTTTTTAGAATAATGTTTCTACTAGCATATGGTAGAATTATAAACACAATACCTCCTAGGGCTTAACAGCAATTGGTTAGTTTATTTTCATTAATATGGCCAATGGAAGGAAAGAACAGCTGTGTACTTTCCTTTTTTTCTCATTTGGTTGTATTTTGTTTAGTCTTAAGTTATTCCTGTATTTTCTTTTATTTTTTATATACTTTGACTAATGCTGCTTAAATTTCTATGCTGACTCACTCCTTTCTAATTACAGGCTTTTGGTGGCCATTTTCAACTCTTTTTTCTTTTCTTTAAAACTTGTGTTTTAAAAACAATTCAGAGAAAAGAATTTTAGAGCTAATCAGCTTTTGAACTAAGCTTCTTCAATGAATAAAAATCTCTTATACAGAAAATGGAGAAAAGCAATATTGATTCTTTTATTTAATCATGTACATACTCTCCTCATTAAAACTAAGATTTTTAAAATATCTTTCATTTTCTCATTAAAAAAATAAAAATTTGAAGCCCAAATGTTCTGAAATAAATGAAACAACATACAATTATTAATGTCTAATAAATAAAATAATTTTATTTGAGATTCTGAGAATACTTTGTGGGAGTATCTGCATTGCAATCAGTAATGGTCACCCCTGGATCCCAGGATTAGGATAAATCATCCATAGCAACTTCACAGAGAACTTCAGGGTGCTCCTGAGTAAGAGACTGAACTGCTCTGGGCTGTTTGCCTTCACATAGCTGGTTTCCTAGACCAGTCTTTGTAGCATTAATTTATTACCAACTAGCTATTAATTTATTAATTTACTAAAGTCAGGCACAAATGCAAAAAAATGGAGATGCAAAAATGATTAAAAGCAGCCTGCTCTCAAGTAACTCACCAAAAAAGAGGAACAGATCCATCAGCAATTACAGTATTAGTTGACAAATAAAATGATACTCTACCTGGTGTGATAGAAGTAAGCCCAGGATAGAAGTAAGCCCAGGAGCGTGGGGAAAAGATACCTACCTCGCCCTGAGGCCACTGGAGAAGGCTTCCTGGAGGAGGTGACCCTTGAACTGACCCTTGAAGGTTGGGGTTGTGTGAGCCAAGCCAGGGGTGGGCTGGAGAGGAGAGGCTGTTGCTCCTTTCTACCTTCATGTGATTTGCAGTGGGGAGTTTTCTGGGTGTGTTACTTGGATAGTTCCTAGAGGCACTGAGCTAAAGGTTCTCTGTTTGCCTGATGGCTATGAATAGCTAGAGGATGGTAGAAATAATAAAGCAGGATTTAGCTTTATTAAACCACAGGGTTTATAAAGCACATTCCCCTATCGATCCTCTGTAACTGCACTCCAGGTAACCTTTGATTTGTGTCAATCTCTCTTCTGACGAAAACTCCCTCTGACCTGGTACACACCATCCTTTTCTCATTTTGATTTTTCTTCTCTCTGGTTCTTTTCCTTTTTCCGCCCCTCGCTCTTCTTTTCTCCATTTGAAAACCAACTTTATACGTGCTACGTGGTGCTAGAGAAAGCGGGCTGGAAGCATTGGCTGTGTGTTTGAGGAGTACCACAAGCAGAAATACACTCCCCGGAAATTTCTGATGCTCATTGAATGTGTCTTTCCTCAGTCTTTTAAGCAGAGTTTTGAGGTTTAAAAAGGCTACGGAACGTGCTGCAGCAACAGCGTTTTTGCATAAATAGCCCATTTTGCTATAATCAAATTACAGTAGTATCAGCAGGAGAAGCAGGAAAAGTTCGTGTTTGGTCTCTTTTCAGAAAAGGAAGCTGATCCCACTGAAGCCAAGTTTTACTAAAATAGCTCACAATAGGGAACTGTGTCAGAACTGGGCCTGAATGGGTATTTTTGTTAACATTTATTCCGTAGATCCTGCTAACGAGTAAACAAGTCTTGGCATTTATTTGGACAGTTTGGTAGGGGGTGCGTTACCTCCTCTGGGTAGCTAGGGTTTTATTTAGTGAATTACAGATCTGGATCTCCTAGTTAAGTGGTCTGGGTGATTGAAGGCAGCTGGTTTGAAAGATTTTTGACACATTCCTGAAAGGAAAGTTTTCATGTCATGCCAAATATATTATTTTTAAGAAGATGTGTGTGATGAGTTAGTATCTTAACTAGATGTTTTAGTGTCATGCTACTAAAAAGTGGATTTATTGCTTATTTGACAATCCATGTCTAGCATGCAGCCAGCTAGGCACTCATCGGACACTTCCTGACTTTTTCCATCAGAACTCAGAGCTTAGAACCTGCAAAATTCTTGGGCACATATTAATTTGGAACAAAGTCAACTATCTCGAGTTAGTTGCAGTGATGCTGAGGTTTTGGGGAAAGGAGCCTACTTTGCTCTTTGGCTTCTTCCCTCTAACAATCTCCTCCCTACCAGTTCCTCCACTTCCTTGGAGATCTGAATGCTTGAAATTGACAGGAGTATCTCATAGGGTGACATAATGAAACCGAACCAGAAAAAGCCTTCTCTATCTTATCTGCCATTGGAGATATAGGGTGACCCCTAGAGCACTGATGTTTAGATTTTTTGGATTTTTATTGACCAATGAAATTAAAAATGGAGGAACAACATATAGTTGCCAAATCTTTATTTTGCTATGGAGAACATTAAAAAAAATCTCCAAAAGACAAAAACTAATAGCTACCATTACCATTTTCCAAATGAAGGCATATATTTTAACATCAAAATGTAACAAGGATAAAATCTCAGAATAAATGAAGTCCTTCCCCAGAGAGGACATTGGTGATGTTGCATTGATGTTTTCTCCATGGACTGGTGAAAATTTTGCCAAGGATTGGCATTCACCCTTGGATTGTATGCCAGGAGATGCTTTCAGAAGATCCTACACCCACCATCAACCCACTTCTCGTAGTTTTTGGTTTCCCTTTAATGAATGAGGAGACTGCATATGTATTCCCGTCTTCTTTGGTGAAAGTTTATTGATATTTTAAAATTATTGAAGAGTGAATGAGTTAACATTATTTCACTTAACTCTGCAGTTATGAGCTTATACTGGTCATGTGCTAAGGAACTGTGACAAATGTTTGAGGGTGTAAATGTATGTGTTGTACCCACATCACTGGTCTTCCACTCAGTTAATATTATTTTGCTTCCCGTCTGGCTCCAGCTTTTGCTTTCCCTCTCTTAATCACCTTTCTCAAGATTTTTTGCTCAATTGGTAAGAATTCAGTGAGAGATTGCAATCTACTTTTTGCTCAAAGCATCCTTCAGTGTTCCAATGAATTCCTCAAAGGAGTCTTTTAGTTACCTGGAGAGCATTGAAGAGTAGGGTAATTCATGACATGGAGATCTTTCAGATCCTAGAGTAGTGATTCAAAGTTATACAGATTGGTTTTGGAAAATGGGATCATAGTGTCTGTCATACCGGTATAAATACCATCTCTTTTTCTTTTGATTCTTTTATTATTGGCAACTTTTTGAAACGCTGGAATACCTTCCTTGAAAATGAAAAGTAGAGAATGCTGACTTAATCATGATTTATTTTATTCTCTTTTGCTTTTATTTGTGAAAAACAGGCTGCCCAGCGGGCATCTTCGTCTTCACCCAAATTGAATGAAACGTCGCGTTCTTTCTCTTCCATGGAAAACATAAAAAAGACGCCCAGCAGTTTGTCTTCTCTCATATCTAGAGAAAGACAGCCCTGGATGGACGTGGTTGACAGCTCGTCTGCCGCTGAAGACGTGGGACAGTCTGTGACACGCGCTGTGCAGGCCTGCTCACCTGCACCCTCGGAGGCAAATGGTCGCAGGGCCCTGGAAACCAGCTTCGCCACATCAGAAAGTGGAGTTTTGAACTCTTTATCCAGTGATGACGCTTCTTCATTGAGTAGCAACCTAGATCATCTTTGTGTCCCAGACAAGCCGGCTGAATCAGAGATGACAGATAGAGGTAAACCAAGAAACGATTTACTCTTTTTCGAGGATGAATATTTGTATGTGGATGTGGAATGCTAACGTCGATTGTAAAAAGAATGTTTAAAGTCACGAATGATTTAATAATTAAACAGTCAAGTGGGGCTAAGTCCAGGGGCTACTTCTGTAGAGGAGAGATCGCATGTAGAAAACTCCAGCTTCAGGACCATTTATTACCCGCTGTAAGTGTCACCAACCACATGCTTGCAACTATGAGACGTGTTCAGAAAAGAATGATACTTTTTCACCAATCTGAGGTAAAACTTGAGTTTTTTGTTTTGTTTTGTTTTGGTTTTTATTGGTCCCGTGTGCTGTGCTCCGGAGCTTGTGGTGATTAGATCGACATTTTGTAGATGACATCACCACCATGTTTCCAAACATACGCAGAGCTACCACCTTCCCTGGGCACAGATGAGGTCTGGGTCCTCGCAGGTCAGCTCCTGAGGGGCCTTCCTACATGGTGAGCAGGAAGACAGACGGTCTACATGCACTTTGTGGGGCAGCACGAGGACTTTAGAACCGAAGGAGAGCACAGCTTATGTGTTTGAAGAAAAGCATGTTAAGTCTTAGCAAATGAAAGAGTTTATTGGAGTATGGAAATGAAGAGTGTGGGCTTTCTTAATACTCCATGATTGTTGGTCCTTGTCTTTTATTCAGACTAACTTTTAAAAAATAATTAGTTTTCAGTCATGATGGGTCTTTCCTGATGGTCTGTGCCTTATTCATTCCAGTGTAAAACAAGTTTACCTGATAGCAGATACTTAAAAATGAGAGAATGACGAGCTTGATCTGTATTCTTTCAGTGCACCATTGAGGGGAAGCTGACTGGCTAAAGTCCCATGATCGCCAATCGGGGTGGCCTGATGACGTAGGTGACAGCTGTCCCCTCTCCCCCAGCCTAATCAGGGAAAGTTTCTTTAAGTTCTCAGATTTTCATAGTTACCCTATTAATTTGATATTTGGTATCAGTAATTTAGGCCAAGAATTACAACTACAGACCCGTGTGTCCATTGTCACTGCTCCCTGTGACCTTATGTGAAGATGCTTTACATAAGGCAACTCAACATAAGTTGAGTTACCTGCCTGGCCTCTGATGTCATTTTTGTTTGATACCCCTAATTTAGGCCAATTAATCTACTTTACAATTAGAAAAAATGGAGTAAATGAAGTCATTGCCAAAATAACCTACTTTTAGAGATGAATGAGGTAGGGGCAGGGGGATCAATATTGGACTGTACAGAATGGAAGGCAGTAGACTCAAGCTGGCCTCAGCTCTGTGAGGTGTTTTGATATGAAGATATTGGGCTTAATTTGTACCTCTGTGGAAGTATGAAATTGATGCAAATTTTGAGGCCCGTGGTGCAAGTAAAAAGGAGATAATTTTAGGTTCAGCATAAGAAACTTCTTTTTAACATTGAGAACTGTTGAAAATTGAATAGGCTCAATTGCATGTTGCGTGTCGATTACAATTTTTTCTCTTATGAAGATATACTGAAGAGGGAATTTAAGTACCTTGAACTAGATGGCCTCTAACTTGATACTTAGAAGATCCTTCCAGATATAGGCCTGGTGGAACTAAAGAAAATAATGAAGAGGACCGTATCTATTATTTTCCTGCTAAAAACTCTGGCTTTAATTATTGGGCCATTAGTAGAACTAAAATGTTTGTTTCATGCATGCACAAATACACATACACTCACGTGCGCACACACACACAGCACCCCGGGATGAGGATGGCTTCAAAAGCAAAGTAGAGAATAAAATTGCATTTGCATTCGTTCTCAAGAGATAACACCGCGGATTGAGTTTTCCTTTAGGACGAGTAACCTGATAGTCATGGGAAGATGCACGCAATTCTTGTCTATGTCTAATGTCATTCTGGGCATGAGTGTGCTGCAGAGCCTGACTGAGTACCAACAGCTCTTGTAATCTAAGAAGGAAGAAACCAGGTATTTTAAAATTTTGAGTTAGGTACAGAGTGACCAACAATATCTGTATGCTTCTTCAAACAGCTTGACATAAAGGTATTCCTTGGAGTAGAAGGAAGAGAAAATAAAACTATTTTTCCCCTCACTGATCTGTTGGCACTTGCCATATGTTACAAAATTTTTGCTGATGATTTTCTCCTGCTGCTGGGGATTTGGTTAAATTCCCAGCAGAGTTAAACTGCATAAAGTCATTGCTATGGAAACAGCAACCCAGTTTTCACTTGCGTTTGCGATGACGTGCTGTTGAGTAATCAGATTGAGTACTGTGCTTTTTTTTTTTTTTAACGTGTGTTTGTGTGTTGGAAAAGAAGGTAGTGTTTCATTTTTGTGTCTTCTAAAAATTATTATTATTTTAGCTGCCAATTAAAAAAAAAGTGCTGAATTTCCTGTGTTTGAAATATTGTTCAGCAATTTTTATAATAGGGATTGAAGTTCCGACATGGTCCATGACAGGAGTTAGGATTTTAGATTAAGTCCTAGTTTCAAGATGTGTTTGCTGGAGAAAGAGGCTTTTATCCTAGAAAAGATTCTTAAAGGTTAATAACTGAGCCCTGAAACAAGCAGACAGAATGTATTATAGCCTTCTTTTTACTTAGACAATGAGAGAAATATTTTGCAGTTGGTATGCGATTGAAATTGTGGTTGCTACAATTTTATACCGAATTTAAACCTTTTTAGACATTTTTCCCCCTGCAAAGTAAGCTATTTAAACAATGCAGGGTGTTAATTGCATTCTATTGCCTTTCTACATCGGGAGTTCCAGAGCTCTTGAGACTCTTCACTGAGTCTTTCCACAAAGTGTAATGGGGTAAGAGGTGATGGGGTTAAATGGAATATTCATCTCAGCTCAGTTTTACTCTATACCGTTTCTTTCTTTAATGAAAGGTTATTTGACCCATGACTCACGCCTGTGTGATGATGACTCACATTGTATTTCTCTACTTACATTATGCTGGCGATGTGGAGACAGTTTGACTTCTACTTACTCCATGAATGGGGTGACCCTACCCTGGGTGCTATAACCACTAACAAGACTAATACCCAATTTATGCAAATAAATTGTTAAGTACAAGTACAGACAGGATGGACCTGGGAATCATGTTGAAAAAAATGCATTTTTAATGAAGATATATACATACTAGCGCATGCATGACATCTCAGAAAAGTGACATAAATGGGCCAGATTTTAGGATTTAACAATTACCAAAAATTTTACACAATTTTAGGGCAAACAGTACAGATGCTACCTTATTTTAGCTAGCTACCTCAGATGATGCTGTAGGAATTATGAGGTATGTCTCTTTAGGAAGCAAGATAATAATAAAAGAAAAAGTTGATTAATGAACTCCATTCAATTAAGCATTATTATTATTATTTTTGAGTACCTAACATGTACTCATGTACTTTGTGCTAATAGGAATACAAAAACAAGCAAGATACAATTTCTGGTCTAAAATATTTTAATGTGTAATGGCGAGAGTGGGAAGAATAAGACTCATTTAACAAAAGAAAGCAGAGTAAAATAAGTGCCACAGAGACATACAAAGTACTCGAGGGATTTGAAAGAGAGCAGGAACTCAAAATACGGAAGATCGTATCTAAGTGATCTAAGCTGATCTAAGATCTAAGTGGGAAGGTCTGCAGGTAGAGAGGTGAGCCATGGAAAAGAGGAATGGAAAATAAATTTGGGTGATGTTGAATACTGGGCTCGTTGTTAGTTTATTTCAATAGATAATAGATGACGATTTCTAATCAGGGTAATCATATAATTGGAGGTGCACTTTAGAAAAATTACATGAGCTTAAGAATTTGGAGGTAGAAAAGTGTAAGGGGACAAAGGAAATTAGAAGAGTTAGGAAGCTTGTGTAATAGCTGGGGTGGCAGAGGGGATAAGAAGCAAAGGAGAGATTTACCTGAGGGGTTCTATAGCATGTCTCTCAAGGTGAAGACCAATCTTGGTTTTTGTATCTCTGCTACTTAATTTAGTCCCTAGAAAATTTCCTAGTGATCCTATCTTTTGAACTATAATTTGCGAAGTGATTTGAAAATGGGAGTAAATATTTACTACTGGAAAAATCTTGAATCTATAATTCTTGACCTCAATAGCATTAATCTCAAGCATGGATGACTCACTACCTGCTTTCTCTGCTTCATCTCAAGTGGCCCAAAATCCCTGGATGATGTCATGAAATAATGCTGATGAGGTTACCTGCAAATTTATGCCATATAACTAGGTCAATTATAGTTCTCAGACCTTAATCTCATTTTTTGGGGAATATAGTTGATGAACAATATTATGTTAGTTCAGGTATTCTATATAGTGATTTAACATTTGTGTACATTAGAAATGATTACCATGATAAGTCTAGTGACCATCTGTCTCCGTACAAAGTTATTACAATATTATTGACCATATTCCTTATGCTATATGTTACTTCCCCATGATTTAATTGTTATATAACTGGGGTTTGTACCTCTTAATCCCCTTCATTTATTTATCTAACCCTCCCCCCCACCCTGCCCTCCTTTCAGGCAACCACCTATTTGTTCTCTGTATCTATGAGTCTGTTTTTGTTTTGTTTTTATTTTTTAAAATTTTTTCTTTTTTAATAAATTTATTTATTTATTTTTGGCTGCATTGGGTTTTCGTTGCTGCACGCGGGCTTTCTCTAGTTGTGGCGAGCGGGGGCTACTTTTCGTTACGGTGTGCGTGCTTCTCATTGCGGTGGCTTCTCTTGTTGCGGAGCACGGGCTCTAGGTGTGCGGGCTTCAGTAGTTGTGGCACGCGGGCTTTGTTGCTCCACAGCATGTGGGATCTTCCCGGACCAGGGTTTGAACCCGTGTCCCCTGCATTGGCAGGTGGATTCTTAACCACTGCACCACCAGGGAAGTCCCTGTTTTGTTTTTTAGATTCCACATATAACTGAGATCAGTAGTTCTTTGGTGGCATCTTTAGGATTTTCTACCTATAGTATCATGTCATCCGCAAACAGTGACAGTTTACTTCTTCCTTTCCAATTTGGATTCCTTTTTCTCGTCTGCTGTGGCTGGGATTTCAATACTATGTTGAATAAAAGTGGTAAGAGTGGACATCCTTGTCTTGTTCCTGATCTTAGAAGAAATGCTTTCAGCTTTTCACTGTTCAGTGTGATGTTGACTAGTTTTCTCATGTATGACCTTTATTATGTTGAGGAATGTTCCCTCTGTAGGCACATTGTTGAGAGTTTTTATTATAAATGGACGTTGAATCTTGTCAAAAACTTTTCTGCATCTATTGAGATGATCATATGGTTTTTATTCTTCAGTTTGTTGATGTGGTGTATCACATTGCTATAGTTGCAGTTACTGAACCAGCCTTGTATCCCTGGGATAAATCCCACTTGGTCGTGATGTATGATCCTTCTAACGTATTGTTGCATATGGTTTGCTAATATTTTGTTGAGGATTTTTACATCTGTGTTCATCAGTGATATTGGCCTGTGATTTTCTTCTTTTATAGTATCTTTGTCTGGTTTTAGTGTCAGGGTGATGCTAGCCTCATAGAATGAGTTCAGAAGTGTTCTGTCCTCTTCAATTTTTTTGGAATAGTTTCAGAAGAATAGGTGTTAACTCTTCTTTAAATGTTTGGTAGAATTCACCTGTGAAGTTGTGTGGTCCTGGACTTTTGTTTGTTGTGAGTTTTTAAATTACTGATTCAATTTCATTGTTGATGATCAGTCTCTTCATATTCTCTATTTCTTCCTGATTCAGTCTTGGGAGTTTGCATGTTCTAGGAATTTATTCATTTCTTCTAGGTTCATTTTATTGGTGTATATTTGTTTGTAGTAGTAATCTCTTATGAGCCTTTGTATTCATGTAGTGTTGCTTGTAACCTGTCTTTCATTTCTGTTTTTGAGTCCTTTTTTTCTTGATGAATCTGGTTAACGGCTTAGCAGTTTTGTTTACTTTTCAAAGAATCAGATCTTAGTTTCACTGATCTTTTCTACTCCTTAGTCTCTTATTTATTTACGCTTTGATCTTTACTATTTCTTTCTACTAACTTTGGGGTTTGTTCTTTTTTTAGTTCCTTTAGGTACAGGGTTAGATTGTTTATTTGAGATTTTTGTTTGTTTGTTTCTCAAGGTAAGCTTATATTACTATAAACTTCCTCCTTAGAACTGCTTTTGTTATTCCCATAGACTTTGGATCAGTGTGTTTCCATTTTCATTTGTCTCCAGGTATTTCTACACAAAGCTGGGGAATATTCTTTGTGCCCCTGGTCTGAGAATGACGTCCCTGATCTGCAAGTCTTCTTGAACGCATACATCTGCAGTTTACACTTCACTTCTGTGAAGAATCTTGTGCAGTCCTTTGAGATGCTCCCAACCTAATGGTCTCAGATTCATTTGTTTGTCTCTTTGATTATACCCTCCTGACCCTTCCTGGCTGTTGCGGAGACTCCTGAATATATGTCACCCTGTGCATCAAGAGCAAGGAACTAGAATGATATGAGCACGTGTCTGAATTTTCAACTAGAAATGGAAACTATAAGATCAGTTTTTACAGGTAGATCCTTCTTGTCTAGACAACACCATAAGCCTTTGACATCTTTTCCTGCACTACCCTTTGGTCGTTAATTTTTAATTTCTCTCCCTACAATTTTATTTCTTCTTAATTAAAGCCAAGGCAAATAAGGTTCTATTTGCCTCAAACTACAAAACTATAGTAAGCAGCCAATTGACAAATATTTCAAAGTAGATTTTAATTTTTAGAGCAATTTTAGGTTCACAGCAAAATTGAGAGGCAGGTACAGAGACTTCCTGTCTACCCCTGCCCCTACGCATAATAGCCTTTTCCATTATCAATATTCCTCCCACTAAAGTAGTATATTTTTTAAAACTGATGAACTTACACTGACACATCATAATTACCCAAAGTCCATAGTTTAACTTAGGGTTCACTCTTAGTGTTCTACATTCTGTGGGTTTGGACAAATGTATAACAACGTGTATCCATTAATACTGTATCATACAGAGTATTTTCACTGTCCTACAAATTCTCTGTACCCCACCTTTTAATCCTTCCCTTCCCCAATGCCTAGCAACCACTGATCGTTTTACTATCTCCATAGTTTTGCCTTTTCCAGATGCAAATTCATGTCATATATGAACAAAGATAGTTTTATTTATTCCTTCCCAATCTGTATACTTTTATCTCCTTTTCTTGTGTTATTGTGTTGGCTAGGACTTTCAGTACAATGTTGAAGAGGAGTAGTGGGAGGGGACATCCTTGCCTTGTTACTGATCTTAGTGGGAAAGCTTCTAGTTTCTCACCATTAAGTATGAAGTTAGCTGTAGGTTTTTTGTAGATATTCTGTATTGAGTTGAGGAATTTTCTTTCTTTTTTTTAAAATTAATTAATTAATTTTATTTATTTTTGGCTATGATGGGTCTTCGTTGCTGTGCACGGGCTTTCTCTAGTTGCAGCGAGCAGGGGCTACTCTTCGTTGTGGTGCCGGGCTTCTCATTGTGGTGGCTTCTCTTGTTGCAGACCACAGGCGCCTACGGGCTTCAGTAGCTATGGCTCGAAGGCTCTAGAGCTCAGGCTCAGTAGTTGTGGCACACGGGCTTAGTTGCTCTGCAGCATGTGGGATCTTCTTGGACCAGGCCTCGAACCCATGTCTCCTGTATTGGCAGGCAGATTCTTAACCACTGTGCCACCAGGGAAGCCGCCAGGAATTTTCTTTTTATTCCTTGATTACGGAGAAGTTTTTTTTTTTAATCACAAATGAGTATTGGGTTTTGTTAAATGCTTTTTCTGTGTCTATTGATATTATCATGTGTTTTTTTCCTTCTTCCTCTTAAGCCTATTGATATGATCGACTACATTAATTTATTTTCTAATGTTGAGCCAGCCTTGCATATCTGGGATAATTCCCACTCGGTCATGGTGTAAAAATTTTTTATTCTTCAATTTGCTAATATTTTGCTGAGGAATTTTGCATCTATGTTCATGAGGTATATTGGTTTTCAGCAATGAAATGTATTTGTCTGGATTTGATGATTAGGGTAATGCTGACCTCATAGAATGAGTCAGGAAGTATTCCCTCTGCTTCTGTCTTCTGAAGGAGATTGTAGAGAATTGGTATAATTTTTTCTTTAAATGTTTGGTAGAATTCATCAGTGAACCCATATGGGACTGGTGCTTTGTTTTAGAAGGTTATTAATTATTGATTCAATTAGAAGGTTTTTCAATTATTGATTGAATATAGGCCTATTCAGATCATTTATTTCTTCTTGTGTGAGTTTTGTTTCTTTTAAAGAATTGGTCTGTTTCAGCTAGGTTATTAAATTTTTGGGCACAGAGTAGCTCATAGCATTTTCTTACTATCCTTTTAATGTCCCATGGGTTCTGTAGTGATAACCCTCTTTTTCATTTCTGCTGTTAGTAATTTGTGTCCTTTCCCTTTTTCTCTAACCAAAAACAAATTTTAATTTTTACTTTTACTCTATCTAGACACTTGACATTTAGTAAGAATCGTTTACTTACTGAGTTTTTAAAGAATCCAAATCCAGAATTAGCTTGCTGTGTTTCTTATGTATGGATATATGAAGGAGGTGAGAATGAGATTAAGAATGGAAATTTTGACCAAACAGTGAATGTTTAACAAATATGTTGTGAGGAGGTATTATATTTCTGGCTCAGTTTTGGCATTTGGAGATGCTTTTTGAAGATAACAAAGGCAATAGCCCTCTTGCGTAGAACTTACAGTCTGGTGCATATGTCTGTTTTGGCAGGGTTTGGAGACAATTAGCAGGTAAGTAGAAGAACAGGATAATTTCTGGTAGTGAGTAAGTTCTATAAGGGAAATTAGGTAAGGGTATATAATAATGGAGGTAGGAAGAAGGACCTTTATTTAGATGACTGGTTGGGGAGGATCTCCATGAGGAGGCAATGTTTGATCTGGGACCTGAATTTCACAAGGAAACCTACACATATAAACAATAGCTGGCAACATGCCCTAGACAGAGAGAAAGTAGAGTATAAATGCTATAGGACTGGCCCAAATTTTGCGGTTCAGGAAACAGAAATAAATCCAGCATGGCTGGAGCAGAGTGGGTAGGGGCAGCATAGGAAGATACTGGAGAATTCAGTAGCAGCTGGCTATGTGGCAACTAGTGGGTCCTTTAAGGTATTTGGATTTTGTTCTAAGTGCAATGAGCTATTTTTGGAGGAACTGAAGCTGAGGAATGTTTTGGTGTGGTTTACATTTTAAAAAGATCACTTCACTGTATGAAAAATGGGTATTAGGAATGTAGCTGTCGAAATAGACCAACAATGAAATGATGGTAGCAGTGGGGTGGGGAGCAGAAAAAATACACATATTTGGGATATATTATAAACATACAATGTAAGAATGTAAGATTCATAAAGGATTGTTGCCTGGTTTAGTCTATCCCTAGTCTCTCAGCTGCACTGCCCAAGTACACAGTGGACATTCAAAGATATGTGATGGGTGAACTTAATAAAGGGATCAAACGTGTGAGGGAAAGAGAGGAATCAAGGATGAGTCATAAGTTTTCCAGAACATTCAGTCCTCTGCGGAATGAAATATAATCTCAACTGTATAGAATTTTTATCACTTCCTGGGAAAAGGTTTATTAGTAGGGATTTAATGGCCATGTTGAAATATGTAACTCTAAATGTGTACACTGAGGATTTCCTATAAGGCAGAAATAAGGATGTCTTGCAAGTAATTATAGATCACACTAGATTATAACCATAGACATAAGGACAAGAGAGCACCATCTTGAAAAGGTAAGGGCATTTATCTGCTCCAAACCTTCATTTTCTGCTTGTGAAATTGTATTGGGGTAACTTCTTCTTCCTCTTGCCTCACTGCTCTTGGCATGAAGTGCTCCTCATATCTTTCCCCTCCTTCTGAATCTTCCGTGTTTTGTCTTTTGCTAATGTCAACAAGAAAGATCTTCTTAAAAAGATATCATCCCTTTATTGAGTCTAAATCATTAGATTATTGACCTAAGTTTGGAGAACGTTTTCTAGACTGACCCCTCCAGACATTCTGAGCCAGTCTAACAGAAGTAAAGGGTCACTAACATTTACCTCAAATTCCTACCAACTCAACAATATTGAGATACTGATGCTTTAGAGCAGGGATTCTGGAACCCTCCCCTGAGCAAGCCAGATTTTTAAAAAAACTATGATATGGCACAGAGAAAATAGATGCTGCTTTCTGGACAAGTCTCCACTTTCTAGCTGTAATTTCAGTCCTTTTCTCTTCCGGTGAGCTGAGGCTGTTTCTGCATGACTAATTGCTGGGAAGCAGTCTAGCCTTGCTACTCAGAGTATGTCCATGGACCAGCACTTCAGACATCACCTAGGAGCTCCTTAAAAATTTAGCATCTCAGTGCCCGCCATCCCAGACTGAATGAATCAGAAACTGTGTTTTACCAAGATCCCTAGGTGGTTGTTTGCTTATTAAAGTTGGAGAAGACTGCTCCGGAAGTGCCTGGGCCTGCACAGTGTGGAAGCAAACTTTTATTCCTCATTCCACACTGCTTTACATTTTGGAAAGATCACTTACTGTTTTCCAAGAATCTCCACATTTTTTCTCATCTATAAAATAAAAATAGTTTGCATCTTCCTTGGCAAAGAACTCGTGAGGCGTGATGCCTTATGTGGAGAAGGAAATTAAAGTCCTGTTATTTTATGTAAGAGACTAAAATATGCACTTGAGAGGAAGGATAACAGTTGCGTTGAAAACACTTGATTGTCAGACAAAAGTCTTTCATTTTGCCACAGAAGACAAGGGAGATAGAAATAATTAACTTGGCTTCTGTTTCCAGAGGGAGAGAGACCAGTGGTCTTTTCTGCCAATCTTTTTTTTTTTTTTTGCTCTTTTTATAATCTGGTAAGATAAGGGAACAATGTAGTGTTTCCTAATATGATATTAGAATTTAGAAAAATATTTATTTAAAAAAGGTGAAATGGAGATTTTTAAAAAATATTACTCTATTGAGAAGCCTTTGAAAGGTACAGGGATAGCCCTGTAGGATTAGCCAGCCAGCGCTAGTCTTCCATACAACCGTTAGGAAGGACTCGGTTCACCTCGGCTTTGGGGTCAGGTGCAAGCTGTGTTTTCCTGTGTGCTTGTGCCCTTTGGGTCTTTTTTTTTTTTTGTCCTATGATCCTATTTATCATCTGCTTCCATTATTACTGGATGTTCATTTTATTGTCCTGTGAAGACCTAGGCACCAGCCATTAGTAACAGTAAAACAGTATAAAATCCCCATTTAGGTCATGGATGAGGTTAGATCACAGGTCTTTCCCATGAGTATCTAGCAATATGTTGTATATCTCTCAGATTATGATACAAAAAAGGCAAATAGGGACAGGAATATGTGTGTGGAAGGGCGATAATCTCTGATATTTTTAACTTAAAGGTAATATATATTGATATAAATATATTAAATAATAATAAAATTATCCAAAGAGGCAGTCCTCTTTATTTTTCATTTAGGGAATGTACTTTATGCCATGTTATTTCAAGATTCTAAAGTTTATTTTCATCTTTACTGATTTAATATTGTTGAATTAGATGTAAGATCTTAATATAATCATTTTACTCTGACATAATTACAAATTAATGTGTTAGTCGAAAGTATTTTTATTTTCTATCACAATCTTTAGCAGCACAACTGAGCAGCTTGGTGAACACAGAGAAAGTAGTCATTCTGTTTATCTTCTTTGTTGTATACTTGTTTGGTTTGTTTCTTGAGGTTTGTTAAATATATATTACTTTAAAAATACTGTGGTATTAAAAGCTATGTATTCAGGCTTTATTTGAGGTAGAGTCCCCACCTGCCTATCTGTAAAAAAATGATGTGTACAATTATTGTGTTCTTGTGGGACTGAAAACTCCCAGAGTCGCCAATGCTAATGTTCCTCTCTAAGAGTCAGATGTCTTTTCATTTAGATCTCTTAAGACTTTCTAATGTCTCCAGCTTAACTCCAGGACTGTTGCCATGCTTAGTATTTCTCCTATGCAAGTGTCATCAGTTATCATGATAATCTTATAAAAGTCTACTTTTTAATAGCTCTATTGACATATGCTTCACATGCCATAAAATTCACACATAAAAACATACAGTTCAGTGGTTTTTAGTATATTCATAGAGTTGTGCAACTAGATCCACAATCTAATTTGAGGGCATTTTAGCACCACACACAGGAAAAACCCCATACATATTAGCAGTCACTCCCCATTCCTACTTGTCCCTTCCTCAGCCCCAGGCAGCCACTAATCTACTTTCTGTCTCCATGGATTTGTTTATTCTGGACATTTCATTATAAATGGACGATACAGTATGTGTCTTTTGTGACTGGCTTTTTATACTTCGAAGAATTTTTCAAGGTTCAGCCATGTTTTAGTATGTGTCAGTACTTCATTTCTTTTAATGACTAATACTCCATTGCATGCGTGTACCACAATCTGTTACCCCACTCATCAGCTGATGAGCATTTAGGCTGTTCGCACCTTTTGTCTATATCATTCATGACATTCATGCACAAGTTTTGTGTTAACATGTTTTTAATTTTCTTGAGTATATAACTAGAAATGGAATTGGTGGGTCATATGGTAACTTAAAATGCTACATTTAGCATTTTGAGGAATTACCAAACGGTTTCCTAAAGTGGTGGGTCCATTTTATATTCCCACCAGCAACTTTAAGGGTTCCAGTTTCTACACATCCTTGGCCACACTTCTTATTGTGCCTTTTTGATTTTAGCCATCCTGGTGAGTGTGAAATAGTATCTCATTGTGGTTTTTTTTTTTTTTTTTTTTTTTTGCGGTACGCGGGCCTCTCACTGTTGTGGCCTCTCCTGTTGTGGAGCACAGGCTCTGGATGCGCAGTCTCAGCGGCCATGGCTTACCAGCCCAGCCGCTCCGCGGCATGTGGGATCTTCCCAGACCGGGGCACGAACCCGTGTCCCCTGCATCGGCAGGCGGACTCTCAACCACTGCGCCACCAGGGAAGCCCTCATTGTGGTTTTGACTTGCATTTCTCTAATGACTGATGATACTGAGCATCTTTTCACGTGCTTATTGACAAAAACCTACTTTTGATGTCTGCACAGGCTGAGCCAAAAACTCTAATTGTGTTCAAATGTAGTTTTGAATATTTTCTCCTTTTTTGATAATATTGTGGTAGTGAACAAAGAAGTTTACTGACCAATACTTTAATTTAGTTGCAAAGTTAGCCCAACGTCTTTGCTCTTCATTTTATGAAAGAGTATTGGGCACACCTGTGGACTTTCTGGTAGTAGAAGGGGGAAAACTATTGCCTAAAGACACTTAATCTTATAAGAGTAAACTGTAAAGTAAGTGAGTGCGCTTAATTTTGATGCTTCTAGACTACTGTTGTGTGCTTTTCTCTTTGGTGAGACCTTTTCTGCAGTTCTTCTAAGGCCATACTTCCTATATGATCCTCTATCAAGCTTGTTCTCAGGACGGGAGCTAAAATGCATAGACACTAGAGAGTACATGGTAGAAAACAATCTTATTGTCTATCTTTCCCAACATTATTTTCATACTGAAGTGAATAAAGGACTGAAGTTCTTAGTAAGAAATTAAAGCACCATCAAGAGATGGTTTTGAGTAACTTTCTGTATCATTTGAGACTCTTTCAGCTGCACATGCTTGAAAACGACACTCAGAATACCTTAACAAAGGCAATGTACTGGCTCCCATAAGCTAAGAGGGCAGTAATGGTATCACTGAAATCCATGTGTCAGTTGGATCCTATGGATTGGCTCCATTCTCATGATTCTTGGCATGATTTCTGGAATCTTCCAGGTTACATCATCACACCACTCCGTTTAGGAAAATAGAGAAATTGATTCTCTGATACCCCAAACCAAAGTCTCAGAATTGAGTCTCTTTGGCCCCAGTGGGCCTGATCTGAGACACATGCTCATCCCTGGGTGAATAACTGTGGCTAGCATGATGGAACTGCCACTGGCTTAGCCTAGCACATCCGGGGTCCCCCCGGATCCTGGGTGGAGTCACTTTACTGGAAGCATTTGAGCTGAGGCTGGCAAGGTGTGGTTAACAAAGAGAATGGAGGTGTGTGGCATGAGGAATTATTATTATCTGCTGAAAGCCACAGACCACAGGTGGATTCCTTCATTCAAAGAACAGTTCTAGGAAGGACATTAAAAAGTGATCTGGGACAATGGTTCTCAAGCTTTAGGGTGTGTACTGGTCTGTAAGTTTATCCTGCCCCACCATTGTATTTTAGAAACAGAGAACTTACTTGGTTTCACAGGTTTATAGGTGGAGAGGAACTTTGCTCCAGGATGAATCATTCCCTGAGTCCCACCAATCTCTGATTTAGATGATATTTGGGTGAGATTTGAGACTTAGAGTTGATGTTTGAATGGGTTAAGACTTTCGGAGATGTTGGGATGAGTGAATGTATTTTGCATGTGAGAGGGTCATAAATTTTGGGAGGTTAGATTGTGTACTATTATGGGTTCAATTGTGTCCTTCCAAAGTTCCTGTGTTGAAGTCATAACCACTGAGACCTCAGAATGTGACCTTATTAGGAAATGGTTATCTTTTGCAGGTGTAATTAGTTAAGAGGTCAATAGGGTGAGCCCCTAATCCATATGACTGGTGTCTGTAAAAGGGGGAAATTTGGACACAGAGACATGCACACTGTAAAACACCATGTGAAGATTAGAGTTATGCTGCCACAAGCCAAGGAAACACCAGAAGCTGGAAGAGAGGCCTGGAACAGATCCTTCCCTACAGCCTTCAAAGGGAACATGGCCCTGGTATGACAAAGTACCACCAACTGAGCGGCTTAGACAATAAAAATTTATGTCTCACAGTTTTGGAGGCTGGAAGTCTAAGATCAAGGTATCAGGAGGGCCTTGTTTTAGGACCATGTCAAATGTTCTGTCCTTGATTAACTGGGTTTATTGTTATTTATTTATTTTAATAGAAGAGACAAAAGTGTCTGAAGATGATGAAATGGAGAAGCTCTACAAATCGTTAGAGCAAGCTAGTCTATCTCCTCTTGGGGACCGGCGACCTTCAACCAAAAAGGAGTTGAGAAAGTCCTTTGTCAAGCGGTGCAAAAATCCATCCATAAATGAGAAGCTCCACAAAATCCGAACTTTGAATAGCACATTAAAGGTAAGAAATTTCGGACTGTGGATGAACTCTGTGGATGTGGCGTGAGAAAATGCTGGTTCTGTAGAATGATTTATGCTAACCACATGTGTGGGTGGAGGGTAGGGAAAGGCAGTAAAAGCCAATACAGTCTCTATAGGGTGAGTTGACCCTTGACATTCTTAAAACAGTAGGAAATTCACACAGTAGCACCCAATGCAGTTTTTTTGTTTTGTTTTTTTTTGGTTTGTTTTGTTTTTACAATAGGCCTTGATTTTTGCATTCACTCTGGTGTAAAATTTCAAATACTAAGCTCCTAGATGGCAAGGATCATGTGTAATTTGTTTTTGTACCCTACGACCTGGAATAATAAATGTTGCTGAGAGCCTGAGATAGTCAACTGGTGAGAATACACAGTAAAATTTAATAAGATCTTGGGATTTTGCCTGATTCATTAAAGGGTGCCGTTCTTTTAGACTATATCCAGAAGAAACTTCCTACGTTTCAGATATAGCAGACTTACGTGATGCTAAGCTCTTGCGTCTGGAGCCAAGAACACCATGAGAGCTGGGCAGTGGGAAACAGACGCTTCACGGTAGCAGATGAGCAGATGTTTTCACAGTGAGAATAAGACACAGGGCACAGGATGTACTGAAGCTATGTTCATGGCCTCCCATAACTAAAATGGTTCTTTATAACAAAAGCATCCCGCTTTCACGTTGAGATTATAGCACAAACAAGTAGAGGCCAGAATACTTTGTAAAACGGTCCTGAATTAGCAGAAGATTTATAGATTCTGGAAAGCCTTGTAGACCCGCAATTTAGTGCTGTTTTGTACATGTCCTTCTGCATCATGAATTTGAATCCCTCTCCAGGAAGAAATATCAGCAATCAAAAGGACAAGGCTACAAAAGATGGTGGAGTGACTCTCAGTCAGATGTCCCAGTGAGTCAGTGGAAGACCTAAGCCCCCTAAAAGCCTTGTAAAAATAAGGCTGAAAAATAAAAGGCAAAGGTGTATTTTATTTATACAAAGAAAGCCCAAATGTAGAGGAAATTCCCTAGCATTTAATGATGAAAGACATCACTAGCACTCATTTCAAAGTCAAATATGTTCTATTCCATAGTATTTACAGAGTTGATAAATGTGTTTGGTCATCCAATGTAATATGCCAAAATTGGGATTTTACTGTCTTATTTGCGATAACTGATACGAGTGAATACAATTTTTATTGAACAAATACTTCCTGACTCTTACTATGTATGAGGCACTACTCTAGGACACTGGGACCACTGAGAAGACCCCACTGGACAATGGAAACATAAAGGAAAACAATTGCTATGAGATGTGATAAGTGCTATAGTTGATATCAGCTTTGGTAGCCCAGAGGAGGGAAACAGCTGCCTACCTGAGGCCATTAGGGACAATGCCATGGAGATGCTGAAACTGGCCCATCATAAGAGATGAAGAAAATCAGGAAGAGAAGGAAGTGCATTCAAGGAGGAGGAGCTGGCCTAGGCAGATGCATAAAAGTGGATGAGATGTTGCAGCCCACATTGGGAGAAGTAGGGAATAGAGGCTAAGGAGAGCCTGGACAGTTCAGGCTACTTCTAGAAGGAGAAAGATGGTGGTCTCAGCTTTCCAAAGAGCAGGAAACTCAGGATTCTGGACCTTCATCCGACCACGGCCAGGGGCTAGGAAACTGGGAGCACAGGTTTGTACAAAGAATTCAAAGGTTTTACTGACGCAGCTGGTTCTCTGTGATGTCTTGTTCTCCGTGCACTATGGCCACAGGCTTGAGGAACTCAGCATCTTTTTCTTTTCTTCCCAGGTATTAGTTATCTATTGCTAGGCAACAAAATACCCACAAACTTAGCAGCTACAGGCAATAGACATTCATCATTTCACAGTTTCTGTGAGTCAGGCATTTGGGTGTGGCTTGGTTAGGTGCTTCTGCTTCAGAGTCTCTTATAAGGCTGTAATCCAGGCATCAGCTGGGGCTGTAATCCAGGCATCAGTTTTCATTCCTCCACTGGGGGAGGGTGTGCTTCCAAGCTCTCTCACGTGGTTGTTGGCAGGATTCAGTTCCTCGTAGGTTGTTGGACTGAGGGTCTCAGTTGTTCACTGTCTGTTGGCTGGAGGCCACCCCCAGTTCCTTCCCATGTGAGTCTCGTCATGGGGCAGTTCCCAAAATAGAAGCTGGCTGCCTGCAGAGCAGTAAAGCTGCGAGAGTGAGCGAGCAGGGT
Source organism: Lagenorhynchus albirostris (assembly GCF_949774975.1). Taxonomy (NCBI): domain Eukaryota; kingdom Metazoa; phylum Chordata; class Mammalia; order Artiodactyla; family Delphinidae; genus Lagenorhynchus; species Lagenorhynchus albirostris. Next base: position 12,582,858 of record NC_083106.1, read on the forward strand.
GGGTTATACCCCAATCTCAGGAGTGACATCACATCGCATTTACAGTATTCTGTTCATTAGAAGCAAGTCGCTAGGTCAGCCTTCCTGCAGTCAAGGAGGGGAATTACAGAAGGGCATGAGTACCGGGGAGCAAGGAACATTGGGGCCATCTCAGGGGCTCTCTACCCCACCCAGCTGAAGAACTGCACTCTCTGAACATTTCTGGAAAGAAGACCTTTCCACAGATCCCTTACGCTGGGGCTGATGAAATGTACCCCACGTTATGTATTCCTGTGAACCTCCGAGGAGGACATGATGATGTGGAAATTGACCTTGTTGAAAAAAAAGAGAAAAAGCACATCAACCTATTCATTAGAGAAAGATTATTTGGTACATCATGTTCATTCATGTCACAAAGCTATCAGAATTATTTTAACTGTCTTTAAAACTCAAAGCAGTCAGGATAGTGGTTGCCTTTGAGGGGGAGGGGAGGATATGCACTGGGAGAGGCCACAAGTAAAGCTTCTGAGATAAGTCTTTTTTGACTTTGATGGTGGCTACACAGATGTGTTCATTTTGTGATAATCGCATCAAGCACAAACCTTGTATGCGCGTTTTTCTCTATGTGTGTTACGTTGCAATATAAATGTTTACTTAAAAAATATTTCAAAGCCGGAGTGTGGACAAGCAAAAAGAACAGTTTCATGCAGAAACAAGGAAACCGTTTGAATAATAATGTTTGTCTTAGTAATAGGCACATTCCAGAAATGAAGAAAAATCCTCTCACTGGGACTGTATTGGAATGAATGCTCTTCATGGAAATTCTTTTAGAAAGTTGAACAAACTATCATGTCACACACTAAAGGCCTTTAGATTAGACCTTTAGGAGTTTCTGATAGCTCCACATCCCCGGACTTTTGGCTAAGCCTGTATTTATTTTTAAATGAATGATTAATGGAATGATTAATGGGTCCAACTGAAACTTTGTCCCAAGATTCCTCTTGCCTGTGTCAAAAGAGGAACGAGCACTTCTTTGCCCACCTGCGCTGGTAGAACACATTTCCAGTGCTTAGGTCTTAAGGCAAGCCATGTACTGAATATTTGGAGTGAAGAATGGAAGTACATTATTTTTCAGAACCCCTACCAGACCCTGCCTGCCTTCCAGAATGCCTGGAGTATGTTGTCAAAGTGGTTCAAAGCATCCAGTGAGCCCGCTGCTCTATAGGGGAGAAGCAGGGCCTTTGCGTGATGCCTGTTGACCCCAGGGTGCCGAGTCAAGGAAGGCGCTCAGAGGGTTAAGTTGTTGCATTAATTTCCTTCCTCTCTATTCTTATCTACAGTTTTTTCTTTTATCCATAAAAGAACTAACACGGACTTGAGCTGAATGGTAAGAAATTTGAATTATTTAGAGCTAAAAACCATTTGAGAAGTGTTAGTTGAAGAGACCCTTTCCTAAAACCTTTTATCCCCTTTAGAGTGGTGGTGAATTCATTTTTACCTTAAAAAAATCAATTTTCCAAATTTGGTTGATCTGCAAAGATCTTATTTCGTTTTTTCAGTAAAATATTAGGATCTCTCTCTGCACAGATATCAAAATTTCTTAAGAACAAAGTAACACTCCTTAAGTAACTTCATATGAATAAAACTATGGTAATATTAGAGAATGAAAGCTTTTTTTTTTTTTCGGAAAAGATTGTTTTTGGAAGTAGAGATGTGGAGAACTCAGAGAGAAGAAAGAAAACTCTTTTGGTCCTGCTTGACTTTCTACCAGCAATCCTTCTTAGTTACCCACTTATTAACTAACCTTTCTTCCCTCTGCTTCTGGGTCCTGGCCAACCTGCTTCATATCCCTCTTTGGTTACTTCCCTACTGCACAGTTTTCTCTCCTTCCTGAAACCCAAATATATCTTTTGATCTCCATTTATCACCACACCCTTGCTCTCTGGCTGTAAAATTATAAATCTCACCACTCAGATTACTATATGTGTGGTACTTTTCCCTCGAAATCAATATTATTCTGACCAATCTAGAAGTAGGAAAAGAAGAAAATGTAATAAAACACCCCAAATAAAATGTAAGTTAAAGCTAATTGTAGAGGACAGAAAATACATTTGTGTGCCACTAATATTTGGGATCATGCATGAGCAGATACCTCATTTGGATAAAATATATGCTGCCAATGCTTAGAATCCCTAAAACTATATGCAAATGTGTGGATATATCTATATCTATATCTATGTCTATGTCTATGTCTATGCCTGTATCTACCTATATATCTGTAATATATATCCATATAACATATTATATATTATGTAGATATAGTACAGATATATCAATAATATGTATATCACATATATAATTATATATATATATATTTGTTTGTTTGTTTGTTTGTTTGTCCGTTTATGGAGAGAATTTCCTCAGACTCTAAATAGGGTTCATGATGTAAAAGAGGTTAAAAGGCAAATGGGTGACTAGGTCTTTCATTCACTTCTTATTTGATTTATTCATTTTTCTCAACAGGTATTTAGTGAAAGTCTACTGTGTGTCAGTCATTCTTTCAGACACCTGGCTATATATCAGACAAAAGTGCTTGACCTCATGAAGCTTACATTTAGGTGGAGAAAAAAATAAACAAAATAAATACGTTAAATTGGTAGTGTGCTAGGTGATGATACATTTGATAGCAAATAGAAGAGAAGGGGAATAAGGAATGTTGAGGGACTGATTTGTAACTAGGATAAGCATGAGAAGCCTCTTTAAAAGATAGCATTTGAGTAAAATCTGAAAAAGGAAAGGGAGTGAGCCTTCAGTCTACCTGAGGCAGAATGTTTCGAGTAACAGGGACAAAAACGCACATTCCTTGGGATGGGGGTGTGCCTGGTCCATTTAAGGACGGGTAAGGAGGTCAGTGTGGCTGGAATGGGGTGGGGAGGCAAGACGGGGAGCAGAGCCATGGGTCCAAGGGGCAGCAGGGGATCATAGCCTGTAATGCCTCGCTGACATTGCAAACACCTTGGCTTCAACTCAGAGTGCGATAGGAAGCCTTTGGAAAGTTCTCAACAGAGCTGTGCCATAGCTTGACATATTTCGAAGGTAGAACCATCTGAATTTTCTGGTACGTTGGGAGTAAGAGAAGGAGTCAAGGACAACTCCAGTGTCTGGCCTGAGCAACTGGCAAGATGGAGTTGCCATGAGGTGCTTTGAGGATGACTGTGGTAGGAGCAGGTTTCAGTACGTATTGGGAGTAGATGGGGGTATTGAGAATAACAGGAAGTAAGTTTTGGATACATTTTATTGGAGACGCCCAAGTGGAGCTGCTGAAGGGATCAACAAGTATGGTGTTCAGGGCGATGGTAAGGCAAGGTAGATTTGGGACCCTCAGTGTGTAGGGAGAGGGGAAGAGAGTACGTGAAATTTCCAAGAGCACGAAGGTAAGTAAAACAGAGAATAGGCTAAATCTGGAGCTCTGGGGCATACCAGTGTTAAAAGATTGGGTGGAACCAGCAAAGGAGGCTGAGAATAAGCGGTCACTCTGGGACGAGAAGATTCAGGAAAGTGTGTCACAGAAGCAACATGATGAAGGTGTTCAAGAAGGAGTAGTCAGCAGTTTTAGATGCTGTTGATAAGTTGAAGATGAATAATTGATCATTGGACTTAGCAGCATGGTGGTCATAGAGGGCCCTAACCAGAGCAGTTTTGGTGGAAGGATGGGGGCAGAAGCCTGATTGGAGACATTCTGTGAAAGAACGGGCACAAGGACGTTGGAGGCAGAGAAGAGCTGAACGTTGGCAGGAATAGTGAAGTCGGCTCAGGGGAGGGCTTTTACGATGGGAGAAATGAGAGCATGCTTGTACGCCCGTGAGAATGATCACATGGAGACAGGAGACTGACGAGTCACAGGAAAGAGGGGAGAATTGCGGAAGTGAATTTCTTGAATGTGAGAGAGGAAGCACTTGTACAAGTAGAGAGATCGGGCTTCGCTAGGAGCACAGATACTTCACCCAAATGAACAGGAAGGAAGGCAGCTTGGTGCTGATGTAGTAGAAGGTGCTGGGAGCTTGGGAGAACTACTCTTCTGATAGTTTCCATTTCCTCAAAAAAATAAAGAGCAGGGTCATCAGCTACAAGGGAGGATTGGGGAGAAGATTTGAGTAGAAATGAGAAGTTTTGAAATAGTCATTTGGGAGAGGGGGAGAGAAAAGGGGTAAGAAAACACAATTATTGGATAGTAGTGAAAGTGCATTTAATGGCAGTGATCATGAATTTGAACTTTGACCCGTGAGCACAGTTGTGAATGTTTAGCACGTGCTGACCTGGATCTAGGCAGAGAGATTAGTTCAGTAATGAACAGGCATTGAATGTCTGCCTGTCATTCATGACTGTGTTAGGTACAGGGAACACAGGAATGAATAAAATATGTTCCCTGTCACCTTCCTTAAGAAGCTTTAGAATAGGTGGCGTGACAGAGCCATGAACATCTCAGCGTAACATGGTAAGTTCTAAGAGGGCTGGATCCCAGCATTGGAAGGCACGTGAACATACAAAAAGCTTCTCAGTTCAATCTGGGGGTTCAGAGGTTTTTTTGGAGAGCATGATGCCTGAAGTGAGTATACCTTTATGAGTTGTAGTAAAATCCAGTGAAAAAAAACAACTGGGAAATGTTCCATGTGAAGGTCCCTCAAGGAATTAGAGTCCTCCAGTGAAGGAAGGTGGAGAAGGTCCTCTGTGTGGCACATCCCGGGGGTATGAAGTAGCAGCGTGTCGGGGAGAAAATCCACATCAACACTCTTAGAGAGGAAAGGAAGAAGGAAGTGGAGGATGGGCTCATGTCCACGGAAACTTGGGCATGAAGGGGAACTATTAAGAATATTTGGAATTTTAGGGGGACCCCTTGCACTGTCGGGCAGAGGGTGGATACAAAGTGGGGACTGGAGGCAGGAACCTCACTTGGGAGGCTGTAGCAGCAGGTCAAGTGTGATATAGTGGACTTTGTATCCGAAAGTGGGATTATGTGCACAGGGATGAAGGGAACAGGAGTAGATTTGAGATAAATGTGTCAGGTTGAGAGATCTTTTCTTGAATGTGGCAGCTGATACATCTTATGTTTCACTCCATTCCTTGACTACAGAAAAATCCCCTAACCTGAGACAGACATTTCGGAAATGTGTCATTGGTTACAGAGGAGGCAGGTGAAGTAATATGAATAGACTGTCTACTAGCATCATTGAAATATGCACTATTTGGATGGAAGTTTAATAGTCTTTTCTTTGAATAAAATGATAGCCTACATATTTATTCTGTATATATTAAATGTGTGAAATTTATTAAAAATGGTATAATTTAATAGAAAATAAAAAGATATATATTTTTTAAAAATAAATTTATTTATTTTTGGCTGCATCGGGTCGTCATTGCTGCGCATGGGCTTTCTCTAGTTTTGGCGAGCGGGGACTACTCTTCGTTGCGGTGCGCGGGCTTCTCATTGCGGTGGCTTCTCTTGTTGCAGAGCACGGGCTCTAGGCGCATGAGCTTCAGTAGTTGTGGCCCACGGGCTCAGTAGTTGTGGCTCATGGGCTCTAGAGTGCAGGCTCAGTAGTTGTGGCGCATGAGCTTAGTTGCTCCGTGGCATGTGGGATCTTCCCGGACCAGGGCTCGAACCCGTATCCCCTGCATTGGCAGGTGGATTCTTAACCATTGTGCCACCAGGGAAATCCCTAAAAAAAAAAATATATATATATATATATATATATATATTTCATTATGTAAGGGTAGAATGTATTGGGATCAAGGCATAAGGAATAGGATTATCCCAATATAATGAGCTCCCTGATAAAGGGATTTTCTTAAGGAAAAAGGGTAAGATATATGCAAAGCATAAGGCAACTGATGAGTTTTTAAGTGGGCTATTTCAGTGTTGGGCCAGATTCAATATATATCTCTATCTCTATTTCTATCTCTATCTCTATCTCTATCTCTAAAAAGATATATTTTTGTACTGACTTATGTCTTAGGAAAAGTACTATGCCCCAGCTTTACTTAGTGAAGTTTGGATGGTTAACGGCATGATTATACAATTATCCATTCCAGGAGGAATAAAGCTCACACCGAGATATAAATATGACTGTAGTGTGGAATAGTGGATTGATCAGGGAAGAGCGACATAGGAGACCTTGGTTATATGCCTAGTTCTTCCCCTAAGTCTTGGGTGGGATGCCTACCTTCTTTGTGGTCAGCCTATGTAAATGGGTGTCTTGCCATAGCTCTTAGGGTTGTTGTAGGGACTTGCATATTAATATGTAAAAACCCTTTGATAATTTTACAGTCAAGGTATATGTGAGTTTATTTGTAAAAGGGCTGAAGATGGTTTATTGAAATTAAGATAGTCACCACATCTCACTCTCTTCTCTCTCTCTCTCTCTCTCTCTCTCCCTCTCCCTCCCTTCTCTCTCTCTCTCTTTTTTCTACTTGGACAGTGTAAAGAACATGACCTGGCCATGATTAACCAGCTGCTGGATGATCCGAAGCTGACAGCCAGAAAATACAGGGAGTGGAAGGTCATGAACACCCTGCTCATCCAGGATATCTACCAGCAGCATCAACAGCAGAGGACCCCTACGTCCACCCCCGAAGGCTCCCTCCAGGGACTCGAGAAACCACCTTCCTCTGCCTGCATTGAAAATTCTATTTGAGAACAAGCCAGGATGCTCTCCCCCCTGCATCTTACCCCAAAGCAACTCTTCACGATGTTGTAGTAGTTTAACATTTTTCCTTATAAAGGAAAACTGAAAGCCAATTCCTGGAAGCACCAGCTCCTCCTCTAGGGATGCAACTGGGGTGAAGACAAACACTGATGCTGCATCAGCAGTTTCAGTGCTTCCATTCCAGCTGGAGGGATGGAGTCCAGCTGAGCAAATGGTCTCTGTGTTCCTTCTGGGAGCCCCCGGCCATGCTAAGTTCTAGGTGGGATGTGAGAACTGTCACCTCTGTTTGTTGCTCTCAAGAGAATGACAACATTCCATGGACAAAAGATCACTTTTTACCAGGGATACTTCTTCATAGAAATACTCTGTTTTCCAAAAGAAGAATGTATATATCCCATTTGGTTGCGTAGCTGAGTTCCCTAAGTCATCTTTCGAGTGGAGGAATGCTATCTACAGCAGTAACCGGGGCAGGACAGATGTGATATTGTGGAACCCAAATCGCTTGGCTTTGGTCCAGAATGGTGGTGCCTTTTCCACGTGTTGAGAAATACTTCATAGCAAATGGTGTGCGGGAACGCCCAAGGAGGAGGCGTGTCCTATATTCCACTCACTCAAAGGACAGCTTAATATTTTCAGACTTTATCCAGTTTGGGTAAGGGATCTGATTAATGTTTCCTTTCCACAGAACAGCTAAAGAAAACTCTCTCATTACACTTGGACACCTCTGTTCCCTATGAGATTTTCTAAACCACTGTAGGACATAGTAATATGTCCAGCGAGGAATGTTTACTGCCTTTGCCCTTGGGGGTGGTAGCTATGCACAGTATAAATGTACAACCAGGGACTTCCCTGGCGGTCCAGTGGTTAGGACTCTGCAGTCTCACTGCCGAGGGGCCGGGTTCAATTCCTGGTTGGGGAACTAAGATCCCCCAGGCAGTGCAGCACGGCCTAAAATAAATAAATAAGTAAATAAATAAGTAAATAAATAAATAAATAAATGTACATCCAGATTCCCTAGGATCAATATTGACAAGATGATTCTGGTGTCTGAATTGTTTTAGTATCTTTAGTATCTAAAAAAAATCAACCCAACAGAAACAGCAAAAGAGTTAAAACATGACTGTTTTATTTTTGTATGTCTATGTGTCACTTTGTGTCCTATGTGAATAGCTAAATATAATATATTTGTTATTTAAGAATATTTATAGAAGTTCAAATTACTAGTGTCTTAAAAGATGATATTATATGTTTTATTCAGTATATGTTTCAAAGTATATACTTTTTGCTTGAGAAAAATAGGAATACTATTGATTCACTGGAGTTATTATGTTGCACTATAATGTCTGAGGAATGCTCAGGAGATCTTGTGGGATAAATGTAGGGCATGCATTAATAATCTTTATTTTCTGGCTTTTCTCTCTGCTTCTTTCTCTCTTTTTTCTCTCTCTCTCCAGAATGCTTAGATTTCTATCTGTTGTAGACGATCTTCCTAACCAGAAAAGGACTTCCCTCTTACATTATCCCTTCTAGTAAATATACTTTAAGTTTTATGCCATTTATGCCTACGTATCCTAAACCAGAGGAAGCACAATTAATGCAGTCTTTTGATGGAAGACGAATAGAATTTTGGGGGTTTACCGTTTAAGAGAACTCATTTTATTAGAGAAACAATAGGAAAGTTTTCACCCACTAATCACCATGAATACTTCTCACCATAAGAATAACCGAAACCCATGAAAGACCCATTTTGGCCTAACCCCTAGCAAGTTGTCAACACAACATCGTTGGCTTTATAGTGTCAAAGTGTGTGGCTTGACATTCAAATGGAAATAACCCCCTGAATTTTATCTGCGAACTAAATGGAAATAGTTGTTGAAATTTTCCCTAAGCTTTACTAAGAAGTCTTAATACTTTGTAAACAAAAAACAACCTTAGCATTAAGAAAAAAAAAAACCCAAAAACCCAGGAAGCAAGTTGTAATACTAGAAGCTTCTGAAAGGCCATGCTAGTCAGTTTGGCGCAGTAAACATTTAGGTGCTCCTGCAACAGTTGGAGCGTACTGGGCAGGGCTCAGACCCTGCAGAAGAGGGGACCTGGCCCTCTGTGAGTTTACTGTTGGCACAGAGAGAAGCAAACATTTAGGTCCTCAGACTGGACCCTGTTTCTGGTTTGAAGGCCGGCGCTTTAATCTCTTTACTCTAGAAATCAGCATTGATTCTTTCTGTAATTAGCAGCATCTAATTCTTCCCATAATTAGGTGGACTGTTTCGGATTCACAAAGTAACCAAAGTGGTGAGGAAAGGAGAAATAATCGCAGAGGAAAGGATGGGATGATAAGGCATTCTTCTACCTTTTTCTCTTTGGTTTCCAGCACCAACCTATAAACGTTAAACCAGTTTTTCCTAAAGTGAAGTGCTTCGAAAGCTTTTGGCCAGGGCTTGCAAATATATTCTAACGCTTTACTTCGACTTTTCATGAATACATATTTAACTGACCTTTTAAAGTCCATTGGTACCACTCCAACTTAAAGGCAAAACAGATCCGTGAGATTACTCAATCTAGCTTTTCAGTCACTTTTCAAAGTCAGGTTCGTCGAGATGTTTTGCTTTGTTAGTTAGAACAGTTACTATGCAGAACCTCCCAAACGAAAGTTAAACTGAGATGCACGATTTCGCACCCGGCTCTTCTAGACCAAACTCACCTGCTCACTTGTGACTTCCCTTCTGAGGATGCTTTCACTCTGTGTTACGTTGTGCTAGGAAGTAGGGGCACGGCTGCCGTGAGTCTCCCTCCTCCCTGTGCCTCTGCCTTGTGCGGTGGCTGCGGGGACCCAGCAGCTGGACTTGGACTGTACGTGCCATCGCGCTGCAGTGGGCACAGGGCCGTGGTAGCTTTTGCGAGGTCATCCGCTGGAAACCCAAAGGCCCCTTTTCCTTGAGTACAGTCTCTTCCTCATCGCCTGAAAGGTTACTGTCCCTCCTGCAGTGACCTGCTGCTGGGCTGGCTGTGGCTTGGGGTGTAACTTATCACTCTGCTTCCTTTCCTTCCTTCTGTAAAGTACACTGCTCGTTAGGAGCTGTGAGATCCTTGGATGGAAGGGATCCATTTATTTTGTTTTCCTTTTAAAACGTGTCAGGAGATGCCAGAGACCGAGCTTAGTGACTAAGGGTTAGGACCTTAACTTTCCTTTCAATTCCTTTTCATGTAATTATGCTAATTTCCTCAGACAGCCTCTAAGTCACAAACAATATCATAGAGACGATCCAGATACTTTTAAGTCTTTTGAAGAGAGGTGCTATACCAATTCCAGCCATATTTAAATTCATGGACACGTACCTCTTTGTACGATACTCTGATTGAAAGATAATATTTTGATGAGGCCACACAGACGATTGAGTGAGTAAGTTAGGCACACAAGGTGCCCAGCCAACCGTCACTTTGTGTTGCGAAGCTGCCGTGTCCAAATGAAGTTTTAGGATGCATCTCTTCTTCGTCTAATAGAATTTGATATTTGATTGGGGTTTTCCAATGTATTTCACCTTTCAATTTTTTTGTACACTTATAAGAGGAATGGAGTCCTAGAAATGTGAGGAGACTGTCCTGCCTATGGTTTTGTAATATGTCACTAAAAATGGAAGCCCCTGAAACTAGATTTTAGCCACTCATAGGAAATGGACTGGGGATGGGCCATCCTTCCACCCAGCACTGAGAGCTGCTCGTCTCAGCAAACAAGATAACGAACCTCTACGTGTTTCTCTATGTTGTGAGACAGGAAGTGATGTTCTTACCTCCTCTGCACATCTCTATTCTTCCTCACATCACCACAGACCACAGAGAAAACAAAGAAGAAAAAAATAGATATTTATAGATATTTTAAAAAATAGTTCAATTTCTCCTGCTGTGAGAAGACTTCACTGCCCTGTTTTGATATTTCTTTGAGTCCAAAGGGGAAGCATGCCCCAGGGAGACGTCGAGCATCTCTTAGTAAAGCCCAGGATTTAATTAATTAATTTATTTAACATCTTTATTGGAGTAGAATTGCTTTACAATGGTGTGTTAGTTTCTGCTTTGTAACAAAGTGAATCAGTTATACATATGTTCCCATATCTCTTCCCTCTTGCGTCTCCCTCCCTCCCACCCTCCCTATCCCACCCCTCCAGGTGGTCACAAAGCCCCGAGCTGATCTCCCTGTGCTATGCGGCTGCTTCCCACTAGCTATCTATTTTACGTTTAAGCCCAGGATTTTAAACCACCATTTTAACGCCCTTGCATGATGGGGATGTGACGTTTTTTGCACTGCATGGTGTTTGGGGGCAAGATGTTAATGTAGGAATGATACCTTCAATCTCATTGTACTTTGTTCTGTCTTCTACCCTCTTTGACCGAACTGAAAAAAGAGACATGACTCATTTCTCCTGCTCTGTGTGTTTGAGGATGACTTGTAAGATAAAAATAAAAACAGGAGAAAATAGATCTAGTAAAATGACCTGGAAAACATTGGAAATGTCCCAGTGGTGTTCGTTTTCTGCCCTGCAATATTGCTTCCTCAAAATAAAAACTCCTTGGGAAGTGTGGCATGGCTGGGCTTTTATCGTCTACAAAGGGTTATAGCGCCCTCTGGTGGCAGCCGCAAAATAATTGATTCGAGACGATCGATGTTTTTATTATTAAATGAAAAGATTTAATTACGTTGGGAAATCTGTTTCCACAACAACTGATGTGGCCTCCTCCAATGGTCTTCAGCTTACAGATTTATTCGTACCGAGATATTTCTATTTTTCACAATTGTCGGTGCACACAATTTGACTCGTTACTAGGCACCCACATTTTGTTTAGAGAATCTTAAAAATTTGAAGATTATAAAAGTTACAACCAGTAACACATAAGCTCCTTAAAATACGTAAGATATCTCTGTGAAAAAGGAACAAAGAAAATATTGAAGTAGATAATAAACTGCCTTTTTGCTGGATCCCCTGATGAGAGGAAGTTAGCCTGCACTGAACTTGATTCACGCCTCCTTGTTTGCTGTCTACACAAAGTGTTATTTTGTTTCCTCTCTCTCTCCAAATTTTCACCTTACATGCTGAGGCCCATCCTCTTTTTCCTCCATCTGCCACCACCAAATCTGTCCAGGCTCCCACACGGAAGCAGTAAAAATTTTTCTAGACCAAAGAGGTTAGCAAAAGGCATTGATACAGTACGTTCTTGATGTCTAGAACAATCTTGCATTAGTTTCCATTGCTGCTGTACCAAATCATCACAAATGCAGTAGCTTGAAAATTGTGTTTTCTTCCAGTTGTGGATTCAGAAGTCTGACACCAGTTTCCTTGAGCTAAAATCAAGGTGTGGTCAAAACTGTGTTCCTTCTGGAACCTCCGAGGAAGAATCCACTTCCTTGCCCTCTCCAGGTCACCCACATTCTTTGCCTCTTCCTCCATCTTCAAAGGCAGCCAGGTATCTCTCTATACCTTTTCTCTCTAGTCACACCTTCCCCAGACTGACTCTTTTTGTTTTGTTTTTTTTTTAACATCTTTTTTGGAGTATAATTACTTTACAATGGTGTGTTAGTTTCTGCTTTATAACAAAGTGAATCAGTTATACATATACATATATCCCCGTATCTCTTCCCTCTTGTGTCTCCCTCCCTCCCACCCTCCCTATCTCACCCCTCTAGGTGGTCACAAAGCACCGAGCTGATCTCCCTGTGCTATGCGGCTGCTTCCCACTAGCTATCTACCTTACGTTTGGTAGTGTATATATCAGACTGACTCTTTTAAGGACGCTATGATTACATTGGGCCCACCTGGATAATGTAGCAGCAGGTTGCTTCTCTGTTTTAGCAACCTGAATACAACCTGCAACCTTTATTCCCCTTTGTAACATAGACTCAGGTCCAGTGATTCATGGTCATCATTCTGCCGACTGTAAACCTCCATTTCAAATATCCTGCTTAGTCCCCCTGAACCATCAATTTCTTCCAGAAATTCCAGGACATCTAAATTTTCACGACAAGCATGAAATCCTTTGTCATACCATGTGGCTTGAATTTGGTTTCATCAAAGTATGTTCACCACAGGGAAAGTAGTTCCATCTTTACGAGGAGAAAGGGGAAAATTTTTCTAGTTTTTAAAGTCACACATACACAGGTTTGACAGGTACAGTAGTTTCACAATCAGATCAAGTTTTAATAATACCTGCATTTAAAGACAAAGTATTAGAATGTCACTGTTGAGAATTGAGTATCATGATGCAGAGGATAATTCAGGCCTCAAAATCTTAGGTTCATGAGCTGCTCTGTGCCATGTCAGACTGGCTGAGGGCTCTGGACGAGTCCCAGCTTTCTCTCCCATGAGAGTCGCAGAGACTCTTGTGAGAGCGTGATGGTGTTCAAATGTACTGACAGGCATAGAATTTCGATAGGCCCCGGTCCTCATAAATCACAATCCGAGTATTATATTTGCCTTTTCTCTTAAAACACCCAAACAAGCCTATCTTTACAGGTAATTCCCGGATGCTGGTCTGCTTGTTTATCCCGTCTCGTGGTTGAGGAAGCCATACGCACTCTGCCTACACCGAGGTCTCTGCTGAATGTGTGTCGGCAGTTCTGTCCAGAGCAGGTGGTGTGGGGAAGGGACAAAATTCCCAGGCAAACAGGGTGTCTGGCTGTTTTGCCAGTTCTTATCCTAGCACCAAAGGTGGTTGTCGTGGACACCGTGGATGCCCGCCCAGACCCCTTCACTTGGCCAGAGCTTTCATGCCTCAGGATTTGCACTTAACTGCGTCCCCCATTTCCAGAAAACCGTCCTCAGCTAAATGAGAGCCACTTAGCCAGGACGTCACGTCCCTCATTCTCAACCAGGGTGGCCGTGGCCAATAACCGCCGAGGCCAGATGGCAGCACTTGAGAATCACAAGCAAATGTAGTCAGAATTACTGGAATGGACGTAGTGACAGCCTGGGTCTGCTGCTGACCGTATGGGTCTTTGGAGACTGCTAATAGAAAATGGTACCCCAGAGACAAAAATACATGTAGAAATACCTTCAAGGGAAATTGGATACAGGGTACAAATTCTCGGGAACCACCCCCAAATAATATGGCCAATGGGTTATGGGAGGGGCGGGGCATATACACACCAAGTGATAAGTAGCCTATGTCCTCTAATTTCTTCCTTCCTTCCTTCCTTCCTTCCTTTCTTTCTTTTAAAATTTTTTGGCCACACCATGTGACATGTGGGATCTTAGTTCCCTGACCAGAGATTGAACCCACACCCCTTGCAGTAGAAGCGCGGAGTCTTAACCACTGGACCACCGGGGAACTCCCTCTTATTTCTAAATGTACAATTGGAAATGCCATGCTTAGCAGCTGGAAGACTTCTCATGTCAGTTCTTTGACCAGTAATAGCTACTGTAGTAAAAAAAAAAAAGGCCAAATAGAAGTCCCTGAAGCTGCCTTCTTCAGGAAAGATAGTAAGTGAAAATCAACATTGCATCCAAGGGGAATGGCAGAGACTAGCGCCACCCTAAAAGACTTTAAGGTACAGGGGTAGTGGTTCCCACTCATACCTATTCAATTTACAAGTTTGTCTCCTGAAAAACCAAGATGAATCATGGCAAATTATGGTGGATCCTTGCAAACTTAACCAAGTTATAACCCCAACTGTAGCTGCGGTGTTGGACGTGGTCCCTTTACTAGAGCAGATTACAGCCTCAAGTACATAGACCTTGGCTGGGTAAGGGGACTCTTCAATATCCTTCATTTTACATTTATAGGAGATGGATGACAATACACATTTATGGTCTTGCCCCAGGTCTATGTTTATTCTCTTGCTATTGTCACAAAGTAGTTAAAATGGAACCGGACCATTGGAACATTCCACAGAAAATCACATTGATTTACCATATCGATGACATCATGTAATAAACAATAAAAACTTGATGAACAAGAAGTGGCAGGTGCTTCAGAGGCTATGATTTGACACAGGAACTCCAGAGCGTGATAGATAAACCTGTCAAAGATTCAAAATCTTGCTAAATATGTGAAATATCTAGGGGTCCAATTGCTTGGGGAAAACCAGGACATCTCAAGCAAAGGGTAACTTATCATACCTTAGACTACTACCAATAAGAAAGAAGCATTATGCTTGGTGAGACTGTTCAAGTTTTGAAGGCAACACATCCTGTAATTGGGAGGATTGTTCTGACTTTATCCACTGAGTGACAGGGAAAGCTTTCAGAGCCCAGAACAAGAATGCGCTCTACAGTGAGAATAGGCTGTGGTGCAAGCAGTCCTTCTCTTGCTTGGGCTATACGACTTGGCAGCTCCCATGGCAGTAGAGATTTATACAACACAGAAAGAAATAACGTGGAGTCTATGACAGCTTTCAACATGAGAGTCCCGGCACAGATCCCTAGAATTCTGGACCAAGGTCCTGCCATAGCGTATCTGCTGGCTTTGCAGCCAGAACTAACCATCAAGGGGTGAGTGCTGTGAGACATAACTTCAGGGTGGCCCAGAAGTAACTTATTGTAAAATGGAAGTGGCACATCCAAGGCTGGGCTTAAGCAGCTCGAGGGGGCACAAGGAAATGGCATAAACAGGTGAATCGGACATCTCGGCCACCTGTCACTGTCGCACAGTCATCTCCCTTAGTGTAACATTGACCCCATGGGAAGTCAGACAGAAGAGGAAAATGCCTGAACCTAGGTAATTGGTGGGTTGACTTTATATGTTAGTTCAAGCCAAAACTGAACTGTTCAACTGCCCTACCGTCTCACTTATGGGTGACTCTGAAAGCCAGGGGTGAGCAGCAAACCTCCGTCAGAGCTTCAGGCAGTGCGACTGGTTATCCAGTTTGCGTGGAGAGAGGGGTGGCCCAGGTGACACTGAGGACAAAGAGGCCTGGGGGAGAAGCTTGAGGATCTACCCCTGGGAGAGGGCATAATGTGTGAGAACCTGATCTTTGTATTGATGTTCATACCCATCAGAGAGCATCCCTTTCAGAAGAAGCACTAAGCAACCCAGTAGACGGATGCGTCGGCCAATTGATGCCCAGTAAGCTGTGGCTGGAGGTGGATTTAGTGTGATTCCAGTTTGACTTTGGCTCCGTTACTGAAGCTCCGACAAAACCGTAGGTTCTGCTACTCAAGAGCTGAGAGCAGAAATGGCTCATTTGTTCATTCGTGCTTCTCCAGGGTCTGATATTGGCCTATAATCAGAATGTGACAAATAACGATCGCTTTGACCACACCAGGACAGCAGCTGAGAGATCAGGGTGTAATGAAAGGGAAGCGGTCTGCAGGAAGTTTGAAGAAAGGGTGCCCTTTCCCAGACTGTAGTCAACTGGGCTGAAGGTAGAGATGGCGCCCCCTGGGAGCTGACCTATTAAATCTCTGTTTCTCTGTCCAGTAGTTTTTTAGAGTTTTCTGAGGCTGCATTGTGATTCTCGCGAGGCCCTTCTGTGAGCAGCCCTTCATAAATAAATGGCTGAACTTTATTTTTAAGGTTGATGATGAAATAAATCATAGGTCTGGGAAGAGTGTGAGATGGAAAGCTGGAGTTCTTAAAAATCTTACTTCCTCTGGGGAGGATAAAAGCTGTGCTTCTTTTGTTGTGATAATGACAGACTGTCAGTGTCTGTCTGCCTGAGCCCTGCTCACTGACTAAATGCTGGTAACTGCTAATTGCTTCAAGAAGAAACTGACTCACAGCCCAAGAGTGACTTGCATATCAATGTTTCAGGCCCCTTGTGCTGGTTTTCTTTGAGAGCTGGAGTGTCGTTACTGGAGTCTGCACACTGGTTTCTCCAACTTCCTGCAGGTTAGGACCGGTTCAAGTGTGACTTTGGCCAAGAGATATCCTTACCGGGAAATGTAACACGTGGGATCAGTGTTCCTTGTTGCTGGCCATTTCAGTCCGCACATCATGTTTTTCATTTTATGTACACTGGAGAAAATGAAAAGCTTTTGATTAAATTTCTAGCAAGCTAGGCATTAGGAGCTGATGTAAGTGGCTACCCACACTTGCCGGGGTCCTTCAGTGTTTTCTACTCTGACTGCTTCTCTGAAAATGTATTAGCCTACTACAGACTGATGGCTGTGTTAGACACAGCTGCAGCCATGATGACACCCTTTCTTTCCTTCAGGACAATTCTAAACTAAAAGCGTGTTCCGACACGGGGAGGGGGAAGGGTAAGCTGGGATGAAGTGAGAGAGTAGCATCGACGCATGTACACTACCAAATGTGAAACAGATAGCTAGTGGGAAGCAGCCGCATAGCACAGGGAGATCAGCTTGGTCTTTGTGACCACCTAGAGGGGTGGGATAGGGAGGGTGGGAGGGAGACGCAAGAGGGAGGGGATATGGGGATATATGTATATGTATAGCTGATTCAATTTGTTATACAGCAGCAACTGACACACCATTGTAAAGCAATTATACTCCAATAAAGATGTTAATAAATAAATAAATAAAAAGCGTGTTCCCAGTGTATACCCCGCCCTCCACTTTAAGGGCTCTTTCTGACACTCCAGTGACCAGATGAGAGAGAGGGAACATGGTCAGAGCGAAGATGGACAGGGGACTCCTCAAGGGGCCACTGTTATTGATTGCTGTCCTTTTCCGTTGCAGCTGCTGAACTCTGTGTATTTTCTGGTTTGTAGTTTGCTCCTAGTTGGAAGAAAAGTAAGAGGCAAGAGATTGCAAGGGGAGAAGTCAATGACTTGGAGATGTACCATGAAGGGGACACATTTTTATGGCCCCTAAGGGAGAAATATAACCTTGCTCACGATCTCTCCAATGTCTGTTACACATCTGATACGTTTCCCATCTTTTCTGCGGGATTCTGATACTTGCTGCACAAGGCAGGACTCATCAATTCTGGGATGCCCACCTTGGCTGTCTCCCTGCCCTCCAAGCATGGGGGCAAAGCTCCCAAAGGTCTCTTCTGTGTGTTCAACCTGGAAGGCATGCATATGAGAATTACCTGGGGACTTCTAAAATGTCCTGATGACCAGGGCCCACCTCCAGACACTTAACAGATATAATTCATCTGGAGCAGGGCCCAGGCATTGGTAGTTTTTATTTGAAAACAATCAGATGATTTAAATTAATAACTGGGATGAGAATCACTTCTATATGAAGACACTCTAAAATATTAACACTATCAAAAGCCACATAACTGTCACTTTTTTCTTTACTGAAAACTTTCTGCATATCGTCTAATTTAATCCTCATGTCAGTTATTAATGATTATGCCCTGGCAGAAACAGGCTCAGAAAATGAGCTAAGAAAATGCTAGTGAGTAGAAGGGGTGAGGGGTTAAACCCGGTCAGTGACTCGAAAGCTCAGAATTTTAATGACTACACCATTGCAGACGCTGCTTTAATTTTCTTTTACATGGGGATCTGAGCCCCTTGAAGGAGAAGATGAAGCCTTTTCATGGCTCTCTTTCTAGTGCTCGGCACTATGCCTGATGATAGTTGGGCACGATGAATACTATATGTTGTTCAAGAGTTCCAGGGCCTTTCAGTAGCGAGATGGGTCTTGGCACTGACTTCTGGGTCTTCAGAGAGTTCAAAACCAAAATTCAGCTGCATACATTTCAGAGATCCTAATGGCTTCATTCATGAGTCAGGCAGCATCCAACCTAGCATATAGAGAGGAGCTCCAAAGAGCTCTACAAGTCAAGAGATGTTGTAGGCAGATGGGAGCAGGACGAGTAAGTTGTACTAGGCAGAAAAGTGGGTTGGTTATTGCAAGGTTACCTTCCTTACAGGGGAGAGCGGGGATTTCTCAGGGAGATTACCTATTTATGCTGATCAGGTGATTCCTAAGTGACTGGTTTAAGATTCCATTTCTGGGACAGCAAAATCTGTATTTCAGTCTTGGTTGGGTGACATGTGGCTTAGCACAAGCGACTCCATTTTGAGCCTTTTGCCTTTTTTTTTTTTTTTTTTTTTGTGGTACGCGGGCCTCTCACTGTTGTGGCCTCTCCTTTTGAGGAGCACAGGCTCCGGACGCACAGGCTCAGCGGCCATGGCTCACGGGCCCAGCTGCTCCGCGGCACGTGGGATCTTCCCAGACCGGGGCACGAACCCGCGTCCCCTGCATCGGCAGGCGGACTCTCAACCACTGCACCACCAGGGAAGCCCCTGCCTTGTTTTTAACAAGAGTCACTTCTGCTTTTGCACCTGGCTCCTGCGAATCCCTCTGCCTCCAATGTCACATTCTCCTATCCATTGATCTCCACACCATACTTATTCGCTTTATCTTACCCACATTTTCCTACTTACTTTTCCAGGCTAACTTGGCTGAAATGGTTTTTCTTCCTTTGACCTCTCATGGCACTTAACACATGTATTATATTATTTGATTTATGACTAAATCTGTACCATTCTGTGTTGTATGTATAAAGACCATATACTCCCATTTGGATTTGTAAGATAATTGGAGTAAGACTGTAAACAGACCAAAATCTTCTGTTTTGAATTTCCAATAACCCCCAATACTCCAGCTATAGAGCACTTGCTAATTAATGTCTGTTTAAATTAGTCTGTCCAAATTACAGAAAAAAGTATTTCTAACATTAGAAAATAAAATTATTGGCATAAAGAACTGAGTATATAAAGGTTTATCTCTTTATTTAACCATAAAATAATTCATTAATCTTGCACAAGACATGCCACAGAAAATAAACATATTCAGCGACAGATATGTTTTTAACTAGTAAATATACTCTTATCTAATTCTTTTTATCACTGTAAATAGCTGTAATTCTTCTCTTTACCATAAGCTCACCTCTGGCTTTATTTTTCCAATCATGGGCTTTTATTTATATTTCATTTGAATGTTGGGAAATAATTTTTGAAAGAAGTAGTATAATGTGAAAGTTAAGAGCATACTTTTGAAATCATTCACTCCCTGGTTTACTAAGGAGAATATAATCTCTCAGTCTTGATTTCCGCATCTGCAAAATGGGATAGCAGTGGTATCGCCTGAGAAGGTTGTTGTCAAGATTAAATGAAATAATAATTATAAAGCACTTAGTGGAACAACTGTAGTTTGCACTTGATGAATGTTCACGATATCCATATTATATCTTTATTATCATTATAAGAGTTTTAAAATGAGTGCCCTTTATATTCCCAACTAGTCGTGGGGACTTTTCTCAGCAGGTAGGTGTGGGCAGCTACCTACTACTCTGCTTGCCTCACTCTTTTGCCTTCCTATGGTGAGCGAACAGGTGGGAACCCCTTCAAAGCTCACTCCATCCACATCGCGTGGGTGGATCCCAAAAAGCGGTAGCGGTTTTCATTGCACTCCCCACATATTGGAATCTAAGGAGCTGTACCTTTGTGTTGTGCCTACATTTCAGAATGTGGCTTGGCCTCTGTCTATGGGGATGCTGGGCCAGTGGGGGAAGAGGACTCAGGAAAGGGGCTGAGTGGCTGAAGATTTAGGTGGGACATGAGGTCCCCTAGCCATTCTAAAGAGGGAGCAAAAGGTCAGCATGAGAGATTTAGATGAGCTTAGTCTGCAGAATCACTTGGCTACACATGTAGCATCTCTTTCTACATTATTCAGCTGAAATTTGATACCATTGTTTTACTAGAAGAGTCGAGGATAGGCGAATGTCATAAATTCCTATAGAGGTTTCTCTCATTTCTACTTCTGTCCTTCTACCTTGGGCAGAGTATTTTTCACATTAAATATTCAGCCTCAGAATGGAACTCTGGTGCAGTCAGGAATGGGGAAGGCAGGGGGGAGTGGTGACAGAGAGATGGAGAAGCAGGATCCCAGGAAAACAGCACTGGTGACAGGTTGTGACACAGGTAAGATTGTGCATAGGATCCCTTTGATATGGCTTCTCACTCTTTTATGAGAACCAGGTCCCAACAAATTCATTCAGTCACTCCCACGTGACCAACCAGGTCTCGCTGGGTGTAATGTCTCAGGCTTTCAGCATGGGCAGAACTGAATTATGTCTTTATAGGTTCTAAACATGCAAAAGATAGTGGTTCCCTACCTTCCATATGTAAATTAAAATAGTGAAAAGACTCAACACTAAAAAAAAAGAAAGTCC
Organism: Lagenorhynchus albirostris; assembly: GCF_949774975.1. Taxonomy (NCBI): domain Eukaryota; kingdom Metazoa; phylum Chordata; class Mammalia; order Artiodactyla; family Delphinidae; genus Lagenorhynchus; species Lagenorhynchus albirostris. The sequence continues at coordinate 12,603,620 of NC_083106.1, forward strand.
AGTGAGCTTGAATTTTTCTATTATGATTATATTGGTTCTTCCTTAGGGAATATTGAATATCAAATTCTTTCAATTTCCCCTCTATCCCGGTGTTTTTAATACACCTGCTTTGATTTTCCTCTAAGAAAGGGCATGTCTAGATTCAGTGGGGAAGCTTGGCACTGCTCCAGTATCAGGCTGCAATGGGAAGAGTTTGAATGGGGCTCCAACTACTGCTTTCATCGTCGTGGAGCATCCGTGTGTCCCTGCCAAAGCTGAGAGGCACTGGAGGCCTGGATATGAGGCCCAGGTGGCTCAGAAACATTGGGCACTGTGGCTGGTCCAAGCCTTTCCTATGCCACCATGGAGCCTGTCACTATGGTGGAGAAGACAGAATTTATTTGTTTATTTAAATGTCATAATTTTTAATATGCATTATCTGCAATAGCACTGTACAGCTCCATGCCGTGGACTGACACACAACACGTAGAACCGATTGATCATATTTGGTCTTTAGGGAACTAATCAATGTTTTAAAATTGCCTAAATCTACCATTCTGAGCCGTCTCATTCCACTAGGAAAACACAGGGGTTTTTCCTCTCTTTAAACAAAAAATTAAATACCAATATAACCACCCGTGGGGCTTCCCTGGTGGCGCAGTGGTTGAGAGTCCGCCTGCCGATGCAGGGGACGCGGGTTCGTGCCCCGGTCTGGGAGGATCCCACATGCCGCGGAGCGGCTGGGCCCGTGAGCCATGGCCGCTGAGCCTGCGCGTCCGGAGCCTGTGCTCCGCAACGGGAGAGGCCGCAACAGTGAGAGGCCCGCGTACCGCAAAAAACAAAAACAAAAACAAAACAAAATAACTACCCGTAAATAAATGTTATGACGATGACGTGTAAAAATTCACAATAAGGCCAAAGCCCTCTTTCTGTTTGCATGCCGCTCAGCTCTGACCCGCAGAACCCTCTGGAAAGGTGAGTGGCTTTCTTCCGGAGGAGCGTGGGCCGAGGCCGTGTGGGCCTCCTACTTCTCCTTCTCTCACCTTTGTTTCCTTTCCTCTCGCTTTTATTTGTTGTAGGAGAGACGTCAGCCTTAGTACCGGACTCGGTTCTAAAAGGTTGAGGAGCATTTCCTGTTGCAAAGCTGGGTGTTTCCAATGCTTACCCGGACGGAAGGCGCCTGCTTCCAAGGCCCTGGCATTAACAGGCAGCTTCTGCTCCATCCCAGCCGCTGCTTCTGGCTTGAGGGGGGGCGAACCGCAGCATCACTGGGCTGCCGGCTGGTCGGACGATGCCTAGAGCTGGTGATGGTACCCAAAATAGCGATCGTGCCACGGAGAGATCTGTGACGTTTGTTTGAAAAGGGTGTGTGATAAAAGATTGAATCTTTTTTTTTTCCAAATGAAGAAGCAATAGTTCTGTCGTTTTAAACATACACAATACGTAGGAGACTTGTTTGACTTAGAGTGGAAAATCATGCTAGGGTCAAAGTCAACACAAAGAAACAAACAACAAAAAGTAGCAAGAAAAAGAAATGGGTAAGTGCAGCTCTGCGAGCCTGGCAGCTCTTTACGTCAGGGTTGCAAGTGGCCCTCGGGTGTCCTTCTGTGTGTCTATCGGTCCTACACACGGAAGTGGAGGTGGATTAAATTCATCAGGTAGCTGCTCTAACGTGGAAAAGTTGCAGATGTCAAGGGAGAAGACAGAAATTAAAAGAGAACTAAAGTTTCGCTTAGATCCGGACAAAGATTCAGGCTATCAATATCCCTTAGGATGGATACACAGACTTGATAAGGGAAAACAGCTGTTCTTGTAGACTTCTAGTTATTATGGTCTATCTTGGTTTTGCAAAAGACATCTACAATCAATTCCATGATACACACAGTGAACAAAGCTTTGTCAAGAGGTGGAGTACAGATTTGACCTAAAGAAATGATCTAAGGTTCAGTCTGCCATCAAACTGCCCCTGGAAGTCCCATGATCCCGTAGGGGATGGGTGGGAAATAAAGAAGAGCTCAGAGGTCTTCTCTTTTCAACATAAAATTTAATTTAGGTAGATAGTTCCTGCCACCTATTTTTGATAAGCGGTTTAGCTACTATTCCCATTTCCTCTTCTCAAAGAGTGTTTTCCTTTGACTCTTGTCCTAAAAATGCGTATGAATTTTTAAATGAGCTGCTCAGCCAGGCAATTTCTGGAAGAGAACTGTCTGTACTTTTGTAGGACTGCCTGACTGCTCCTGCTATCTGGGTCAATAAGTTGGAGGGGAAGAAACCTGAGTCATGGTTGAATATCTTTTAATGAGTTGCTGATTTGTGTGCATTTTACTGCACACAATGTGGCTTCTGGATGTATTATGTCCAGCCCTTTTAGTGCTGAGAATGTTCCCTGCCTCCGTCTGGGAGTTACATGAAGGGGAAGGGATGGGTGGAGAAGAGGATGGGTAATTTGGGCACAGCTGAAGTACCAGAGCCATTGTATCTGCTCTCATCATCTCAACATCCCAGAGAACTCCATGTCTTCCATGCAGATATAAAGTGGTTCAGAGAGGGTAGCCTGCCTCTCCTGCCTCTCAGACCAAAATATGGACTGAATGTTGGCGCATCGGAAAGGAGCACATTGCTGGCTGTGTTTACTCTAAAAGGGGACGACATTCCCCCGCCACCACTAGGCATGAAACAACTTCTCTGCTTTCGGGTTCTCAGCACCTGGGTATGAACATAACCCTACTTTCAAGGTAGGCGTCTGGGAATTTCGGTGGATGGAGTTGGGTATCGATGCTGCTTCCTGGTGATCTTTCAAAAATGCCAATCTAATCATCTGACTTAATAAAGTATACATTTCTTAAATAACATCCAAGTCCCTTAAAATTTGGCTTTAGCCAAAGTTAAAGCTTCTTCCATCATTCAGCTCTCAAACCCTATGCCCCAGTCATAAGCCATTTCCGGTAGGCAACACTTTATATTAATCAAAATGCCTTTGGCCTTTTCTGTAGAAATCAACAAGCTGTCTCAAAAATTTGTATGGGAACTTAAAGGGCCAAGAATAGCAAAGTCAATCTTGAGGATGAAGAACAAAGGAGGCCATATGCTATTAGATAATCAAGAATCATTGTAAAGTTATGGTATCTAAAATAGACCAATGGCCCAGAGTAAACATAAACAGACCCACACATATAAGGTTACCTGAATTACAGCATAAGTATGCTGCAGTGCAGAGGGGAAATAGTCTTTTCAGTCAGTGGTGGTGGACCAATTGGATGTCCATATGGAAACAACAATGAATACTGTGCCTACTGTTCCTTCTTCATTTAATACATATAAATAAATTAATAAATACATTTGTTAAAAACTGACAAAATGAAACATTGGCAAGGTTGTGTAGCAGTGGAACTCTCTCACACACTGCTCGAGGGAGAGTAAATTTGTGAAGTCACCTGAGAAAACCATTTGGTATTCATTTACCAAATAATTCCATCCCCAGGTATGTACCCAGGAGAAATGCATATAGTGATATATGTGCACCAGAAGATATGTATATACTAGTATTGTTTATGATAGTCTCAGACTGGAAACAACCTGACTGTCCATCAATAAGTGAAGGGATGAATAAATTGTGGTATATTCACACAGAGTATGAAGTCCCTTGGATGTCATGCAAAGGGATTGGACTTTAATTGTTAGGTAATAGAACACCATTCAGAGATGTTCAGCAGAGAACAGAGTTGTGAATGAAGAAGTTGTAGCTGGTCATGCTATGCAGAGAAGATGTTTGCACATATTGGGATTTGGACACAGGTTTTTCTTTTCAAAATGTTCAGGTTTACAACTCTTTATTTTATTTTATTTTTTATTTTTGCGGTACGTGGGCCTCTCACCGTTGTGTCCTCTCCCATTGCGGAGCACAGGCTCTGGACGCACAGGCTCAGCGGCCATGGCCCACGGGCCCAGCTGCTCCACGGCATGTGGGATCTTCCCGGACCGGGGCATGAACCCGCGTCCCCTGCATCGGCAGGCGGACTCTCAACCACTGCGCCACCAGGGAAGCCCTACAACTCTTTTTTAATATATAATCTGGAGTGATCCAATGTTATTTTGAAATACTTTTTTCTTACCATAAAGTGTTTTCATGTCAAGATTGCTTCTGCATTCAAAAGATCATACCTAACAAATTAAAGTATGCTTTAAATTTCACCCTGTTGAACTTCTTGTTTCTTGTAAAGAATTTCATTGCTTAAGACACTGAATTCATTTCAAAAAATGGACTAGAAGTGAATGAAACTTTGTTTATTTTCAACTATGGACTTTACAGCTGAGGATTTTTTTTTCTCTTTGTACAGTTTGGTTGGCAGTTCTAGCTGAAGGAGTCATGAAGTTAAGATTAGGGACACTTTAGTTCTAAAAATAGAAGTAATTCGTGAAGAGAAAAAGCCCACTTCTTTCACTCATTTCTAAGTGCTTATTCAGTATCAAAGTCATCTGTTAGTCTGATTCTTAGGCTCTTTACGTACATTGGAACATTTACCTGGAGAATATTCTTTTTAAACAGGCCAGTTATTATGTGTGAATGAGAAAGACAAGAGGAAATTCTAGATTTCTGTTATTATCAGGTTTTCTTTATTGGTCATATATATCATCACACATTACATGCAAAAAAATCACAATATAGACCAAAATGTATATATATTCCGTCACAAGAGTAATACAATGCAAAAGTTTATGTTTTTACACACAACTATCTTAAACTGTCAGATAGGAATAATGTAAAATTAATTTAGCGATATGCTCAGTTTGATGTACGGGTCAACATTTTGATCTGCATATGAGACCATTGTGATTTGACAGCTCATTCTTTTGAAAGCTACAGCTGATCATCCTATCCTGCTCGGAAATGAGCATTAAATGATAGCTTAGTCTTTACTGCAAGTGAAAATATTTGTTTTTCAACAGTGAAAAGGACATTCTGATGGGACTAACACACTAATTAAAACCAAAACATAAATAAAAAGCTAAAGAAAAACTACCAGACCGTCAAAATGAAAAGAATGCTGTATATTTTTAAAACATTCTCTTGTGTGTGTTACCGTAACCAACAATATATTTATATGTCTCTATTTTCCTGGCAGGGGCACATAGGTGAAGTACAGATACCAGGCAATACTTTTGTCTTATTGTGATGAAGACAGATACGGGAGGAAGATCTGAAAAATAAATACAGGAAGCATGTTGTATTCATTGTTAAATTTATGGATTTCATGGTATGTTTCAAAAGATGTGGTTATGGGCTTCCCTGGGGGGCAGTGGTTGAGAGTCTGCCTGCCGATGCAGGGGACACGGGTTCGTGCCCCGGTCCAGGAAGATCCCACGTGCCGTGGAGCGGCTGGGCCCGTGAGCCATGGCCACTGGGCCTGTGGGTCTGGAGCCTGTGCTCCGCAACGGGAGAGGCCACAACAGTGAGAGGCCGGCGTATAGGAAAAAAAAAAAAAAAAAAAAAAGATGTGGTTATGATTTCATTACTTGGATACAAAAATCTGTAAAACATGAACTATTCTAGACTGCCTTTTTATGTTACTAGTTGGCATTCCTTCTACTTGCTCTTTAGATAATTAATTGCTGCAGGAAAGCTGAATCCATAGGCAGAACAGCAGATCTGTTTCTTTTCTTTTACTCCCAATACTTTCAAGGAAAATGATCAATTCTGCTCTTCTCTCAGACCCTGGATGGGAGCCACTTGAATGGGATCCATGCATTGAGTTGATTGCTTATGTTAGGTTTGACTTTAAGCTATAGAAACAGGAAGTAACAATTCTGCTACCATTTCTATTGCTGGGGAGAAAAGCAGTTTGTGGGCAAGGAATTGATTAAAAATATTTGAACTAAGTCAACTACAGAGAATCTCATTTAATGAAACATATTCCTTTATGATATTTTCCCCACAGAAACATTATGGTTACCTTTATAAACTAAATGTTTTTAGTTACCTGAATTTCAAATGTAATTGAAAACATACAGCACATCTTCTCTTTTCTAATGGAAATTACCTTTAGAAAGCAAAAATGTCTCAATAATGTTACAAAAAATTTAATAACAAGTGACAGAGCACCTAATATTGATTCAGACTTTTTTTAAACTTGTCTTTTTTCTCCATTTGATAGAGCAGATTTTTCAATTTCTTTTTTCTTTTAAAGCACCGCTTGCAAAGTGGTTTCTTTTTTTCATTTAACAGAACAAAATGAAAACAAGAGACTTGTTATTTTAAGTTTCCAGAATTACGTCAGTAGATGAAAAGTTTCAGAAAATGTTTTACGAAGGGAAGGATGAGTTAGTGGAAACCGGCATTTCTTCTTTAATTCCCATTAAACTAATGGGAATTTATATGCCAATATAAATATATAGGTAAGTTTATATAAATATATATATTCCACTTATATGAGATATATATTCACATTTAATGGGACATATAATGGAAAATATATATGCCAATATTCCTAATTTGTTTCTCATTAAATTAATGGGAATTTATATTCTGATATTCATAGAGCAGAAATTTTTTATGGTGGGAGTATTAAATTATAAACAGCAGCCTTGAATTTTATGGATTCAGAATTGATGACCATTCAAGCTTTTCATTGAAATTGATGGTTTGGGTGGAGACCATAGCATCATTTAAAGTTCAGCTTAAGATTTAAATAGAGAATGTGTAGTTGAAAGCATTTTCTAATTTTCATTTTAAGTTTACAAGTAGTTTATTGAATCTAGACTTTCAAATAAGGAGCTACATTTTCGATAAATTTCATTTTATTAATTGCTTTCTATTTTGATTATAATTACCACATAATTTCCAAGGCTTCATTTTGCTATGGGGTGTGTGTTGGTGTGTGTGTGCCAATGATAGCTATTTTAAAGGTTATACTGTAGTTATACTGTAAAGTACCTGATTGATAACAGAAACTTCATCCAAACTAGCCATTTAAAAAATCACAGGGTTCTCTGATCCTCGAGAGGCTGCAGAGCTATTCCTAACAGTTAGGGAGTCACATGTTATCAGGCCATGAACTAAATAAATATGTTTGAGAATATACGTAGAACTATCTTTCAAATGTATGTGGATATTCTTACAAGAAATAAAATACAATCTAAAAGTATGATTGATGTTTTAGTTTTTCCATTAGGCATTTTCTTAAACAGGGGCACTCAAATTCAAATAATATTTGTATGTGGACGTCTCCAATATTATATCATGTTGACATGAACTTCTTAGATTTCAAATACTTTAAAATACAGATACAGGCTGAAACTATGCTCTTTTAACATAACAGAGTCAAACTGACTTAGTTTATAGATCCAACCTAACATTAATTTCCTATTATTTACAAAGATATCTGTGTGCTACGCAAAAACAGAACTAGAGGAAACACTTCCGGTTTTCCAATTTATGTCAGAGATAGCATGGCTGTTACAGGCATTCCCCTCTCTTCTGCCTCAGCTCTGCGGGAAGTATAAGGCAGCCTCTTTTTTTTTTTTCTCATGGTGTCTTTAATTGTTCAGTGTTCACTTGTCTCTAAGTGAGAAACCAGCCAGTTAGAAAGCAACTGGCAGAATTGCTTCAAAGATCTTCAGAATCAATAAGAAAACTAACCAAATTGATCTCCCAATTTCCTACTGAAATTGGTATGTGAAATGGTTATGATAAGATTCAGTGCATTCTTGGAGAAGGAAGGATTTCATAATAAAAGTGAAAAAGGAATCATGTAATCAGGGTTTACTCCCCACCCCACCAACCCCCGCTAGTAAATGGATGGAGTTTATTAAAACAAACAAACAAACAAAATCATTGGTCAGTTTTTCATGTAAACCCAAGTTTTTCTTACTGTTGTTATTTTTCCCCAGTCCACGTAGAAGTTATGTGATTGGTTCACAGGTAGCAAGGGGATCCTGAGAACATCTGCCAGGTTCTACTATTTGCAATATTGAATTTGTAAACCCTGGAAATAATTTATTTCAACTTAATTTATGTAGACGCAGGAGCTTGCACGGAAAGTACCCAGCTGGTAGGAGGTCTCCTGGTTTTTCCATTCCCTTGAGAAATAAGGGCCATGAATTTCCATAAAGCAAATTAGCTAATACAGCAGTGATCGGTAGCGGCTTCCAGCTGAGTCAGAGTGCTAGGTGAGCCTGGGGGCAGATGGGAACAACTTGTCTCACAGCCAAAGAGAGTAATAGGAAGACATTTTTATTTTTCTGTTTCTGAATGGACCCCTGTGGAGGCCCCAGAGCAGGCGATAGGAATCACCTGCAGAGATGCAGAAGAGATTCAGAAGATGGGTTTCCTGTGCTAGATAGGATATTGGAGATTGAATTCTGACTAGTTCTAAAATCAAAATTATGTAGAGGAGGGGACCATTGTTTGGTGAAATGGATGTAGGTGGCTCCTCTGTGATGTCAAGCCATCAGCAAAGGTAATCGCAATTTTCCACTTTATTCCTGTGATGCTGACCTCCTACACTGGTCATTGCATAGGGAAATCCATTCAGTAGAGAGAATAGAGGAGTATGTATCTGTGTGGTGACAAGCATTCCAGAGAGACCTGAACAGCAGCAGCAAAAACCCCCTAACCATCTAGCTAACCAGCCAACTAACAAAAAAGTCTCCAAGGGTCAACAAATGAGGAGCAGGCATTCTGAAACACCTAACTGACCATTTTATTCAAATTCACTTTATAAATGGGAACTCTTCTCTTTTGGAAGTCTCTGGTTGTCAGAAAGCTTAGATAACGATATGCACGTGGCCAGGACATCAGAGCATGGTATCTTGACCACAGCAAGAGAAAAGTCACATGTACTACTCTGCCAGGAAAACTATAGAATTTGATACTGCATTTCAGTATTGCGTTCTATAATGGAAATTTCATGCAAATTACATTTTCTTACTTGGAAAAAGTAAGAACTCAAATCTGTCACTCAAAAACTGGGAGGATCCATGAGTTTACCTGTGATTGGAGATCCTTTGAGGTCTTAATGAAGACCTTCTGCTTGTAATAGGCTTTCCTAATCAGAACTGGAAGCCAAATCTACCCAGGCTTTTCTTGCAGCCCAGAAAAGCCACGATCTCTAGGCTTGGTTGTTTGGGTGTCATGGCAATGTGGGGTGGTGACATTATGGCCACAACCGGGTATGGAATATGAAAAGTATCTCTGCAACCCCAAAGCTCCGTCTAGGAGCTTCCCTCCATCTCTGAGGGAACCAGAGAAAGGAGCACCCAGGAGACATATGGATCTCGCAAATATCACATAGGGTTGGGATACTTCTGCCCTCCTTGAAATGGGAAAAAAATAATTGCTGTTCTTCCCAGAGATTTATCTGCTTCGTCCTCCACTGAGGACGAAATCACAATCATCAGGTCACCAAATGTAATCTCCTCTCCCTTTTCTCTGGTATTCATTAATTAAAACATTTTTACTGTGTTAAATTTATGAAGCTCAGTCATGTTGTCCAGTGTATGTGAGTATGCTCAGTTTCACCCAGACTCTTAGGAAAAGAGTTGTCTCCTTTATTCCCTCCTATCCCCTTCTTATATCTCCCTCAGCTTGGACTACTTCTCCTCTCATTTCCATTTGGTGTTTTGTAATCCTGTTGATTCACTGAAAAAGTTCTAACATTAGTGGGTAATGCTAATTAAATAAGACATTTATGTATTTTAAGTAAAACAACAGAGAATTTTTTAAAGAGATTTGACAACAAATATGATAGCCTGTTCTCAAGATTTAGGTTCTTTTAAAAATCAAATTGCAAGGTAAGAAGAAGGAACTTGCAGATAATGTTTAAAACCACCTTGTCCCAGGAGATTTTTTGCTGCTAAACATTCTTATTACAGGGCATGTGACAATACTAAGGTGAATTTTTCTCACTGTCTCCAAAAGGACCCCTGTGTTCCTTCTCTGAAACCATTAAAAAAGTATGCATTTTCCTTTATAGACAATGTAAGTCTATAAAGACTTGCTAAGAATGGGATACTATTAGTTCGAACATAAGTAATAGGCACCCCCTTTTTTGATTGCACTGATCTAGACTTCATGCACATGACTGTGGGGTGAAAAGCAAAGCATATTTGATTCATGAGGTAGATTTGAGTGACAGCAAATCGTTAGAAGTGCAATCATTGAGATGTACAGACAGAGGCAAATTTAGTTACTGTGAAAACTGTATCTCCTTTCATAAGATATATACTTGTAACTCATGTGTCAAGAACCATTCTTTCAAAGACAAAACTGAAGAAGACATACTATCTGAAAAATATAAACATATTTATGCTTCCGTTGAAAAATTGGGAGCTGCTATGATTAACACTGGGAAATTTTTACACTAACATAGGGCTGTTTGTGCTATTGCCACAAGTGCAAAGGTTTTCCAGAAACACAGAGCTGTAAAACTATCTAGTGTAGCTGTCTGCACTCAGATGTGGTTTCAGTAGGTCTTGCTTCTGGTCTGATAGATGCTATAGCAGCGGTCCCCAACTTTTTGGCACCAGGGACCGGTTTCGTGGAAGACAATTTTTCCACGGACCGGGGGTGGGGGGAAGGGATGGTTTCAGGATGATTCAAGTGCATTGCATTTATTGTGCACTTTATTTCTATTAATATTACATTGTAATATATAATGAAATAATTATACAACTCACCATAATGCAGAATCAGTGGGAGCCCTGAGCTTGTTTTCCTGCAACTAACGACAGTGGTCTTAAGTATAATCTGGATGCCGTGTTCTGTGACTATGAATCCTGAAGCATCTCACACCAGGGAAAATGCAGTGGTTAGGCCAAGACATTGATGAAGATTCATGCTTGTTCCCATCTCCTGCCTAACCCAAACAATATGGCTCTTGAAAACAGAATTATGTTGAGAATCTAGGCAAGAATTTTGTTGCTTCTATAATGGCAGTAAGAATTCCTAAAGGCACTCATTTCCTGTTGGTGGATAGCCTATGAAGAGGATAGTGTTTTTGATTATGACCAACTTCTGCAGTTGCACAGCCATAGCAGAGACATATGTGGTCAGTAAAGAAGCCAAGAAGCTGAGGCTACCATGTCCTATCCTAAGTCTGCTCTGGCTAGAACACTGCAGAGCTTGGAAAACCCCAAGGGATAATATCACCTCCTGCAGTATTCATGGCTGAAGCTGGAAAAGTCACCTGTGGGCCACCTCATCTTGGTAATTGCCAGTATACAGAGAAGAGGTCTGTATAAACTGATTACTTCTATTAAATGAGATGCAGCAGACATCTTATCATTTCCATGCATTTTGAATGAAACATTTAGTCCAAGCTTTATCAAGAGGATCTTATTTTCACTTTTGAACATATAAATATACTTTACTTACATAATAAAGGTCATATACATCAAACCCACAGCAAACCTCATTCTCAATGCTGAAAAACTGAAAGCATTTCCTCTAAGATCAGGAACAAAACAAGGATGTCCACTCTCACCACTATTATTCAACATAATTTTGGAAGTCCTAGCCATGGCAATCAGAGAAGAAAAAGAAATAAAAGGAATACAAATTGGAAAAGAAGAAGTAAAACTGTCACTGTTTGCAGATGACATGATACTATACATAGAGAATCCTAACGATGCCACCAGAAAACTACTAGAGCTAATCAATGAATTTGGTAAAGATGCAGGATACAAAATTAATGCACAGAAATCTCTTGCATTCCTATACACTAATGATGAAAAATCTGAAAGAGAAATTAAGGAAACACTCCCATTTACCATTGCAACAAAAAGAATAAAATACCTAGGAATAAACCTACCTAGGGAGACAAAAGACCTGTATGCAGAAAACTATAAGACACTGATGAAAGAAATTAAAGATGATACCAACAGATGGAGAGATATACCATGTTCTTGGATTGGAAGAATCAATATTGTGAAAATGACTATACTACCCAAAGCAATCTACAGATTCAATGCAACCCCTATCAAATTACCAATGCATTTTTTTACAGAACTAGAACAAAAAATCTTAAAATTTGTATGGAGACACAAAAGACCCCGAATATACAAAGCAGTCTTGAGGGAAAAAAACGGAGCTAGAGGAATTAGACTCCCTGACATCAGACTATACTACAAAGCTACAGTAATCAAGACAATATGGTACTGGCACAAAAACAGAAATGTAGATCAATGGAACAGGATAGAAAGCCCAGAGATAAACACACCCATCTATGGTCAACTAATCTATGACAAACGAGGCAAGGATATAGGTTGGAGAAAAGACAGTCTCTTCAATAAGTGGTGCTGGGAAACTGGACAGCTACATGTAAAAGAATGAAATTAGAACACTCCCTAACACCATATACAAAAATAAACTCAAAATGGATTAGAGAACTAAATGTAAGACCGGACACTATAAAACTCTTAGAGGAAAACATAGGAAGAACATTCTTTGACATAAATCACAGCAAGATCTTTTTTGACCCACCTCCTAGAGTAATGGAAATAGAAACAAAAATAAACAAATGGAACCTAATGAACTTCAAAGGTTTTGCACAGCAAAGGACACCATAAACAAGACGAAAAGGCAACCCTCAAAATGGGAGAAAATATTTGCAAACGAATCAACAGACAAAGAATTAATCTCCAAAATATATAAACAGCTCATGCAGCTCAATATTAAAAAAACAAACAGTCCAATCAAAAAATGGGCAGAAGTCCTAAATAGATATTTCTCCAAAGAAGACATACAGATGGCCAAGAAGCACATGAAAAGCTGCTCAACACCACTAATTATTAGAGAAATGCAAATCAAAACTACAATGAGGTATCACCTCACACCAGTTAGAACAGGCATCATCAGAAAATCTACAAACAACAAATGCTGGAGAGGGTGTGGAGAAAAGGGAACCCTCTTGCACTGTTGGCGGGAATGAAAATGATACAGCCACTATGGAGAACAGTAGAGAGGTTCCTTCAAAAACTAAAAATAGAATTACTGTATGATCCAGCAATCCCACTACTGGGCATGTACCCAGAGAAAACCATAATTCAAAAAGATACATGCACCCCAATATTCACTGCAGCACTATTCACAATAGTCAGGTCATGGAAGCAACCTAAAAGCTCATTGACAGATGAATGGATAAAGAAGATGTGGTACATATATACAATGGAATATTACTCAGACATAAAAAAGAACGAAATTGGGTCATTTGTAGAGATGCGGATTGATCTAGAGACTGTCATACTGAGTGAAGTAAGTCAGAAAGGGAAAAACAAACATCGTATATTAACGCATATATGTGGAACCTAGAAAAATGGTACAGATGAACCGGCTCGCAGGGCAGAAATTGAGACACAGAGGTAGAGAACAAATGTATGGACACCAAGGGGGGAAAGCGGCTGTGGGTGGGGGTGGTGGTGGGATGAACTGGGCGATTGGGATTGACATGTGTACACTGATGTGTATAAAATTGATGACTAACAAGAACCTGCTGTATAAAAAAATGAATAAAATAAAATTCAAAAAAATATATACCTGACTTAAGTAAGGACTTTGAAAGCTTTGGGGTCTTTGTAATAAATGTGGTCAGGGAGAATCTTTTCAGAGGTACTTTCTTTGTACCTTAGTTACATTTCTCTACTAGGTTTAGAATCTGTGCTTCTGAATTTCAACTTTTGCCTGTATCTTGAGACATAAAAGGCCCGCTGTGATAACGCTGAAAATAGAACTTTATTAGCATCTTTTTTGAGGGGTAATATTAAATAAGCTAAGTGTGCTTTTTCAATAATGAAATTTGCAAGTGAATGGGTATCAGTTTTAGCAAAACATGTCATATTATCTAAGGAAATGAATATTCTCTTACCAACTCAAAGCTGTTTTTTCGATGACTTTATTTTAAAACTGCCAACTGTCTATTTCAATGTTGAGAAGTATTTCAAGTGGCCAAGCTAAGAGTCTTGTTCTTCTGATGGCAGAGTTGGGATGCTCTTCTATCACAGGAAATTCTGCTTGAGGTGCTTCCTGTTTTCTTAAAAGAGGTCCCTCTCAGGGTTTTGTGCCAAAGGTGGTTAGAGGTGATTCCCAATGAATTCACCAAGTTACTCTCTCTCTCTCTCTCTCTTTTTTTTTTTACATGGATAGTTTTCATTTATAATTTTCATTCCACATAGGGAGCATTTGCTACATGGTAGGTCTAGATTTTTATATACATGACCTCACTTGATCCTGACCATAACCCCATAAGGATGCTACCAAAGGCCTTACTTTTAAGAGAAGGCTGAAGGTAAAAGGGCTGAAATACGTTGCTCAAGGCCAGAAAGCCAAAAAATGCCACAATATGTTTTCAGACATGGATCTTGATGACCTTGAAGCTCAACCTTTTAGCTTCGCCACTAAACTCTTTTATTTGACATCATCAGATTGTTAGGGTAGATCCAGAGTATTACAGCAAAAGTTTAAAACAAACGTGTGATCAAATCCCCTTCCGAGGAGCCCCTCCCCTGAGTAGGGGCATTGGCAGTAAAGTCCTGGTGACTCACTTTTGCTCCAGCTGAGCCTCACCTCCCTCCAGGGAGAGAAGGATGCCGGAGCAAAATAACAGTGAAGGTAGAGACCAAAGAGGAAAGGCCACTATGTACTAGAGATGAGAAATTCCACAGCAAGAAATCAGGTGAAGAAGGAAAACTTCCATTTCGTATCTAGAGTCGGCATTACTGAAATGCCCGATGAGGAAGAAATTCCATGCATAAGGAGAAGGGTGAAATAAAAGAATAAAGGAACAAAGAACAAATCAGAACATTACATTTTCTTAATCTTGATTTCATAAGAAGCTTTAGCTCATCCAACCGAGTCCGGGCTGTTACTTCTCTATTTGCCACGGAATTGCAATGTAGTTCTAGCAAAGTTACGATAAAAAGGGGTAGTTATATGTACATGTATAACTGATTCACTTTGCTGTACACCTGAAACTAACACAACATTATAAATCAACTATACGCCAATAAAAATTTTAAAAAAAAGAACAGGAGAAATGTTTCCATGAAAATAAAAAAATGATTTTGAATGAAAAATATAAAAAACACACTACTGTATTATTCACTTTAGAATGTCTTAACTAAGAGCTGGTCATTAGGCAGAAATAATGATCATTGAGAAACAGCCTTATGAGCAGAAAGCTGTACTATGTAATCCCTTGAGAAAACTCATGTTATTATGGCCCATTAAAAATAAGAACTTTCCTACCCAATGACTTATATACAAATATTTCATTCTCCCTTATTGTGCTTCGTTTGAATCACCCCTTTTACTTGTGGAAGCTCTAGTAGTGTATATATGTATGTAATGTATATAAACAAATGCATTTATTTGACTTTCTAAATCTTTTCACAGTCCTGGTTTTAATTATTTTGATCAGGAAATGTAAAAAATTTAAAAATAATGCATATCCATTCTGGGACATTATATTTGAGACCTGGTGATTGTTAGAGGCAAATATAAGACTTCATCAGAAGGAAACACTAAAACACTTATCCTTTGTTTTGTTTTTTTTTCTCATCCAACAGAGATGTGGGCTTGATCCACATAACTACAACCTATAGGATCTGAGATAGTAAATTCGTTTATTCCAATCCACGACAGCTGTCTTCCTGAAACATTGCCTGTATATCTGGTGCATATTTGTGCCTTGTTAGATTGAAGAATGAACGCAGACTGTAAGGTTGAGACTACTGGCAGGTTGTAGATTCAGGAATATTCTTATAAGGGAAGCTGGTACCCTGTTTTCTACTGTGTCTTCAAAGGAAACTACAGTGTACTTGATTCATTTAATCAATGCAGACAAAAGTTCAAAGTGGAGAGCTTTAGGTCATGGGCCATCTAATTTGATTGTTGATATAGATCAAATAAAATGGGTGATTGCCAAATCTCTAACTGTATTTCATGCCAAAGAAAACCAAAGAGACGAATTGTCTTAGAGAAACTACTTAGAAGACTGACATTTTACAAAGGAAACCTTGACATGTAGCAAAGATCAAAAAGACCAACATATTGGTGATGACATTATAGAAACATAATATTCAGGAAAATATTCTTGGGTCATTGTTAACATTTCATGACCAGGTAACTACAGAGGAGTGAAAAGTAGATCACCGATTTTTCTCCACGGTCATTTGAATCTTTCTATTTTGAGATTAAGCTGACTGGATCCATATTTTTTTTAAAAAGTTTAAACTGTTCTGAAAATCAACAAATAACATCTGTCATTTTATCTTGCTGATTCAAAAGGCATAAGTATTCTGAGCAGAGTTTTAAAAAAAGAAAATACGATGTAAAGGGAGCATGTAGTAAAGAGAAATTATTGAGAAATAAAGAGTACATTTTAGTGCTTGACTTCCGCAGGGATAAAATGATGAGCTCATCGACCCACTATTACCTTTTCGAACACTTGGATGGGAGCAAAGAAACTGCACAGTTAAAACCGGGGAGAAAACCACTGAAAGCCTAAGAGTGGAAAATCTCCCATTATGACTCTCAGGAAGGACTCACAGTGCACAAGAACCAACCTTTCTGCAGCGGACACGTTACTGGGTTTCAGATTACCTTTCATGTTAATTTCTTCCCTTGCAATAATGGAGCTAGGTAAAAGATGTTTTTTTTTTAAAAAAAATAGAAAACAAGACATGAAGGTGGAAGTTATGTCTTAACTGAAGATAATTTTAAGGTTAACATTAAAGGTCAAGATAGAGCAAAGTATTCTCTTACAGAAGACTGGAAAGTCTTGGAATTCCACATCAGTTGCTTTGATCAGAGGTAGCATTTACTTTACATGTTACTACAGTGAATTTAATAATTAATGGTTTTTCTTTGATGAGACTGTAAATGTTTGCTTGAAAACAATATTACATGCAGAAGGGCCATCTGCAATGGTAACCTCAATGCACATACCACAGCACGTTTCGGTCCCTTTGGGCATCTTCCTTGTGATTATGTACACAAGCAAACTCAGTGTGGTTTGGTTCTTTCCTTCCTAGTGCTTGATTTAGTTTGGTTGTCCCTCTCATGTGCAGAATGGAGTGGCCAGCGAGGAAAGAGTTTTGATGACTCAGAGCAGGCACTTTCCTAGGAAACCAGAGCTTTCCAACATTCTTGCAGTGACCTGCTTCCACATAGATGGTGGCTTCTAAGCTCAGTGAGGGTCTGAATGGCATGAGACCCAGTTAGGGTAGTGGAGTGGTTTCTGCTTCCAGATTTTCTAGCTGAAAGTCGAGAAAGAGCAAAGACAGTGAATGTTTCAGATAGGGTTGCAGTGCACATTTATTGAGCATCTTCTATGTGGCAGAATTATATTGAGAACCTTCATGTATACTTTCACCTACAACTTTCAGAGTTTTTCCTAAATATCAAGACGTTATTTAATCTCCTGGGTCATTATGAATATGCTATTGCATTTTTACACACAAATGAATAGGAATTATACACTAGTCATGAAAGAGATGTTATTGATGGGTTCTTGAAAAAATATATTTTAACCCAAACTCTGTTTCCCTCTGTCCTTGACTCTCTTCCCTCCTTGTCTTCAAATTGTTCATGATTTGACCAAACTTTCAAAAGAAAAGCAACATCTCTTTTTGTAGTACTGTTTACATTCTTTATTTCTAGGTAAAGAAATTTTATATTTCACCCAATTCTCCAAATCAGTGGATTCTTTGTTCTGAAGCAACTGATTTGAAGTTCAGAGATTTCCCCATCCCCACCTCCACTGTAAAGCTAGCGTATCTGTTGAGCAAAAATGGGACATTTGTTCCCACACAAAATTATGGCTTGATATTTTCAAATAAGGGAGGAGGATTATGAACATGAAACAAGTTTTATAATTAACAGATAATTGCTGTGTCCTGGTTTTTAACATTTTTGTTGAGAAGAAAGGAGGTGTTTGTATAGTAAGTGTAAAGGGATGAGAATTGTTTTCCTTTAACTTTATTTTGGTAACTTTCAAACTTCAGGAAAAGTGTGAGAATTAGAATGGTACAAAGAACACATGTGTACCCTTTACCCAGATTCACCTACTGTTAAGATTGTACCCCTTTCACTATACCATTTGCTTTCTCTTCTTTTTTTCTCCTTCCAAACAGACACAAAGACATACACACACACACACACACACACACACACACACACATTATCTTATTGAACAATTTGATGCTAAACTGATCCCTCAATATTTCATACATTTCCTAAGAATAAGGAATACAGAGATCACTATGTGATCGCTGTGGAAGAGGCAGTATGAGCCCTGGATGCCCCTGCTCATCCTTGCTGATTGTGCCAAACTGTAAGACTAACCAATGTCTGACCCTGAACAGTTCCTACAATGGTAACTTAGACGATTAAGTAGGTCAAGGTGACCACAGCATTGATCACTGTGGACTGCTTGCTCCTGGGAGGTTGGTTTATTGCTTGCTGCCAAAGGGACTGAGATTTTAGCTATGGGTTCCTTGACTGTGACTCAACCCATTGTGTGTGCAGCCACCATCTGGTCCCATCGCATCACCCCGTGGGACTTGGGAGCAGGGAGAATCTACCAAGCTAAAGCTTCTACAGCTCACTGTGCCCCTAAGTATTTTTATCTACTTTGGGCCCCTATGGACTTGTGGCAAGACAACCTGTTTGCTTGCTCAGTCATCTCCTTTGGAGTCTCGTTACTTCTTGTCATCTTCTAAGAGGATGAGATTCTTCCCAAACTGTACAACAAACAGTGTGTCAAGATGGATGATGACTTTTTGAAAGAGAAAAGACAAGGGCTCATGGATGAGATTTGAGGAGGTGAAGAAACTCCTTGGGAGCTAGTGGCAAATGTTCTGGCCCATGTGGTGCAGAGACAGGGAGTCCACCCTGTCCTACCTGTTGTTAAACATGAGTTGAGTTGATGGATGGAGGCTGAGCAGTGAGGGAAAAAATCTAAGCAGCTTCCCAAGTAGTATCATGGTTGCTGCTTGCTCTCCTGTGGACTAGGGGACCAGGAGAGCACCCCAGGCCCCGCCATGGAGGAAAGCACAAATGCATTCAGTCTTAAAGTCACAACCGGGAACATGCAGAGGTCTATATGTCCCTACAGTGAACACCAACTTATAGACCCTTAGTGAGAGGGAAAGGAAGCCAGCCCAGGGGCATTTCAATCAACAGACGGAGCAACTGCTGGACCCAGAGCTGACGAAGGAGTGAGGAAGGTTGTGCTCTTAGAGGGTGGATGAAGCACCTCGGCTGTCAAAATCTTGGGTGGGCCATGACTCGACAGTGGCTTCCAGAGGCAATAAAGAAAATATTCTTTGCGCTATGACTCCCCATTACCAGAAACGTAACTCAGCACTTCATTTCTCTGTCCAGCCATTGGAGACAATGTGTGCCTTGTCTATGTATGCGTTTAGTTGTCTGCAGGTTCGTCAGATAATCTGTCAAATTTGCCTGAGGACCTAAGCATGCGGCACTGGAGGCACTGCAAGAGCAGCCCAGCCCTGGAGCTTTTTGAACCACAGATTTCTGTAAGAGGAGGCAGTCTCCATGAGGGGCATCCCTAGGAGCCTTCCTGGCACCATTCCCCACTTCAGCTGCAGCAGGAATATCTTAGGCTTTGGTGTTGCTGGGAGGGGGAAATGATGATTGCTCTCTCTGTCTCCAGATTCCAGCCCCGCAGACTGGCAAAGCAATCACGTGGTCCACTGGACACGAAACAGCTCTGATTGCCGAACTGACCTACTGCGGGGTTTATCACCCCGGTCTGTGTGCTGTGAGGTCAGAGGAACTCATGTGGGGTTGGCTGGTCTTGCGCTATGCCTAATGCACCTCCTAAATGTGAAAACCTTGTACGTGTACCAACACACACAAATAGAGGCAATCTTGTTTCATTTAAACTCATAGCAATTCATAAGCTTCTGCTGATACCTGAGTGCCCTTGGGTCATGCCATGTGTGGCTATCGAGGCCACAACTATTTGGTGACCCTGCTCCCATGGATTAGCCAGATCAATGTAATTGTGATCCGAATCACGTTCAGCAACAAATCTAGAATTGGAATAACCTGCCCCCTTCAGATATATGTTTGTTACACGGGAGAGAGAGTGCTACAGGCTATCTCTCTACTAGGCGTGGGGACGGGAGGCTTAGTGCCTCTTTGACACCCTGCAATTATTGGCAATGACACCACTCCTTGGATCACATTCCTTTCGATAGGCCCTCAAATAAAGAAGACTGTGCTACCCAAAGGATACCTGAATCCCTACGTCACACAGTCGTGTGAGTATTGTTCCCTGGCTTCAGAGTCCACTTTCTAGAGATAGGCCAGGCACTCACCCTTGACTTTAGCTACCGTAGCCAATGAGGTGGAATAGGCCATAGGAAATCAACAGGCCAGGCTAAACTCCCTGACTGTAACTGAGTCACTGATTGGCCTTTGACTACATTCTGATAAGTATGGTTGCCAACCACGCCTGTTGTGTTGGCGTCCATGCTATCAATAACAATATCGTGGTGCAATCCATGCACATCGTGAGAAAGCAGCTACATGAGTATCTGCAGTGAGACCTGTCAGCCCTCTCTGGGACTTAATGGATTCAGTCTGTGGTCTGGGAGTACATGGCTGAGGTCAAAAGTGCAGGTTGACCTGATCCTGTTGACAGGGATCCTATGGACAATAACCCTAATCACGTATTTATTGAGATAAATGAGACAGATTGGGTCCTAGCCTCTATCAGTATGTCTAATCCAAATTGCTGATGGGGTGGCGTAATCCTAGGAAAATTGAATTGAGCCAAGAATAAGTGGAGCTGACAGGTACATTACTGTGGGAGGCAGCTCCTCAGGCATCCCTGTACATTCTTGCTGACTGAGCTGAGCTGCAAGGCCTTACTATCTTCTGACTCCAAGTACTTTCTATAGCCACAGATTCAAGGAAGACCCTTTACTGCCAAATCACAGAAGGACCACAGTAGGACCAATGTGCGATTCCTTGCTCTTACAGGAGGAAGATTGCTTTGTTCACTGCTTGCTACAAAAGGAGGCGAAGCGCTAGCTCTGGGCTTGTCAGGTGTGGTGCGATCAACTGTGTGCAGAGCGACAATCAGGGTCTATTGTGTCACTCCATGGGACATGGGGGCAAGGGAACCAGCACTCCTGTGTTGATGTTCCTACTGTTTGCTGTGCTATGAGTAATAAACTGTTTTCTCTGAACCACTGGGTCACATTGTCTATTTTTGGCATCCAGACAGTCATAACAAGCTGAACTGTTTAGTGGCTGAGATAACTCTTTTGGAAACTTGCTACTCCCTGCCATTTTCTAAGACTGGGCTTCTTTCCTGACAGTACCACAGTACCATTATAGATTCAGTAAATTTAACATTTGACATAGATAAAATATTTTCATCTACCATCAGCTTTCCAGTTTTTTCAAGAGCTTCTTAAACTGTTATTTTTTCCAGAAAGCCAACTAGTAAATCCACTTGGGCTATTTTTTAACCTATTTTGAAAAATAAAGTTTTGAAAAGCTTTAAGGTTCAAACTGAAGCTTATTTAAAGCACTTTTAATCTCTATCCATACAATGATTGACATGTGCTTCCTATCCCTGGAAGGAGTTTAAAAGATTGCCTTTTCCAATTTCATTAATCTATGGGAGGAAATAGAGGTCTTGAGAGGGGAAGTGACAGGCCCAAGAGTATCCGTTGAGAAAAGCCCGTTTAATATTTTTATTTTTGCTCTTTGCAGCACTCTCTTCCACTTCCATTTTCTCTGTCCTATTTGTGATGCCATCCAAAGTTACAGTTGAAGCCAGTACCAGACTTGGGTACTTCTGAAGCTGATTAGTGTTTCAGCCAGTAATAGACTTCAAATTCCCATTCATTACAGAAGGCATAATAACAGAGCCACACAAAAAAACTTTGGGAGTGGATGACTCATAGGTAAAGATCTCCATATACCTAAATAATGGAGAACTCATCCCTTCTTCCAAGTTCCATTGCCGGAATCAAACATATTGGGATCTAGAGTATAACAAGGGGTCACACTTCAGTGAAGGAGAATTCAAGGAGAGGTGGAATAATCTGCTAGTTCAAAGGATCCAGACTCAATATGCCATATGCTTCCTTCTGCTTTTAATATGAATGTTTTGTTCAATATAATAAGTTCTTTCACAAAAGGAAGCTTTGGTGGTTACTTTTGTTGTTTACTACGAGAAGCTAGCCCCCAGACTCTGAATAGGGGTAATTAATCAAGCCCAGAAATGAGCCCTAATTCACTGGCCGTCGACAGAAGCTGGGAAAGTCCTGCTTATGAAGAGATCCCCTTGGCAGTCATTAGCATGGGATGCCAAGTCCACACAGCTGGTTATCAGCAGCCTGGCACCAGAACCCAGGTGGCTTGGCTTCTATCTTGCATTCTTTCACAAGAAAGATTGTAATTAGTTAACCTTTGGCACGCTTCTCACAGTTGACAATGGATCACTTTTAAAAGATTTCCTCCTTTAGGATTGTAACCAGAAAGTGACAGGCTTCAAAACAAAGCCAAACAAAAGTGAAAACCCAAACAAAACACAACCTGTTCTATTTTCAGAGATATGAAGTTTCGATATCTTGTTTGTATTTAGACCATATATTTTGAATGAGTGAGAATAAGAGATTGATAATCAATTTTAGAACCCTGGTTAATGCCTGAAATTATGGGACATTGCCATTTATTCTAGTAAAGCATTGGATTTGGAACAGATTTGTCCATAACTGGGACTAATGATCTACAGTGGGCTTTTTGAAATGCTTAGCGGAAACCATTCTGTGAGATGTTACAACGTGTCTCTTGAAAAACTGAGACGGTGCTCAGATAAATTTGAGAACTTTAGCTTAAAGGACTAGATGCAAGTATATATACAGGACTAAATGCAGCACACACACACACACACACACACACACACACACACACACACGAATACCAATAGGGCTTTTCAAAGCCTTTAAAATGCTAATCCAAGTATCAGTCCCCATGACCAAAATAAGATATGCAACGTTTCTGAACATTTGTCTAAAAGCTATTTTTTAACGGACCACATATTAGCACTTTCTATAGGAACTCAGTAGAACTTGTAAAAAACTAAAAAAACTTATGAAAGAGTCACTTGTTCTGATTCCCTAAACATCAAATCTTAACACTTGAGTTCTTGTAACATCCCCTTTTATGTAGGCAAAATGCTGATGTTTGGACATTCAAGACTTCCAGTGACAAGGGAATCCTAGTGTCTCAAAGCTTAGAAAAGCCTTTCTTTGGTTGTATTGCAATCCCTTTCCCTGTAGCTTCCACCTGTTGGCTTTAATTATTGGAGTCGTATTGGTAAGTCCAATTCCCTGCTCACATCCCTTTAAGTATATGAAGACAACTATCTTGTGCCGTTTGAGCCTTCTATTTCCCAGGTAACCATGGGCACTTATTTCAACCATTTGTCATATTAAGGAATTTTAACTCCTTTTGCCTTCTTGGTTGTTCATCTCTGAACACAATCTATTTTGCTTATTTCATTCCTGAAGTGTGTTGTCTATTAGAGTGAGGCTAATATTTCTTTGGTTCTAGAAACCAAAATTCTATTGATGTGATTATCTATAATTGCAAGAGTTGATATGGCCTATATCATATTGTTGGTTCATGAAATAAAATCTTTATGACTTTTTGCACATCTGTTATCACTCACATTCTATCTTTCTATAATTGGATTTTTGGACTAAAGTTTTTCTTCTAGTAACTACTATAGTTTTAGTTTTTTCTCGCTCTTCTAGTATGTTTGACTCCTTACCCGATCATAGGTTACTGAGCATTTCTCCATTGATTGGGACCCTTCAGGTGGGAATCAAAGCTGTACCATTACATTCAGATCATAATTCAATATAGGATAGAAGTGTAGAAATTAACAAGTGTTTGTCAAATCTCTTGTTAAAAACACTATTGATACTGGGGTACCTGATTTCTCTGTCCTCTAAGAAAATAAAATTTGTCTTGTAACTAATTCTTGAGAACTTATCTCACCTCCTAGAGGTTACTGCTTCCTTTCTAAGTGCTCTCAAAATACACTTTAATAATCTGATCTAGGTTCTTAAAACAATTAGCACAAAGCTACGTGGTCTTTGTAGTTTTCATAACTCCTTTGCCTTTGAAGTTATGATTTGTGTTTCATTAATTGTGTTTCATTTACAAGTTCTCTTAGTGTTTTAAGATCTCCAAGAGATTCGAGCTCATTTCTGAATGTTCTCTAACAATATCTTCACCTTTACTGGTCTTCAATTCTTTATTAATAATGTTTCAGGCTGAAGATCGTTTCTCTGAAAGAGAAGCTTGAAATAAAATCAGCGTTGAAGAATTTTGCTTTCTCTTGTCTTCCATTAATACTGAGTCTTATTCTTTGCAACTGGTTAGCAGTGCAGACTAAAGCTTTGTTTGAGAAATCAGTGTGATATTTCAGAGGAGATCTAGTCTAAAGTCAGAATACCTGGGATCTAGTTCCAACTCTCAGGTGGTGCTTTAAGGACATGACTAATTTGGACCTTGATGTTTCTTCATCTATTAAACATCATTGGTCAGCTTAGATCAGTGGTTCTCAACTGATATTTACGCTAATGGTTTTCAACTGATTGTTTTCCTCGGGGGGGAAATGTCTAGAGACATTTTGGCTGTCACAACTGGGGATGGGTGGGTGATACTGGCGTCTAGTGGGTAGAAGACAGGGATGCTACTAAACATCCTGCAATGTGCATCCCCTCACAACAGAGAATTGTCTGGCCCAAAATGTCACTAGAGCCAAGGTTGAGAAATGTTGGGATAGACCAACTTTACGATCCCTTTTAGCAGCATTAGTTCATTCCTTTAAACTTTTCATTACAAGAGTTATAATTCAACTTCTTGGGGGAAAGAGAATAGAGGAGGTGAAAACAGTAAAACCTCACTAAGTGGCTTACACTAGTATTATTAGCCAGTTTCCTGGCACTGTGCTATGTATTTTACATGGCTAATTATGCATCACATTCACATCAAAATAACTGTTAGACACTATAGTAACGACCATTCTTACATATAAGGACATTGAAATATAGACAGTCTCAGGAAATTCCACAGGGAAATTCAGCTGGTCAATGGTAGGATCTGGCCAAATAAATGAGCCATCTAAATTTTTAAGATTTTATATTATATTTATATTATATTATATTATATTTAAGATTTTATATTATATTTGCTATTCTTATTTAATTATAAAGTTTCCCTTTATCTGCTGGTATTTTAAATTAAATTTACACATAGAGTTTACATAAAATATAATTATCTATCTTTTTCTTTAGTCACAATTTTTAAAAACTCTATTTGGAAACTAGGTATTTGAAAAGACTCTCACAATTATATATTTTATATTTGGAAAAAAGCATACAATAAAAAAATACATTTCTGGCCTACAATTTCCCCATTTATAACATCAGGAGGTTTGGATTAGATGATCTATATACTTTTTCAGTTCCAATATTCTAAGAACTGTGAATATTTTTCATCTTGATAAATCCAATCGCATTATTGGGATTTAGATGTTGATATTTACTTACAGTGTAGCCATTTGAAAGGTTATTTGTTCCACTGAATTTCTGAAATTACCAGAAAAATCTTCAGTTGTTAAAGGGCATACTAGCCATTCTGCAAGCCTCTATCTGCAGCATTTTAAGGTTCTAGGAGTGGCATGTATCTCGTCTGTTTCCAAAGAGTATCTCGAAGACAGCACTTTTTAAAAGTTGATGTTTCGAATTTGAATGAGCTCACATGTAACTATATTTGAGGATTTTTGAGTATAAGAACATGTTAGCTGACATGACAGAGAAAAAGAAAGAACAACAAGAGTGAGATATTTTTGCTAAGTTGTTAAATTATGGGATGGATTAAATTGGTGATTGCATTGTGAAACGTAGAATGGCCATACTCTATTTCACATCCACTATTCACTAAATTTTCTCATTGTTAAGTTTATTTTTAGTAATTTAACTTTTCTTAAGATATTCTTATTTATTAATATCAATTTCCATAGGCTTTACTTTTTTGCTTTCATATCAGATGTCTTAGAGGTACCTATTTTATCACAAGAAAAATTTTATTCATTTCTTGTGCTTTAAGGGACTTAGACATATCATATGGGACTCTGGATCATACATATAATTTATATATAATAATTTTTAATCTTTATGAAGATTTGATAATGTATGTAGAAAAAAAAGGAAATAAGTAGGGCTTGATAGATTTTGTAGATTTCCAGTATCCCTGAATTTCTGTTGTCTATATGGAAAACAGAATATTAGGAAGAATGTGACTAATTTCCAACACAAAATATATTCTGTGTCAGCTTTTTTCTTTCCCTTCCTTCCTTTCTTCCTTCCTAATAAATACTGCACTCTATACAGACAAATAGCATGAATTCTTTTTCTACATATTCATTCTCATTCTTGGACCAAGGGGGCCATTATTTTAAATTATAGTGAAACTTTCAGCTTATATTTATTTGATATTTGTAATTACATGGAACTAATTTATCAGGCTAGTTATTTGCATGTGTTCCTAATAAGGCAGGTGTTATAGAAAGAAAAAGTTGTTCATTTCCTTTGATTCACAGTGAAGCAAAAAGCACTAAATTAAATTCATACTAATCTCCCACCCAGGTATGGTTAATATTTACAATGCCAGATATGCATTCCTTCTGCATACATCATTGGCAATGGGAATGACCAAACTCACATGGGGTCTTGAAAGCTGGCATTATAATCTTTTGGATATGTATCAGGAATGCCATTCATGTTTTGAAAAGTACTATTACAATTTTTTAGCACTCAGAATAAATCCTGTTTCTAGCCTCCACTTACCCACACCATATGTGTGTGTGTGTATATATATATGTGTGTGTGTGTGTGTGTGTGTGTATGTATATATATATATATATATAGTATTCTATTTATATGGTATTTTATTGGTATTGCTATATTATATTATATGGTATTTTATTATTTTATATATATGTTATTTTATTGCAGTAAAAGTATAAATCATAGACAATACAGTTCTAATATTTCTTTTCATCGTGAAAAATTTCTACTCATTTCAAAGCTAGGAACTCTACTATGTAAGAAAGAAATTCTTGAGTGTAAAGGGAGAAGGCAGGCAAAAGTTATGGCTCTAGGTTCTTGATTTCCAGGGTGATAATAATCAAAAAGGAAATATTAAGACATATTTTATTCTAGAAAGTTGTAGTTCTCACAACGTCACCCCCAAAATAATTTTATAATTTTTAAAAAATTGTAGCGATTTGTAAATATTTATTGCAACTGACCAAAGGATAACCACATCAGAATGATATTCAAAAGTTAGTGGTTGGTCATCTTCATTCCAATGGTAACGTTGTTTGAAGTGAGGAAAAAAATATAAAAGCAAAAAATACTATAAAACTGAATTTCAAATTCATAAACGTAGAAGTAAGAATACATGTGTTGTAGAAAGTTAAAAGAGAAAAGAATCTGCCTCTCATAGCTGACTCCCAAAGCTAAAAAGAATAGATACATTTATATGTATAACTGAATCACTTTGTTGTACAACTGAAACTAACATAACATTGTTAATCAACTATACTCCAATATAAAATAAAAAGTTAAAAAAAAAGAAAATAAGATCAACATGTTCCAATGCACTAAATCTCAATGTAAGGACTTTTTCATGATAAATGTTTATAAAATAGCAATTTACCACTTAAGGTTGCCAAATTAATGACACATCATTTTGAGTTAATTTTTTAAAGAAAAGTGTGTTGCCATATTTTATCAGTTAGTTACATTAATTGGAATAACAAGCACAAGAAAATGCTGCAGTAATTATATTAGTTAATCCAATCTTTAAAACTCAACCTCCCTAAAAGTTCATAGTATTCAGTCAGGAAGAACTCTAGCTAATTCATATATCAGTGTCCACTGTACTGTTCTGCTGTACAGAACAATCTTCTGGCTCAGCCCACCAAGGTGACAGCTGAAAAGACTGAGTTCTTGCAAGATGAGGGGTTTCCTCCACCACATGCTGGTCAGGGGCAGCACGACAACTAGAACATTCAACTGACTCCCTGTCCTGGTTCCTCTGGCACCACCAGCCCGCCAGGCTGCCTTCTCTAGTAGGATAGATGTGATTGGACTCACAATCCTAAAGTCAGTTTATGAAAATATTAAATGACCTTCTCTGACGTTAATCAAAAATTTTAACTGTGGAAAAGAAAATTCTATCATTCAGTAAGAGTCAATATGACTTTACTGACAGCAAAAGATTTTAGCCAAATAATTTGAGCTCATATAATGGTAACCACGATCCCCATTATTGGATTTCTAATTCCCCGTGATAGTCATTAATCTATGTGAGTGTTTACTTTTATATACAGATATGCAAATACACCAAGAATACATCTAAACAAGCCCATATAAAGGCCTTATGGCATTCAAACTGTCAGTATATAAATGGTAAAATTTAGTTCTAGGAGACACCACTGAGCATAGTGAAAACCAGACTGGGGGATAGTAGGGCACATTAATTAAAAGTCTGGGTTATAATATCAAATTCAACTGGGTTCATTCCTCAGCCACTGCTCTTTACCTATGACCTTAGGCAAGTTAATTCCTTAAGCATTGGTTTCCTCAACTGCAGAGATAATCCACACCTCATATGATTAAATAAGATATACTGGATACAAACCAGTCAATAAATGTTATTACTAAAGTCTTTTTTTTTTACATAAACCTAAATTTATTCAATGCAAATATTGTAATTCCTTTTTTTAACCATTTTTTATTGAAGTATAGTTAATTTACAATTTTGTGTTAATTTTAAGTGTGCAGCAAAGTGATTCAGCTATATGTATATATATATTCTTTTTCAAATTCTTTTCCATTATAGGTTATTACAGGATATTGAATATAGTTTCCTGTGCTATACAATAAGTCTTCTTGTTTACCTGTTTTATGTATAGTAGCGTGTGTATGTTAATCCCAAACTCCTAATTTATCTCCTCCCTCCCATTAAACCCTTTGGTAACCATAAGTTTGCTTTCTATGTTTGAGTCTGTTTCTGTTTTGGAAATAAGTTCATTTGTATCATATTTTTAGATTCCACACATAAGTGATATCACATGGTATTTGTCTTTCTCTTTCTGACTGACTTTACTTAGTATGGTAATCTCTAGGTCCATGCTGCAAATGGCGTTATTTCATTCTTTTCTCTGGCTGAGTAATATTCCATAGTATATATGTACCACATCTTCATTATCCATTGCTCTGTCCATGGACATTTAGGTTGCTTCCATGTCTTGGCTGTTGTAAATAGTGTTGCAGTGAACATTGGGGTGCACGTATCTTTTCGGATTAGAGTTTTGTCTGGATATATGCCCAGGAGTGGGATTGCAGGATCATATGGTAACTCTACTTTTAGTTTTTTAAGGAAACTCTATACTGTTCTCCATAGTGGCTGCACCATTTTACATTCCCACCAACAGTGCAGGAAGGTTCCTTTTTTTCCACACCCTCTCCAGCATTTATTATTTGTAGACATTTTAATGATGGTCATCCTGGCTTGTATGAGATCATACCTCTTTGTTGTTTTAATTTGCATTTCTCTAATAGTTAGTGATATTGAGCATCTTTCCATGTGCCTGTTGGCCATCTGTATGTCTTCTTTGGAGAAATGTCTATTTAGGTCTGTTATTACTAATAGTCAAATATTTTGTGGCAATAAACATATTTCCAAGTAAACAATATTTTCTCATCCCAGATTGTAGCCAATATACAGAAACATATTAAGCTCTTCTGTTATATTTATGAAAGGGATAATTCATTTTAAACTTAGATATACTCTAGTGCTGCACATGCATAGAAGCACGCCTATATCATGCATGTGTATGCTCTCTCTCTCTCTGTCTCTCTCTCTCTCACACACACACACACACACACTCTTAACTGGAACTGTTTTCTTTTTAAACTAAAGAATTGAAAGAATAGCCACTTTGGCCTCATTCACAAAATATGCATTAATGTGGTCAAACCTGGTAATTTTGTGAGCTATCCTCATTTGGGACTTTTGTCATGGAATTGAAATGCTTTTCCTTCTCAAATTGGTTCTCCACAGATGTCTTGTAAAAAAGTCGAGAGCCAACTTTTGAGAGTGATTTGACAAATTAGGCTTCTGCTTTTAGTTTAGCTGGGGATAATATAGTTTTTTAGTTAACGCAAATGCAAAGCATCTCCTCATTCCTTGACCTGCTACTTTGATCAAAATGTCAAGAAACTGCTAAAAAAATAGTAACCTAAGGGTTTAGGAATGGGCTTGCCATATTGATGTGGAGTTAGCAGGAGGTACCATAATGTTAGCTTTATCATTGTTATATTACTTTGTTCTATAAGACTCACTGATTGATATATTAGAAAGTTAAGGCTTTGTCACAAGATAACTACATTATTTTGCTAAACACAAGATTCATTTGGTGAAAAAAATTAGTATCAATCAGCTTGACCGAATGGGTTACTCAGGTTAGACAAAACAGTAACTTTGGTAGTGTTTGGATGAAGTTACCTTTTAAATCAGCTTTCAGTTTAGTGTTTTGTTCAAAATTCAGATTATTGGACCCTACTTTGACTCAGTGAACCAGATTTCTTAGAGTTCCTCAAAAGTTACACTTTCTGGAGCTCACTGTAAAGCCTGAGATCCTCTGCCTGAGACCATATACTAATATTTGAGTGCAAAGTGGTATTTTGTGGGATAGCAGAGAAAAGTTTTGGATTAATGTGAGAAGTCTAGATATTTGTCTGGGTTCTGCCTCTTACTGGTGGTTTGATCTTGTATAATCATTTAACCTCCCTGAAAATTTTTTTTTTCATGTTTACCCATTAGGGTTATTATAGGAAGCTGATGTGATAAAAGCACTTTTTAATCTTCATGCTATCATATAAGGGAAAGATAGCGTTATTATTATGGTTATAGTTAATGCAAACTCTTTAAATAATAATCTAACTGACATAACAAATTTCTCTTTTCCCATATAATGTTATACATTAAAAAATAATCTAGGTGTCAAAACTAAAAATACATTAGAGAATGTGATCAGGGTGGAAACCAAGCAGTGAAGGCAGGCCAGCATCTCAGGTCTGAGTTGGACCTGGACTGATTTGAGCAAATGATGGAAGTGTTTTGAAGCCAAGTGGAATCGAATGAGGACAACAACAGGGTACAAAGAAATTAAGTTGCATTGAGAGCAGATGGAAAATGAATGCCTTTGCCTCAGTCTACCTACCAAAGATCTAGAAGACATAAAGACAACAAGCTGAACATAAATCAGGCATGGAACACTACAGCTGGAGCAGTATGCTGGACCCTGGAATGCATAAAAGAATATGAGACCATCTTTTTTTTTTTTTTTTCCACATTGAGCCAGGGTATGAGCTCTTTAGGGCACTGAGTCTGGTTCTTGACCCCCTTATCAATAACACTTATTAAAAATAAAATTAGAAGGCAAGCACCAATGTAAGAAAATTTTTGAAAAGTGTAACTTTGGATCAGAGGACTGAAGGCTGGAGAGAAAAAATAAAGAATCCCTCCTGTGAATATTTTTTTTACTGAAGGGTGAGCCTGAAATAATGTCAGGGTATTACACAATCCTTTAACTTGTCAATCAGTTGCAAGAAAGGGGTCATTCCTACCCCCTCCAGATCTCCTGAAATATCAAAAGATATTTATTCAATCATTCATTTATTCAACAGATGTTTTCGGAGTACACTTTACTGTGCTAGGCAGATACTGGAGATACAAGAGGGAGCAAGACAGATATAATTTGTGCTCTCAGAGAGCTAAGGCTAACTTGTCCCATGCACCATGTGCCTACTGTAGATGGTTAGCAAAAGTGGCCACAATGACTTCCCTCCCTACATCCACACCCCTTTGCAATGTGACTGCAGCTCCATCAATAGGTGGAGTCTGTTTTCCCACCCTTTGAACCTAGAACCTGTGATGGCCATGAGAACAAGCCTGGGCTAACACAGATGATGGAAGATGAGGATCCATGAGGAGCTAGCCATTCTTGCTATGGCCACCTTAGATCAGCTGGCTGACAGCCGATAGGGCAGCTCACCACAGAGTGAGCCCAGCTAAGACTGGAAGAACTGTCTAGCCCAGCCCAGCCCAGCCCAGCCCAAATTACTGATCTATAGAATTGTAAACTAAATAAATGGTTGCTTTCAGCCATTAAATTTTGAAATGATTTGTTATGCAGCAAAAGCTGACCAAGTAGCCCTTAGCTATGTAAGTATGACTCCAAGTTTATCTTGGGCACATAATTTTCTTATATGATCAAATTACCTTGATAACTGCCAACTCTCCACTTGACTTTGCGTTGCATGGACATGATCTCAGTGTACAGTTTCAGAATACAGACACCCTGGGAAGGTTTGATATTGGATCTCTGATCTGCAGAATATGAAGTTGACTAATGTGCTTGACATGTGACACATACAGTACAACATATTTCTTGGAGAAAATACAAATACATAGATAGGCAGGACATAAACATCTACAATGGTACAGACAGCAGTTAAACAGTTAATGCAAATCCAATTAGCTTTGTTTCCTAACATGACGGTTCATGACTTAAAAAAAAAAGAAAAAAAGAAAATAACACCTCCCTGTCAGATACTGAATTTGTAAACGAATCAATGACCTATAGACACAGCCGTAAAGTCTCCAATTTTTCCCCCAAATAATTTTATTATTTTGATATATTAGTGAAAAGATCACCAAAGACTTACGTATTGTTCCAGATGTCTGTGTGTAACTGCCTTGATTCTAATGATGACACCTCAGTGGAGATTAGTGAAAGGGATATTTGATTTATCTTAATTTTCAAATATGTCAGTGGCTTTTCCTCTTTTCCTGGCATCCACTCTTCTGTGTCCAGCTCTGCCAGCTGGGCGTTTTGGGAAAGCAGCCAATTCCAGGGCTAATGTGTTTCTGCTGTTATCTGACACTGATGCTGCTTCACAGAGGCAGCAATGAAGATAAGCTCCATTTGGATGTATTTTTAAAGCAAACCTTTTAGTTACTTAGACCAGAGCTTCCCCAGTTAGCTTCCTTTCTCCTCTCTCTGGCTGTGCAAGAACCACACATGTGGCTGTGAAACTGCTGGATTTGGAGGGGAGTCAAGGGCAGTGTCGGGGCAGCTGAAGGACACTCATGCTGAACTCAGGAAAAACACTCCACCAGACAAGCTGGGAGCTGTACTTCCAGGAAAGCAAGGCAGGTGAAGGGTTCTGAGAGGATCAGCTATGACAAGAGACCTTGGCAGTGGTACAGGGTACAATACCAGCAGCCACTCCCCAAAGTGCCTGAAAGGAGAGGGAGGGTATAAACAGGTGCTTAAGGAGAGAGAATGAATCCTTTACAATGGCCATTGTTTTGCTCCAATGGTAAATATTTTAACCTTAGTTTAGGACTGAGGGTTTTAAGTTGCATTCTTTAACGTATTATCTTCAGGTTAGAGAGAAATCTATTTAAATTCCTACCCTCTTTAAGTTATTCACAAGATTTCCAGAATCACTGAGAAGGAGAGCTGCTTAGTAAAAGGAGCAGGCTTAGAGGTCTTGATGTGAAAAAAAAAAAAAATTAAAGAAGCAGAGTAGAAAAACTGTTCTTTCTGGATTTTGTTTCTGAAATGGAATTAGAAGTGAGACATAATAAGTTAATAATTTCCCTTTGGTTGGAAATAGGCCTGCCATCATTACCTCATGCTCCCCAGGGCTTGCGAGTTCCTGGGTTCATTTTAACATTATTTAATATCAAGAGTATGAGGATTCATGTCGCCATGGCAGATCCTTCTGGGCCATATTACATTGGTCCTGTGGTCAATTAGAAGGGGTGAGCCCTTCTAATTGGGCTGGGTTGGGTGGGTTGGGTGGCAGTAGTGGCCGTCACAAGGGACAGCGAGGAGTGGGGAACAGGAAGCAGAGAGGAGGCAGCTGCATCCTAAGGGAACCAGGCTCTCTCTCTGGCTCCGCGACTTGACTTCCTGATGATTTTTAGGGAGACATCTGTCCCCACTGTTCTGCTCCCTGACCCTAGAAACTTTACCTAAGATTCTGACATGAGGATTTACTTTCACAGGGAGTTTGAATTTGAGTTCTGTGTTATAAAATTCCACAGGCTGTGATTTTTGGATGCTGGTACCATCATTCAGACATTTACTTACTTAAGTTAATTTTAATGATTCAGTAATACCTGATTACTTTACAGGCCAGACTCCAAAATTTCCAAACCAGTGGCTTAACAAGGCAATATTAACTTAGAGACAGATTTTTTTTTCTCTTTCCTCCTTTTTGATTTCTCATGTGATTATTCTGTTGTGTGTAAACCTTGCATCTTCCGTGCAGGCTCCCATCTGTACTCTTCTGTGCATAGGGATATATCTTCCAACAGATAGTCACTCCTCATTATACTAACCTCAACTGGTATGATGACTGTTGCAAAACTAATTTAGTTCTAATAATTAAGTAATAAGTTTGATGTGTTCTCTAGAGCTCAGGTATAAAAATTTATAAATCAGTGACTCAACAAAGTTAAGGACGGGACATTGAATCCTCTTTTCTCCTTTGGTGTGACAGTGAGTTGCTGGGAACATCGTCACCCATCACTACAGTGGGCAAAGTGCTGACACTTTCTCTGTAACCATAGATCCAGAGCAGGACTGGCTTTTGAGAAGTGACAGGGACATTGGAGTGATATGCATGAAACACCTAACATTGGGGGGAATGAGAAGAATTCTAGATTAAGATCACTTCCACAATGTGCTGAAGTCATTAATTTTGCATAGAAGCAAAGGCTGTGAAGATAGTAGATTTTTAGTAGATTTATGGATATCTGATTGGAATGTCTCTATATCTGAATGCATATGTACAAAATACATAGAGCTCAGCCTCAATCCCCTGGTTACTGATCCTTTTCCAGTGGATTCAAATCTTGGCTTTTAAGAAGCTCTATAACTTTTCTGTCATCCCCAGGAGGTACACCCAATCCTAGAAGCTGCCTACCTGATGGTTAGTCCTATCCACTGTGTTGGCCGTGGACGGGAGGTCTCTGGTGTTCTGACGTATTCTAGTGGAGTTTTGCTGCTCAATGGTGGAGGAAGTTGGGATGCAGAACTCTCTGAAGCATCGTTTGAAGTTTTCATCCAGAAATGCATAAAGGACCGGGTTCAGGCAGCTGTTTGTGTAACCGAGAGCAATGCAGAAGTGCCATGAAACAGTCTGGAAAGTAGTTTCTGGGATTGTGATCAAGGCTTTGACGATGACGTAAATGTGAATGGGGGTCCAGCAGACGATGAACACAGCCACAACCACCAGCACCATTCTGGTGATTCTTCGCAGGTTCCGATCCTTTTCTTTGGAGCCAGAGAGCATGCGGACGCTCTTGAGGCGTAAGATCATCAGTCCGTAACACACCGTAATGACGAGGACAGGCATGATGAAAGCAAAGATGAAAACACAGATTTTCAGCAGGTTCTCCCAGTACCAGGTTGGGTGAGAAAATGTTAGTGTACAATCTATGGAACCTAGAAGAGAAGAATGATAAGGAAGAACTAGCAGCAACTTTTAATGATGTCATGGGGCGTTACGATTGCCATTTTGCTCTCTAATTTATCACCTTGACCTGGGTTAACTTCTGGCTATTACTACACAAGCCAGAAAAGGAAGATTTAAAGAAACCATGGAAGAAACTCAGTTCTCTTTTGATTTTCAGGAGAGTTATGTTTTCCAGATACGTCATTTAGGTTCTCCACTTTGATGACGTTAAGCTTTCATTCAGTCAACAGTTATGAATCTCTCACCGTGAGCTAGATCCTCTATGGGGTCTAGGCTGATATAAAAATATAATCACTGTCAAGATTCTATAGGGGTTTCCAGGTAACGGATGTCTTCACTTCATTTTCTGGGTTTTTTTTTTTTGGCCACCCATGTGGCTTGCGAGATCTTAGTTCCCCAACCCGACCACCACCACAGTGAAAGTGCTGAGTCCTAACCACTGGACCACCAGGGGATTCCCTTAACTCCACTTTTTGATGGGTGGTTTACCATTCTGAAGTGAAGTCTAAAAAAATAAATTTGTCATGTAGGCAGCCACTCGAGATTTTAAAACAAGCCTCCACTTAATGTTCTTTGGGTTTAAGCTCTAATTACTCTTGAAAGAGCTGTGTTCTTATTTTCCTGTCATTTTGATGAAGTAAGTGCAGAGAAATCAGGAACCGATAGATTATGGTTTATCTTCTCTTTCAAATGTTTACTGGACTTAAAATTATAGGGGAAAATTCCTATTTCAAAATATTCAAAACTATTTTGCTAAAAAGAATCATTAAAATTACAGTTTGTCTACAGCATGGGACCACTCCATAATTTCTACTTGGCTTATGACTTCACTAACATATCTGTCTATATTCTCTCTATCCCTCAGGCCTGCAGCCGTACTCACCTTGCCGGTACTTTGTTGTTGCCATGAACATCACAGGCAGACCAATGGCTGAAGAGAGGATCCAGTTGCAGATGTTGACGATCTTGGCATTGCGGGGAGTGCGGAAATCCAGGGCCTTGACGGGATGGCAGACTGCAATGTAGCGATCAATGCTCATGGTGCAGAGGGTGAATATGCTGGTGAACATATTATAGTAATCTATGGAGATCACAATCTTGCAGAGGATGGTTCCAAATGGCCATGTTCCCATTAGGTAATTGACACTCTGGAAGGGCAGGGTACTGGTTGCTAGGGCATCTGCCAGAGCAAGGTTGAAAATATAGATGTTGGTGGCAGTCTTCATTTTGGTGTATCTAAGAGATGAAGGAAGAGCAGTGGCACCGCCAGAAAAAAATAAAACCATCAGGGTGAAATGTAGTTAAGCTTTCAATTAAAAAGCAAAAACTAAAAAACAAAAAAACAGAACAAAACAAACCCCCCCAAAACCAAAGCAAAAACAATTGCAAGGATTAGTGGGAAGCATTTGAGATTAGATACAGAGGAACTCTTTCACAGTACTAGATTGGCCATTTATAACCACGTGCCTATGGGCTATATATATACCTTCTCTAACTATCAGTTTCATTATCTGTAAAAAAGTTATAATAAGAGCTGCCATACTGATTTATTGGTTTATTTGCTTTTTTAAAAAATGTGCCGGACACTGTGATAGGTGTAATAGACACAGGGAGGGCTCAGTCAAGTATCCAGACATGGGGTAATAATACGTTTTAACTCTAAATATATGAGAAAAATTTCAGCTATATAGTTAAAATTATGGAACAATGTAATCGTGCAAGAGTGTATGTATATGTAGGTGTATACACATACACATGAACACACACACAAATATACAGGCTATTATGGGGTCATAGAGATGAGGCAAAGGGAATAGTAGGGGTATCCTAAGGAAAGAAGGAATGCATCTTGAGAGTGTACATGCGCAAGTTTAATCTTACAGCTGGTAGGAGTAGGTCATTCAAGACAGAGAGAAAGCTCGAGCAAAGGCATAGAGGTGAAATGGCATGATGTGTATGTTTGGCACTGAAAGAGTAAAAATACCAGCAGGAATGACCATGAATCTGATAGGGGAGGAATATAGAGGCCAGTTCATAGAGGGACTTGTATACCATGGTAAGAAGATTAGACTTTATCCACTTTGTGATGGGGAAGCTAAGGTTGTTTGTCTTGTTTTTATTATTTAATAACTTTATGGAGGCATATAATAAAAGTATACAATTTGATGTTTTGCTATATGTACACACTTTCGAACCCATCACCATAACCAAGAGCAGGGATTGGCTTGCACACTCAATTAGACTGCACCTGATTTTGTAAACAGTTCTATTGGTACACACTCACACCCATTTAATTCTTCTTATCTATAACTGTCTTGATGATGCAATGGCAGAGTTGAGTAAGAGACTATATGGTTTGCAAAGCCTAAAATATTTACTATCTGGCCCTTTACAGCAAAAAATGCCAACTCTTGATCAAGATGATGAACATGTCAATCACTCCCCCTCAATGCTTCCTTGTGCAGCTCTCTAATCCTTCCATCTTGCCCCTCCCTGCCTTGACCCCCACTCCCACTGTTCTATAGGCAATTACTGATCTTGATCTCCTTTCTGTCATTATAGATTAGTTTTCATTTTCTAGACTTTTTAATGTAAATAGAATCACCCAATATGTACTCTTTTTTTGTCTAGCTTCTTTCACTCAGCACAATTATTTTGAAATTTATTCACATTGTTGCATGCATCAATGATTCATTCTTTTTTATTGTCCAGTGGTATTCCATTGTATGGATATGCCATAACTTGTCTATCCACTCACCTATTAATGGGAATTGGGAGGCATCCACTCTTTAGATATTACTAATTAGCTGTTATGAACAGTTTTGTACAAGTATTTGCATGGACTTATGTTTTTCTGTCTCTGGGATAAGTATTTAGGAGTGTTATGTGTCCTCAAAGCCGCGGAAATTAGAACTACCAAGTAGAAGACAAACAGGTACGGCGAGACACTAATGAATTATATCTGATAGTAGAAGAATATCTAGCAAATATATTGTCAAATTGTCAAATATATTTGACACTCCACGTCTATCTGCTCTGCTGTTGGTAACAGGACCTCAATTTCACTCTAAGGAGCCACTCATTTCCCATTCTCAGTCCACGTACTTTGCGATGGGCTCCATTGCTAGCTCAAGGCATGAAGATTTAAAGTGAATGCCCAGCAATGGTCTCATGTTTCAACTAGAGCCGGTGAGATTTTGGGGGGACTTCTGGGGAAAGAGTATATTAGTTTTAAATAATTAAACCTGAGAGGATGCAAGGTATGTAGTTGTTGGAAGAGCCTGTCTGAAAATGGATTTAACCCATAGCGTGTGGATCTGAGAGAGTGAGAGAGAAACCCATGCCTAAATCCTGCATGATGTAAAGGCACACTAGACACTTCCGAGCCAGCAGACCTTACATTTCACGTCTTATCTTTAGCAGAATGTTTTATGTCAAATAATCAGGTTCTCTACTGTCAGTTTATGACTCATCATACTTTTAACATTTTCTTCAGGCTCATCTTAGCACCAGGTACTTATGGATGTATGATTGTTTCATTAAAAAAAAAATCCTTTCCTCCCCCAGAATGAGATGTTTGTGAAACAAAATTAGGTTAGGTTTCCACATCACAAAAGGAAAAGTGAATATTTATCTATAAAAGCTATGTCAATTGGCATTTTACAGGAATAATGCTGTTTTTCTCCGTTTATCCAAAGAGCTTTCCTCTAAAGATAGCCAGTACTCATATCCCAATTACTTACCCTCTGAATCACAGCAACATATAAGAGAGGGTTCAGCAGTTTCCAAAATATGTGGAGGAGAATAATTATACAAGACTAAAAGTTTGGGAATTCCACTTGCCTCTGGCATATCTCCAAAGCCTTCAATCTGAAGGGATAGTCTGACCAGAAAAGGGGTCATGCAGTCCAGCAAACATGGGCTTTTCATTCTGTTCTGTTCTGATGTGGTGGCATGAACATTGCTCCAGGAAAGTAACAGGAACAATCAGAGTCACACTATAAGTTATAGGAGTATACGAACCAGAGTTAGCAAGCATGCCGAAGAGGTGAGCCGGAGGAAGGATTACCTTTGGGTTCAGTTTACCTGGGTGGGTCTGAGTAGAACTCCTGGATGTCAACACACAATCCTTTTTCCATCTTTTGTACCTATGAGTTCTTACTGTGTCATAGATGAGTTTAGTGGCAAAGTGGGCAAAACAAACTGGGAGGGATAGGTGACACGTTCTCAGAGTGTCTCACCTGTACTACAGGACCTTTTTGACATTGACTGTTCCTGCTATGCTCACTGAATTAGATCTTTTCCTCTAGGCGGTGAGCCAAGCTATTTTTTCCTTTCTAGTTAGCCCACTGAAATTTTCCTAGTATGTATTTTAAAAAATTTGTTCTAAATGACCGAGTAGTTTATTTGCTATATGAATCCAAATGAATTACAATGCAACTATTAAAAAAAATATTCTTCTCAGGACCTCCAATGCTTGACCCGTTAGAGTGATTTTATGAAGCCTCCAGATGCTGTGTTGGGGAAGAGGCATTATAAGCCCATTTCATTGGCAGCTCACCTATTCTCCTGTGTTCCATACATACCTTTGGTTTGTAAGTACCCTTCCTTTTTTGTGGTTATAATTCCTATTTATCTTCAGATGCATTCTTCATTCCATTTCTCCAAATATTACCACTTACCAAAACATCATTGATTTTTGACCCACTGGTGCTAAATGAAGCCAAACTGAATAAATTACTCTTGTATACCAATGGGATGGGCTTTGCAAACCTTTTGTTGTTGTTGTTCTATTTTGTTTTTGTGTTAATTCTTGAATTGTGATGACCCTATCTCTGTCCAGAAAAAAAAACAGACCAAGGATGCTTGAAAAGAGGAAGAAAGTATCCCAGAATCCAGCCTGTCAGCTTTGTACCCCATCATGTGCTTCACATGGCTCTCTACCTATTTTAGGAGTTCACAATAGAACCAGCTGGGATGTACAGAAGATTTTCACCTCTTCTTGGGCTGATTTTCTGCCCTTTCATGTTTTACCAAATGGAGGTTTTTTTTTTTTTCTAACATCAGTGAAGAAGAAAGATGTCTAACTCAGTAAGGATTCAATGAGCCCCTTTTATATGTTCAGCATTGTGCTGGGAAAGATACCTTTTTCACATCTGTCATGACTTTTATATCCACTTACTCTCACATAGAGAAATTCACATTTTTAATGGAGAAAAAACCTACTTAGAGTGCTGTCTTTAAATACTCATGATTACTTGGATAAATCCAATGAAATAAAGGCACTTGTCCTACATTTCAGGTTATTATTTAGATGAAGAAAATGGTCACATTAGTACCTACCTGAATCTCTCCTTTATTATCCATTCCATTCTGTTGTCTCAGGCAAACGTACGTGTGTGTGTGTGTGTGTGTGTGTGTGTGTGTGTGTGTGTGAAAGAGAGAGAGAGAGAGGTTGAAAACAACCAAAACCTATGATACATTCTCATTAGATATTAACACAGAAAGAGACCATATATTAGTTTATTATTCCCTGTTATCTTCTCAACTAGCTTAGTGGAGGGAACAGGGGATTTCTCACTTTGCTATAAAATATTCTAAAACATTTTACTTACATTTATTTCAAAGTGGTTTCTGTGGTCAGTGACCAAATTTCCAATGAGTTTATACTAGCAAAAGGAGAAAGTAGTATTCTGAGACCTCTGAGCCCTGCAGACAGAAAAGTGATTATTGTTTACTAATTTGTCTCAGAAGAGAAGACAGAGAGAGGTTTACAGGAAATTAAACAGAGAGGCACCTCCTTCCAGAGGTCAATTACCTCTTTCTGTCTCTGTGCCACCGGAGTGTAACAACCATCAGAGTCTGTTTTGTTGAGTGGTACTCTTTTTTTTTCATTCATACCGCCTTTTTGTTGTTGTTCTCTATATTCCTACTTTCCTCCTACTCCATGTCCCATTAATGAAAATTCATGAAAAAAATAGCCTTCGGGTGGAACAAGAACAAAAGTCTGCTTTCTTCAAGCAGTGGATGAACTTTATAAATAGAAAATGCAAAACGAGTAACCAATCATATTTTTATTTTCGCATTTGGTGCTAGAAAAAATCAGAATAAAATGTGTGGCTCCTTTTAATAATTGCATAGAATTCTAATGGCACTAGAATCTAATATACTTCTATTGTACTGAGCATCCTGCGAACCACATCATTTCATTCTCTTTTGGCTTCCAATTTGTCTATTTTCTTCTTTATTTTTCTTATTTTGTTGCATGCATTTTTGTAAGGCTCTTTAAATCCTCTTGTTAGAATTGGGAACTGAGGTGGAGGATGGGGAAAGAACAGGCCCATACATCAATGGAGAGGGAAGAAAATGAAAAGAAAGACTCTTCCATTATGGCCAAGAGACTTCGCTTGACCATTGTTTGCATTACACCTTTCGGAAGTGCTTGTTTTCTGCTTTATTTGATTTCTGAAAATTTTATATACTTCAGGATATTTATTTCATCAGAAGTTTATATGAAAAAAAATAATGTTTTTTCCTTGATTCCTGTATTCTATGATAAATAAAATTTACCTATTATAGAAACATATTACCATGCTAAATCCTCTGATGTACGTAAACCATTATAATTTGGTGAAAT
Source organism: Lagenorhynchus albirostris (assembly GCF_949774975.1). NCBI lineage: Eukaryota > Metazoa > Chordata > Mammalia > Artiodactyla > Delphinidae > Lagenorhynchus > Lagenorhynchus albirostris. Next base: position 12,645,921 of record NC_083106.1, read on the forward strand.
ATTCTTATCTGTGACTTTAGATTTTTGTTTCCTGAAATATAGATTTTTATCTCTTTAGACCAAATTGCTTCAAAAACAGCATCAGAATATCTGTCTCAGCCTTTTGCTTCTTAGATAACAATGTTTTATTTTTATTCTAAAGGCCTGCTTCTTAAAATTTAGAAATATTTTAGGGACTTCCCTGGTGCTGCAGTGGTTAAGAATTTGCCTGCCAATACAGGGGACACAGGTTTGATCCCTGGTCCGGGAAGGTCCCATATGCCTTGGAGCAACTAAGCCCGCAAGCCACAGCTACTGAGCCTGTGCACCACAACTACTGAACCCACGTGCTGCAACTACTGAAGCCCGCACGCCTAGAGCCTGTGATTCGCAACAAGAGAAGCCAATGCAATGAGAAGCCCATGCACTGCAACAAAGAGTAGCCTCAGCTTGCTGCACTAGAGAAAGCCTGTGAGCAGCAATGAAGACCTAACACAGCCAAAAGAAAAAAAAGAAATACTTTAGCTTCCAAACTTGGGAGTTCTAAGAGAAAAGGAAATTCCTTTTATTTTAGGATCTGAAAGTTCTGAATGTAAAAAATAATCAAAGATGCATTACCACTAACATCAAATAATAAGATATCCCTAGGTATTTCTTTAATATTGAAGGAACAAAAGAGAAAACTTCAAAATATAATAAAACAATTCTACCAATGTCAATATTAGAAAATTGCTTTTTGAAGAAGCTCAAGTGTATGCTGTAGATTATAAATTTTTAGAGAGAGTAGACTATGAGTAGAATTATTATCTACTGCACTTAGTGCAACAAATTTAAGATTTCACCTATACTTTTTGTGATGATGTACGTATAATCACTCAAGTATTATATGAAAGATAGCATGAACAGAAAAGTTAAAAAGCTATAATTAAATTATCCATTCAAAACAGAATCCAGCACAAGATGCTCACCAGTAAATGGAATTGAATACAGGAAGAAGGGTTTGGATTATAATTATTTTTCTTTATGATAAGATGAAACAACCTTTTTTTTTTTAGGGAATCCGTGGCTTTTGAAGTAAACAGGGAATATTCCTTTTTGCCTTGTCATTTTGTTGTCAAATTAAAAAGAACTTTGGTCATAGAAGGTCATGGAATGATGAGAAGTAAGATCTGAAAGGGGTTTTCAAGACCACACAGTCTGATCACCTTTTTTTATGGTGGAAGAAACAAAGCACAGAGAGACATACAAATGTTTGAGACCTTTTCCCTCCACTTCCCTAAGCTTCATTTAAAACAGAAACGTACCTTCTGTGCTGTAACTGCATTGTGGGCCATGTGTATTTCTGGATGTTCATTGCTGATATACTCAACCCACTGTGTAGCTAAAGCAAGGTAGGCATGCAAAGCTTCTTAATCTTCTTTTCAAAGATGCCCATGCTGGGAATATCTTGGGAATTTTGAGATATTTTCTCATTATATCGAATGTTGTAACCGAATCATATTTTTTAAAGGAGAATTGAGTTTGCTCCATTTCCTTTGCTTTACTCTTTCACAATCCATGATTTAAGCCTATCATTTCTATGTAGTTGACACACAACCTCTCTCTCAAATTCCATGAATACCTTTCCCACTCTCTTTGGGACATCTGTAATCTGCTACTGACTTCTCAAATGCAATACTTGTCAAAGTGTGCTTATTCTTTCTTACCCCCCAACAACAACACTACCGTCACCATCAGCACAATCAATAATAGCAAAATAATCAATAACATCATTGAAGAAGATTAAATCAATAACATCATCAAATGGAGAGCTGAGATAACTAGGAAGACAAAAGTTAATTAAATTTTTAGAAATAGGGAGTAGAAGGGGAAGGGTGAAATACGACTCCCAAATTCTAGCATAGAAGAATGGACAGATGGCAATATCATTGTTTAACAGAGAAGGAAGAGAGGAAAAGCAGTTTTGGTGTTGATAGAAAGTTCAGTTTTGAGTGTACTGTGTTGTGGGACAAAAAGAAAATGACTATCAAGTAGCCAAATATATGTTTGCAGTTCAGCTGGAGCAATTTATTTATGTCATCAGCCTCTAGATGTTAATTCCAGTCAGGCAAGTGGATGAGATTGCCTTTTTGTATGTTGCAAAATGTGAAGAATGTTGAAGTCAGAGAAGAACAAAGTTCCATAAAGGGACAGAAAAGAAGAGAAGGAGAGAACAAGGGAGAGACAGAAGGTGTGAATATGTTATCCATGATGCATCAGAATGTGAATGGGAGAGAAATGAGTTGTAAAATGTCAGAGCTAGAAGCTCTTCTGTGGAAAACTCTTCTAATCAGGAGACATACATTTTTGTAAATGGGAGGTTTGATTTTTATCAATAACCAACAAAATAGTTATTTTCTATCATGACTATATTTGATTATACAATGTAAAACGCAATTATTCATAGACTATAACACTGATGGCAGTTGCGTGAAATAGAATTTATCAGAATTCTTGCTTTTGAAAACACAAGTCTGTAGCAGTACCACAGCCATGAGTATGTCTATATGTGAACTCACATATTTTATATATTCTAATAGATTAGATCACTTCTTACTTATATGATACATATTTCCCTATAAATCTTATAGCTCATATAAGAAATTTGATAGAAATTTCCCCAAATGTGATCATCTTAAAAATTTACATTACAATTCCAATATAAATTTGTAGAATGGAAAGACATTTTCCTATAGTCCTAATAAAAATAAGTAAATTTTGATCAACTAGGATAGAGAAAAAATTAAATTATTTTCTACTTACCTATAAGAAATGATAATGCAAAATTGTTAAAAAACTTTAAAATATCTACCAATCTATGAATGACATGTAATATGTCATCATTTTAATCAACATTTTACTGATTACTCTAGAGGTTGAAAATAATTTTATGTATTCCTTGGTCAATTATACTGCCTCTTCTAATAATTTGTTTTTATTTTTTGCTCATTTTTTTCTTATTGACTTGTCAGAGATTAAAACGTATACTGTAACTGTAAATATTTATTCTCAGACTGCTACTGCTTAAAAATATTCACCATGTTTTGCTGTTCCTTAAAACTATTGAATTTTAACTTCCTTGATGGTGTGTGTATGTGTGTGTGTGCCCATTTTTCATTAAAGGCCTTTCTTATTATGAGGTTATTAAAATGTGACTGAAATATCCTTTTAAAAATTTAAAATATAGATTTTTCAGAATATATTTTTAATTAAAAAATATGATGCATGCTTATTGTAAAAATAAATAATACAGGAAAGCACAAAGGAAATAGAAACCTGGAACTCTACCACCTGGAGATAGCACTTGAGCCAACATCCTTCTAAACATCTTCTTATACATGAGAAGAGTAACGTTCATTAATACTGGCTACTGACCTGGCATTGCACTAAGTAAATTTACAAAATTGAAGGGAGAGGTACTTCATCATCCCCATATTACGGATGAGCAAACTAAGCCTCAGAGATCAGCTACCTTACCCAAAGTTGTAAAGCCCATAAGTGACAGAAGTGGTGTTACCTCAGGTCTGTTCACTGCTCCATGCTGCCCCCCTCTAATGTATCAGAATGTCACAGAGGTAGGATTTGAGTCTTGTTACTCTTCCAAGCCCAGCATATAGAAGATGCTCAAAAATGCTAATTTTATTTGGTTATCTAAAAATATATTTAATCTTTTTTTAAGAAGTTAAAATTTTATTAGTTTTTTAATTTTAGAATTTTATTTATTTTTTTATATAGCAGGTTCTTATTAGTTATCCATTTTATACATATTAGTGTATACATGTCGATCCCAGTCTCCCAATTCATCACCCCCCCCACCCCTCCCACCACTTTCCCCCCTTGGTGCCCATACCTTTGTTCTCTACATCTGTGTCTCAATTTCTGCCATGCAAACTGGTTCATCTGTGCCATTTTTCTAGGTTCCACATATATGTGTTAATATATGATATTTGTTTTTCTTTTCTGACTTACTTCACTCTGTATGACAGTCTCTAGATCCATCCACATCTCTACAAATGACCCAACTTCGTTCCTTTTTATGGCTGAGTAATATTCCATTGTATATATGTACCACATCTTCTTTATCCATTTGTCAGTCGATGGGCATTTAGGTTGCTTCCATGACCTGGCTATTGTAAATAGTGCTGCAATGAACATTGGGGTACATGTGTCTTTTTGAATTATGGTTTTCTCTGGGTATATGCCCAGTAGTGGGATTGCTGGGTCATATGGTAATTCTATTTTTTAGCTTTTTAAGGAACCTCCATACTGTTCATACTGTTAATCTGTATTCAAGAAACACCTGAACATAATTTCATCCTTGTGATGAAAAATGTCAGTTCCTCTTCTCCTATCTCATTCCTATTGCTTATGTGGTCATTTTCAGTATTTGTAACTGATTGTCTAATCTTTACTTCAATACCTCTAAATAACATGCTTCTAGAGTATGTTGAGGGAGTTACCTCTGAAATATCTACTTTGGCTTGACATTCACAATGGTTTGGCTCACTTTATTCCATCCATCTTCTTCTTTACTCCAATGGTGTTGATGGAAAATTCTGGTTTTCTTCCTTTGCAATGAATTATCCCTTCTCTGTCTTGCAATTTTATCTCTTTTATGTTCTGGAATCTCATTAATATATGATGAGACTTTTTTTAAAGATTGATTGTGCTTGTCACTCAGAGAGTCCCTCTAGTTTGAAGTCTCATCACTTTCTTTAGTTATGGGAAATGTGGGGCTATTATTTCTTCAAATAGTGCCTCTCTTCCATTCCCTCTGTTGTTTACTTCTAATGGATAGCTTTTCTCTGTCTACACTTCTGGTATCGCATTTGTTTTTTCATCCTTTCCATTTCTATCTCATTGACTACATTCTTCCAGCTCACGAACATACTCTTGATCTTCCCTCTTTTTGTGTTACCCATAGAATATTGAATGCCAAATATTGTGGTTGTTATCTTCAGAATTTCAAATTTGGTTTCTTATGTAAGAAACTTATATGTAGGCTATTGCTTTGAGTGTTCTACATTTGTTAAATAATTAGGTAAGTGTTATGATTATCTCCATTATACAGATGAGTAAACTAAGGCACAGACTGGTTAGATAACTTGCCCTAGGGACCCCTGACTGGCAATTGTTGGAGGCAGGGTTTGAGTTCACATTATTTGGGTCCTTAGCTGCTATGCTTTGCTTGTTAATAATCATCTCTTCTTATTTTCAGATGGCTTCTCCTTGTTTCATGGAAACAATACTTTCTTTCACCTCTCTGAAGATATTAAATATAACTTATTTTAAAGTCCTTATCTGATTACTTTTTAATTCTGTTTCCTCAAGTGTAAATTCTTCTGTTTGTTATGCACCCTCTCCCATCTCTTTCATGGTGTAGTCACTCATTAACAATATGATGACCATTGATTTTGCGTTGACTCTTAAAGTTAATATTCCTTGCTAGACTGTTCACTGACGGGACAGGGGTTGGAATCAGCTCCTGAGGCTTGTGTACCATACTGTTCTCAATAAGAATGGAGGATGGGGTGGGCTTGAGGTCAACATAGTACACAGGTGGCTACCTTCTAATCCTCCAGAGCATTGCTGGTCTCCAGGTTCAGCCTAGTATCTCTGCGCCAAGCACTGCACCAGTTTTCAAATGGACATTATTGCTTCTGTCTAGCTTGTAGCCTGGAAAACACACAAGGGTCAACTCACATGGCCTCCACCATTGTGGACATCTACCCCATTATGGAACCCTCAGGGGGCCCTCCCCAACATGAGGCTCACACTGTCTATTCTCTGTCCCAGGCATTCTTTTAGCATTTTACTTTATCTGAAGTGAAAGAATCTCCTTTCTTCTGAATTCATAATTCGAGAGTAAAGTCGTCAGTAACGTTATTATGATCTTAACATTATTGATCTTTCTGTTGCATCATTCACTCTTTTCAAAAGAAGGAATGACTTATCTAGTTTATGTTTAAGATAAAGACTTGGTTATGTACAGCTCTGCTCCTTTTCCTGTTGCTTTCTGAGATTCAGCTGCTCAAAGAAAATGCATGTTACATCCCACTACTTCAGCTTCCAAATTTTAAAGGAGCTGGTCCCCGTATGGAGAAGTTTCTGGTGGTCCAGGCCTGTGGGTTAGTGTATTTCATTCTGGGATTTAATTAAGAAGCCATTATTACTGTACAGCTATGTCATATCAGCAAAGTATTTATCAGTAATAAAGCTGACATTTTTTTTCTCTGCTGATTCATTTTGCATTATCTCTCAGTTGGTTCAAACATCAGAAGAGAAAGTAGGAATGACATTGAATAAGACCATTTAGGGACTTCCCTGGTGACACAGTGGTTAAGAATCCACCTGCCAATGCAGGGTACCTGGGTTCGATCCCTGGTCGGGGAAGATCTCACATGCTGTGGAGCAACTAAGCCTGTGCAGCACAACTACTGAGCCTGAGCTCTAGACCCTGTGAGCCACAACTACTGAGCCCATGTGCCACAACTACTGAAGCCCGTGTGCCACAAACAAGAGAAGCCACCGCAATGAGAAGCACGCACGCTGCAACGAAGAGTAGCCCCTCTCGCCGCAACTAGAGAAAGCCCGTGTGCAACAACAAAGACCCGACGCAGCCGAAAATAAATAAAATGTAATAAATCTATTTAAAAAAAAGACTATTTAAGCATTCATATTGCCTACGAAGAATTTCTCTATCATTTTCAAAAATTTATGTATGGCTCTTCATTGATTTATTGATTTAATTTGTGTTCTTTTAAAAGATAATTTCTGAAAGATGTTCTGGAGTTCAGGGGTCAGAAGTAAAGTTTTGTGCCTCTTCTCGATCATCCTGAAAATGAAAGATTGTTTCATATTCACTTTTAGTTTGAGTAATAAAGGGCAATCTTGTGCTATTAATGAACTTGAGAAAAAATTCAACCTTTTGTATGCTTGCACATGAAATCTCAGTGCTATGTAACACACGTGCAGATTATATTAGTATTATCTGTTTTGTTGTTTTGTTTGTAAGCCTGTGGAGTATAGAGACCAGGACCAATCTGTACTCTGCTACGTGCTTGTCTGAATGACAGGATCAATTCTCCTGACCCTAATGCCCACATCTATATAATTTCTTTAAATATGAAATTCTTATTCATCTCATGTTCTTAAAGCATTCCCAACCCCTAAGAATAAATCATACCTCCCCATCCTATGTCATCTTATCATTCTCACATTGATCTACATTTTTACCCCTCCCCTCTTGCCAGAGGAGAAGAGGGAATGGCATGTGAGAGTAGTGGGGTTGAGTAATGGTGAGAAAGAAAAAAGCCCCTGAGAGCTTTTAGGGAACAAGTCTAGTTGCTAACAGCCAGGTTGTGATATTCCTTTGTGGAAAGTAATTCCATAGAATATCAACCTCAGATGAAGACTTTGTGACCGTGATGCCACAAGACAAAAACAAGTGGACTCTATAACCATGCAGGATCAGAGATAAAACCAAGATCACCCATAACCATAAAAATAACAAACATCTCCCCTTTCCTGATTAACATTAAGTGACTGCTGCTTATTATTCAATGACAACTCTAGCCCTACTCTATTAATTCTGTCTCCTAGATTAAAAAAAAATCTTTGATGCCCGTGTTTCAAATTCCTCTTGCTTTGAGACAGTGACCAATCTAAACAGACCTCTGCTTCCTTGAATCCTCTTCTAAATCATCAAGTATAAATTAAAATTCCTGTGATGTTGTCTTCCTTGTTGTAACAAACTTAATAAGACAAATTTTGTTCCCAGCAGTATTCCTGGTGGCTTTGTCTGGTAAGCATTGATAGTAGAGTGTCCTCGCCTCAGGAGGGGCCAGCAGCAGCAGACCAACAGCAATCAGCGACTGGCGGGAGGTGATAGGTATCTTCCAGTGGTGTCCACAGATGGGTACAGGCCACTTAGAGGGCATGGTGGCCACAAAAGCTGCCTGCACCACTGGAATCTTGGCAAATACATTCACCCAGTGTCTATCTGTAGCAGGCAGAATCTATTGCTGGTGGAACTGGGGGCTGTGAAAACTCACATTCCATACTATCTCCCCTTTTATCAGGGCTGCTCCCCTCTTTCAGAGGCTACAACCAATGCTGCATCCTTAGCTGCACCCTCCTCAGGCTGCAGATTAACTCCCCTCACCTATTATGCACCTATCGCTTCAGTTACTGCTGAATGTGCATCTTTAGGTCTAGAAGTCATCAAAGCAAAGACCTGCTTGCTCAATTGTAGTCATCTGGTTTATATTTATTGTGCTTATTTTCAATATCTTTTAGAGCTATTTTGAATTTTAAAATGACTATCTGATGTTCCCTTAATTAAAATCTTAAGTGTTAGGAGATTAAAGATCAAAAATCTTACCTTTCAAGGCAGGACCATTCATTCGTGACAATTCTCCAGTCATACCAATGTTTACTTAATCTTAAGAGTGAGGCCAACCCTATTAAAATGCTATGAACCCACACAGCAATGAGTAACTAAAAGTACCTTGATCTTCTTAATTTTCTCCCAATTTGGCTTTTTAATCAAGTTAGGAGTAAAACTCCAGCATAGCCTAGTAGGATGAATATTGGATTTGGAAGTACGATACATAGGTCTAAGTGCTATGTCTTGTGACCTTAGCCACGTGGCTGAGCTTCAATTTCCACAACTGTAAAGAGGTGATTATATCACCACTCAAAATTACCATTAAGACAAATTAAATGATGGTCATAGGTGCTGTTTTTTGAGCGTTGCAACTACAGCCAACATTTACTGAGTGCTCACTCTGTGCTAGGTGTTACTATACACAGTTCACTTGATTACTTAATCTTCGTAACACACTTGTAAGTTGCACATGATCACTTCTTTTGTAGATGAATAAACCAACTTTTATGGAGGTTGAGTAACTTGTGCAAGAACAACAGTTGCAGAGGCAGAATTTAAGTCCACACCTATTTTTTTATAGTTTATGCTCTTTGCTGTTACATTACACTACTACAGTATGCACCATGTAATATAAGCTCTCTGTATGATAAATAATAACTTTTATAAAGTGCAGTTGGGTTTACAAACACTTATATATACATTTGTATAAACTGATTCTCACAAAAATCCTATTAGCTAAAACAACTATGAGTATTATCCCTATTTTAAAGAGAACTGAGGTTCAGAGCAGCTGTCAAGGACAACAATGCTTAACATAGTAAATTTGAAATACTTGGGTGTTTGCTGCTATGAAAACTAAATGCCTGGATAGGTTGGATATTTTATTGTGTGAGTGTGTGTGTGTGTCCCGTAGATTGAACCATTAGCAGTGTTTAATATTAGCACAACACGTTGGAGAGAATTATACATTAGGATACTGTGTAGGGAGTTGAAATAAGAATGTTCTCATTGCTCCTGGGTTTTGCAACAGAGATTTAATTAAGATCCATGAAGACTTAATTTAAATTCTATTTGTCAGAACTGTTGATGAGCATTCCCTGTTTATCCCTTTTAATGTGTCATAGCACCTCCTGATATCTAAATATTTTCACATTCAATTAATTCCTGCAGCAGAAGCTCTCCAAAAATCTTTCAGGACCAACTGAAGGAAAAAATAATAGTAATGCAATTAGTGCCTGTAGATCTTGGCATATATAAAATCATGTATTTATAATAACTGTTTTCCATCCAAGAATTATATAATCCTTTATAACTTAACTATCATGCTGACCTGGGATTTTTCTAGGAAACAAAAAGCAATTTGTTGAGATTTTTTTTTTTTTTTTTTGCGGTACGCGGGCCTCTCACTGTTGTGGCCTCTCCCGCTGCGGAGCACAGGCTCCGGACGCGCAGGCTCAGCGGCCATGGCTCATGGGCCCAGCTGCTCCACGGCACGTGGGATCCTCCCGGACGGGGGCACGAACCCGTGTGCCCTGCATCGGCAGGTGGACTCTCAACCACTGCGCCACCAGGGAAGCCCTGTTGAGATTTTTAAAGAAGTATTTTCAGGCAGAGAGATTTTTTGGAACGTATTTTTCCTTCCCGTGTGGAGAATTCAACAGCACTTGTTAGGAGAAAATATGATTCATGAATAAACCAGTAATTTGGTAAAGCAAGGAATTCCCTTTAATTTTTAAAGATTGAAATTTTAGACTTATGGTGCAATAAGGGTTATTAAATCAATATAGAATTGTTTTCCACTTGGAATAGAATCACTTGGCACTGACAACATTTTTAGTCACTAATGAATGTATGTAACAGTATTTTAAATAGGAAAACTGCAAACATGACCTTGATTTATATTTTAGTGAAAAAACTCTCAAATGCAATATTTTATTACATTTCAGGATCATCTATTACTTTGAAATTTTCTCCCCTTTTATTTTCATATTATTAATTGTGGTTTTCCTCATTCTATCACTGCACTTCAATTTGTTTAGAATCTGAAGAATATAAAAAATAAAATACAAATCACCATCAGCTTAATAGGTAGAGATAAACTCATAACATTGTATGTTTAATGCTCTAACTCTGTGATCAAAGTTATATTTCACATTTCTCCTAGCTTAATAATTATATTGGACTTTATGTATGAAATAGAACATCTTAAGAATTATACACGTTTTTAATTTTCATAAATAAAAAATATTCCCATTTGTATTTTTCTAATGACTTTTTCCATCATAAAACCCTCTAAGTGTCAACTCTGAGTCAAGCATACGTTTATTTAACACCTTTTTTTATTTTTATTTTTGCCGAGTACTGTGCTGGGCAGTGGTTCTCAACTGAGACATATCTTGGAAGGCCCTTCAGTCGGGTGAGAGACCAGAAACAAGTGCTTTCCAAACGGTATGTTAGGTATCATGGCAAGGTAACAGGTGATATGGCAATGTTGAAAGAAGTGCTAAACTTGGATTCAGTTTTCAAGAAAGTTGCAATTATTCGACATTTGTTTCATCACATGGACAGTGTCCGTGAAAGTATTAAATTTGTTTCTCGGAGTTATATGACGGGCCCAGGCCGCCAAGGATTTTGTCTCTGATGGTGGCAGGAAGGGATTAGTAGAAAGTTGACCCCAAATAAGTCTATCTAATGTCTGTTTTCCAGAAATAAATGTAAATCTAGTTTCTCCAATTAGTCTATCATGTACCTGTTTTCCAGAAACAGATACAAACCTCTGTTAAATACATTTAAATTGGCAAATTTTACTACCATTTTACTGATCGTGAATAATTATCAAATTTTACCAGTTTATTTTCTGCTCAGTGAAGTAGAACGTCTTTTTCTTGGCCTAAACTTTGTACTTTTAAATGTCTGTGAAATGCTTGGTCCATAGTTGAGACCAGAAAAGTTCCTTTAGTCACCTAGGGTGACTTCTTGTGTGACACATCGCTGAGCTGGATCTGGATTCCTTAGTCACATGTTATCTTGTGATTTCTCTCTTTCTATGTCCTGGGAAGAACCCCACTCCTGTTATTCTCCTGATATTAGGGCTATTGTCACCTCGTCTTTCTTCTCCTGGGGAGGCATATGTCCGTTGATTTTTCGGGGAGAAAAAAATCTCTCCACTGAGAATTCTTCTCCCAGCGTCTGTCAGTTTTCATTTTATCATGTTGATGCAAGAAGCAAGATTCCATGTACTAGTGATCTCCCCAGATACCTCACGTTCGCTAATCTGCTTTTAAAGCATGGAAAGGGAAATGAACTGGGATAGAAGTTGGCATGGAAGATGAATAGGATAGGTTTCCACACTTTTCCTAAGTGACTCCATAAACATTTGAGAAGCAAAGAAACTTATAGGTGAGAGTCATGAGTGAGAAGGAGGATTTTTAGTACTTTCGGCATCTGTTGACCTTACTCAGGCTCTCTGGAGTAACACTGACAAGCCTGGTTACTTTCACTTGGCAGTAATTCCAGCTGACTTGACCCTTGCTTGTTTGTCTGGTGTTTTGCTCAGGAGAGAGACAGAGGCATGAATTCTTCTCAGATTCTTCCAGAACTAATTCTTGCAGATCTAATTTTTCTGTCACTATTATCTCCTTATAACCCCCCTCTCATTTGGATTCCTGCAGACAATGAAGTTGAAGAAGGAGAAGGCAGGGACTCTACGGACTCAGGTGCTCGTCTCAACTTGAATGCAGAAAATATTTTTGCTCTCAAATTAAACAAAAGATACTTGTGTTATAAGAATTTTACTTTTGGGAATTCCAAGTTTCTTTCCACTAGTAACACTCAGAGAAACAATGTTCTAAAAGTTCTAATTTTGCCAACCAGAAATGGGACACTGAAACACAGAGGGCTGAAATAAATACAATATTAACAAAACAGTATAATCAGTATATTCAATGTACTGAAACATTTCAGCTACATTATGTTCTATTACCATTTGTTATTCTGTTAAATTCAGGGATAGGAGAATGTTAAAAAAAAAAAAAGATAGTCTCATCCTCAAGGAGCTTACAATTTTCCAAATTGGAAATTTCGGTCTTTTTCAAAAATGTGAAAAAGGATCACTGAAATAAAGGGAACTAGGAAAACGGCCTGGTGCCTGGCTGAATGACAGATCCAGAAAGCCTTGTTTGATCCGTCATCACTCTCAGCACTGAGTCTGGTGCTCTGGCTGGCTCCTGATCAGTTTGTTGAGGTGCATTATTCGTATATACTGGTCACAGCATAACGTTATGCTGCTGGGAATAAAGTATAAGAGTACCTTTATGTCACAATTGAGTTTCTGTAGTTAGAAGTTCCACAAATAATTAATGGATTCTGTTTTTTTCCAGGTTGAAAGGCAGACTCAGAGACCTGAATCCAGTTAACCCAGAGACATAAGTTCAATTCAAAATGTCATGGCCTAATATGAAGGAAAGACTCCAGATTTTGACCTGTGAAAAGACAAGTTTCCTATTTTCTTTATTCTCACTTCAGTGGGAGTACAGGCTATCAATAAAGAAAAAAGTTATGAACAGGTTGTCAATTAGGGAACATTCTGGGAGGTATGATATGTAAGGTAAGATAACAGGCTAATCAGCTAGCCTAGTGAAGCCTCAGTAACTAGCTTGAAAATCTCACCTTGACGCAAGTAAATATAGCAGTCTTGAAAGACCTTAAGTTTCAGGGTCCTATAGATCTTGATTCAAATCTTAGTACTATTATTTATTAGCTGGACAAATTTGGGCTTATTAATTAAATTTTCTGAGTTTTATTTTCTTCACCTGTAAAACTTGGAAGATATTGGTGTCTTCCTTAAATGGTTGGTGTAAATGTGAAAAAATTTTAAAATAGTATATTTAAGGATTATTGGTTTGGAGTCTAATTTGTAGTAACTTTCAATAAATGTTAGCTAAGGTGGTCTTGATGATGATGATGGCTCTCATGGGTTTCAAATTTAATGAGGCAGATACTATTCTCTGACAAGACACAGCTTAAATGTTTATACTTATAAAAGTGTTACTTTTGCTTGTACTAATTTTTTTAGCATGCTTTCTCATGTGTGCTAAAGATAACTGATGCGTCATAGCCTAGATCGTTCTAAAATCACAGCTATTTTCCTTCACCAATTATCTTCCCCACCCAAGGATTTGGTATGTTAAACTCCACCTCTTCATCTATTTTAGCTAGAAAGTTGACCAATATATTATGTTTCAAATATCAAATTCAAACTACTGTGTGGACAAAATATCTCAGCTACACCAAAGCATGGTTTCTATTATTATTCCAGAAGAGTACATTTTTTGATAAAGGACATATATCTTTATGTAAAATATGCTTTTTTTTTCATTTTTTAAAAACATCTTTATTAGAGTATAACTGCTTTACAATGGTGTGTTAGTTTCTGCTTTATAACAAAGTGAATCATTTATACATATACATATGTTCCCATATCTCTTCCCTCTTGCATCTCCCTCCCTCCCATCCTCCCTATCCCACCCCTCTAGGTGGTCACAAAGCACCGAGCTGATCTCCCTGTGCTACGCGGCTGCTTCCCACTAGCTAGCTATTTTACGTTTGGTAGAGTATATATGTCCATGCCACTCTCTCACTTTGTCCCAGCTTACCCCTCCCCCTCCCCATATCCTCAAGTCCATTCTCTAGTAGGTCTGCAAGGGTGTGTAGATGGGCACGTTCATTCATTCATTCATATGTTCTTATTTTTGAGTTTCTAAAGTGTTGAGAAAATAGTACTCTTGTGGAAATTATCATTGGCGTGGTTTGTATTTTAATGTATGCTTTGTGGCATTGACTCGTACCAATGTACCAATGTATTTTGTGGGAATGTGACATATTTATTTATAGGCAGGAAACGTCTGCATTTTGTCAGAGTAATGATCCTTTTTCAAAAGATGGCATCAATTTCTCCTTTGATACTTGTATTCTAAATTCCACAAAATGGGTAGTAATTTTAAAGAACAGAAGTTTTGGGTCTGACTTCTAACTTGAGATTTCTGCTGCCTATGTTTATGTATGACAGGGTATTCAGAAATAAAATGGACATTGTTTCAGTGTAGTGACACACTAATGAATGTCCTACAGCAATGGTTCTTGAGATTTTCTTCCTGTGAGTCCCATTCATTCCAGACTCTACCATTCCATTGCTTTATCCTTAGTATTTGTGGAATGTTTATAACATCTGCTTTGAGAAATACTTGTAAATCCTGGTCAATAGGATTCTGTTTCATTGTTCTATGAAAATTAACCACGGCTCTCTCCACTTACTTTTCTCTATCTTGTATCTGAAACATAAATAATACCTTTAACGAAATAGAGAAAATTAATAAAGACTTAAATCAAAATGTTTCCCATTGCTAGGCTTGGAGATGGAGGAAGATAAACTACAGTAATTGTAATAAACCTTGGGAATAGTGTTTGTCTGGTAGTGTGGTTGAAGAACACTGGGTTAGTTATCCTGGTCCTATCTTTGGCATTTATCAGCTGGTGAAATGATTTAATTTTCTTTTCCACTAGACTGTACTTTTGGAGAGAGGCAGGACTGGGTCTGTTTTGCTCAGTGGTAGATTTTGGAGCTTCTAGGAGGGTGCTTTGTAAGTAGTGTTGAACAAACATAGCAAATAAATGAGCTTCAGTTTCATCTTCTTTAGTATTAGTTTGACTTACAATTTTTTTCCTTGTTTAAACTCACAAAAATTTTACAAAATTATATTATTCAATGTAATGAAAAATTAAAGTCCTATATAATTTTAAGGCATTACATTTATTCTTTAAATATCTATTTTGCTTATTTTGCAAAGTGGTTAAATAAGCTTCCTTTTATCATCAGAAGGAATGACTGTTTGAAGGATCTCAATTAACATTGTCTGCTTTTAATAGAACCTCTTATTTTCACGGCCTTGGATCAACAACATCATCAGAAACATGCTCATATATAAATGCCTTCAACCCATGTGGTTTCCTCTTTAGAGCTGATGGGGCTGAGTAAGTGTTAAGTTATAATGTTGATAAAAATTTCCCTTGTTCTTCTTGGCAGGCACAGTCAAGTTCTGATGTTCAGGTTATACTGCCAGCAGCATTTTTCAATTAACATTAATAGTGCCCCACAAAATGCTCAACATTTCAGTGGCACTGAACCCAGTGTTTCAGTGAAAAAATGCTCAGAAGCAAAGGCCTTTTCTTTCACTGATCTCCTTGTTCCACAGTTTCTGTACTTGGAATACTCTCAGAGAACTCTCAGTTCTCAGTTCTCTTGAGTGGGTCTCAAGGATATTATTTTCTATCTTGTGCTTGCTTTATTTATAGAGTTTACTACTCTGATTTAAAAGTTGACAGGCATTGCCTTGCAAGTCCTGGAAAAATCCATTAGGAAGGTGTTAGGAATAGACATTCACATGGACTCACTGTACCATCACAAATACATCCTCCATGAAGACCTCCATCTTTCTGAACAGTTTTACTGTGATTAGTGAGTCAGACTCATAACAGAAGCCAGGACTTTTCACAGGGATGGTATGTTAAATTCCTGAATTTCCAAAGCTCGTGTTCAAAGGACACCATTATTATAAGTTATTTCTTTTAATTCAAGTAAACTACTCTGCTGAGTAAAAAGGAGTTTCATTATATGCAGTCAGCATTTAGACTTGGATTCTGCTTTAGACACTTGGACTATAACACCGATTTAAATGTGAAATATTTAAGTTAAAAATAGCTATTCTTTTTCAAAAAAAATAATTGGTTTGCGTCTTTTTTCTCCATTAACTTATCATATAATCTAGAAAGACTTATCAATAGGGAGCCAAGTAAACTGCAGTTATGTGTCCTTAGAATTCTCTTCCCATCATCATGGTTGCTAAACAAAATGGTATTGGAGTGATCCAGTGCGTTGGAATGAATCGAAGAATGACAACAATAACACCCATGCAACGCCTTGCCTTGCTTCTGCAGAAACTGTGATTCCAAAATGATAACCTGCATTTCAAAATGTAAGAATAATAATATGATTGATCTAGGGTAAGGCAGGAGTAGTGGGTGAATGTTGAGATTTTGCATGCCGATGGTGTGAGCCCAGTGGGAGGGAAGGGAAGAAATTCCCAGTGGGAGGGAAGCAAATAACAAAACATGTCTCTCATATAGCACTTTTAGAATGTAACACCCATTTCCATATATCTTATCTAATTTGGACCTAAAATTTATGTGAGGTTGAATATGATTAGTATTCCTCATTCCAGAATTAGCACTGTTTCCATGCCAGTGTGCCTGCTATGAAGGGAGATGATTGGTCAACTTTAGGAAAATTGTTAAAACATCGTGAGCTTTAGCTTTTCTGGGAGGTAGTTTAATTTACTATTTATTCTACAAGCAGCTTCATAATGTTCAGAGAGATGAAACATGGACAGATCTCTTAAACTTCCTTGTCAAACAGGACTGCTCTCTCATCCATGAAATAGGTAGGTTGGTCCAGATCTGTGTGTCCCAATCCTGACTGCACATTAGACTCACCAAGGGAGCTTTTAGACCTACCTGCGTCCGGGAGTTATGCCCAGAGTTTCTAATTTAATTAGCCTTAGGTGGAAGTGGGTTTTCTTTCTTTCTGTTTTTAAAGGCTTCCCAGGTGAATCTGATGTGCAATCAAGATTGAGAACCACTAGAATGGAATATCTGGGAGGTCTTCTCCTTCTTTGTCTCTTAAGTGCGTTGCAAGGATTTATGCAATAGCTCTGATGTTCCATGAGTTAATTGGAAGGAAATTCAACTTTTATTATTCATTTTATCCTGTCTGGGTTTCTTGCTAGAATTTAGATCCAAATCTCACCTAAGAGATTCTGGGAACTGTAGCATTCTTCAGCTGGACTCTATCACCCAGTTAAAACTCTCCTTAACTTAGCTCTCCTTGCAAACTTGTACCTGGTGGCCATCTGGCTGATTTAAAGAATTCGTATACATGCTAGAAAGTCTTCTCTGAACACAAGTAGTCAAAGAAGCAGTCATTTGGATACAGATGGGGACTGAATTAAAGATGAGAAATCAGGCAGGGAGGAGATTTCAGTGAGTTTTAGGAAATGATGGAGGGAAACCATGGGCAGGAAGTCAAGGGATTACAAATACCACAGAACACCTAGGCTTACCCTAGTCCTCTTTGTTCAGCTGGACAGTCTAAGTTCTAAAACACAGGGAATAACATTTTTCAAAGTGACTTTTGAGAACCACAGAAAACAAATTTTAAAAAAATGAGCAAGTTACGTAAGTCAAAAAGAAGATGAAAAAAAATCCAAGCAATGAGCTTTTGTGTTTCTAAGGGCCTAAAGAGAGGTGGAGGGCAATGAAGCTGCCAGTCACCATCTGGGTGCATGGGGGTGGGTGTGTGTGTAGGCATAAGTGTCTTTGAGGACAGATTTCATATTTGCTAAGAAGTTAATGTGAATTTACAGATGACAATTTCAATTTTTCCTGAAAGCTTCAAATGACTGAAGATGAAAATACTGTGGAAAAGCCTAGAAAATTGCACTGATTTAAGATAACCACAAAGCATATTCAATAGATGGAAATTTTTAAGAACCGCAATTTTCTAAGCACTTACTCCTTAATCACTGGCCAAGAGTGGTAATGAATATTGCGGTTTGTCTGGGTTGGATGAAGAGTTGGGGGTTGAAGGTGGACACCTGGGGTGACATGGAGATGATCCTGTGTGATTACTATTTTAACCATTTTAACTTCAACATCAGTTTCAGAAAAGCAGTATCCTCTGTCATAAAAATCTATGACCACTTTTCTGATTTGTGTTAAACTTCATTTTGTATTGATATTTCCTCATGTTGAAAAATACTGCAAGGTGGTACTAGGTTATTTTTACAAAATGCTTTGTTTCCATCTAGTAAACAACAAAATGCAATCAAATTTGCTGAAGAAGGAGATATGTTCTCTTTTATGACCACTAAGTTTTATTTAGCACGTTTGTACCAGAGTTTGGCAAATGACAGCTTGTGGGCCAAATCTGTCAGCTAAGAATGGTTTTACATTCTAATTTGTATTTTAATTTTTTTATATGTATAATAATTAGTTTGGCTGTTTTTAATCTGAGGCTGCTACAAGGAAGTAATTTGGTAACACTTATTATGGAATAATTTGCGTTGTATAATCAAGTAAACCAAAATGAAGGTTTGCATTTTTTTGTACTGAATGAAGAATCAGTTCATTCTTGTAAAATGAGTTAACAAAAGAAGGTGTGGCATGATTATTTTCCTGATAATCAAATGTATGGCTTTTCATAAAAGTCAACTAAAAGATTAGGTAAAATTATTAAAAAATGCTAGTTAGAAAATCAATCTTTTTTTTGTCATTAATGAGAAATATTTTAGGAGCTAAGTTTTTACATCTTCACAGTTAGAATAATCAAAAAACAAAAATAAGTTTGTAGGAAGTTATATATTTTTAATGGTTGAGAAAAATAATATTTTGAGGCACATGAAAATTATATGGAAATTCAAATTTTAGTGTCTACCTAAAGTTTTATTGGAACATAGTCATGTCCATTCATTTGCATTTTGTCCATGGCTACTTTGGGGCTACAATGGCAGAGTGGAATAATTGTGACAGAGACCATGTGGTTGCAAAGCCTAAAATATTTACTTTCGGGTCCTTTACAGTAAACATTTGTCACCCCCTGAGGTGATCCCTCTTCACCTGATGGGTGTGAGTTGTATGTGCACCTAAATATAGTAAAATGAGGTGAGATTCTTATCTTGGAATCATTTAAATCCAAACTTTACATCGGCTCATGAAAATATCTTGGTATAAAATAGGTTTTTAGGTTCCAGATTACATCCCTACTTTATTTGAGCATTCTCACCCTTCTCAGTGTGGAGGGACCAGGCTAATTCACACACCTGGAGCCATTAAATTGTAGGCAGTTTAGTTTCTTATTGAAAACTAGAGTAAGAATTTTGTGGCTTAAAACTTACTCCAAAGTTTGTTGAGTAAAAAGTATCAAGTACACTATATATAAAATAGATAATCAACAAAGACCTCCTGTATAACACAGGGAACTCCTCTCAATGTTCTGTAATAACCTATATGGGAAAAGAATCTGAAAAAGAATAGATATAGGTGTATGTATAACTAAATCACTTTGCTGTACACCTGAAACTAACACGACATTGTAAGTGAACTATACTCCAATATAAAATAAAAAATTAAAAAATAAAGTGATTAGCAAACAAAAAGTATCAAGTAATAGTTGTGATTGTATGACTATAGTGCAATTACATACTACTTATTAGGTGAAAGTTTTCTTTCTGGAGTTTAGATCTTCACCGGAAATAGAAGCATAAGACTTCAGACAACTGAACTAAATCCTAAATTGTAAGAATAATCTAGACATTCACATGGGATTATTACATAATCCCAATTATATTTAAACTTCTATTTTTAAAAATATAAGGGAATCAATTTAATTTTGAGAATTTTATTTCAATATGCAAAATTATGAAAACTGAGCTGTACCAGCGGATTGATATCAGCAAATAATAAATTCAAATAAAACACATATATACTTACACATAAGTTCACAAACTTTGAATGGGAAATAGATTGTTACTCTTATAATTTAAACATAGAAAGTAAAATTTTAAAGAGTGAAAAAAAAGTTAGTACAGTCAATTCTCAATATTCATGGTAGTTTTGTTCTATAGACTCACTTTACCTACTGAATTAGAGAAGACTGAAGCTTTGCTTCTAGAGCAAATAAATACAGGGGGAGGTTCCTGTGAGCCTCCAATCACATTTTCATCAACTAATCAATACATAACGTTCTGTTATGTGTGTTCCTGTTTAAAGGCATATTATTTAATATATATTGTTGATTCATTGACTCTGAACTCATGACCAACACCCCTATAACACCCACATGAAGCTTATCTAATACGCCTCCTTTTTCCATTAGGTACCTCACAGCCATCTTGTGCTTAGGACACTGCACAGCACGTCAACACTACACCTGGGGTCATTTAAAAAATTTTTATTTTATATTGGAGTATAGCAGATTAACAATGTTGTGTTAGCTTCAGGTGTACAGCAAAGTGTTTCAGATATACCTATGCATGTATCTATTTTTTTTCAAATTCTTTTACCATTTAGGTTATTACAGAATATTGAGCAGAGTTTCCTGTGCTATACAGGAAACTGTCCTTGTTGGTTCTCTATTTTAAATATAACAGTGGGTACATGTCAATCCACCTGGGGCCATTTTATTTATTTATTATTATTATTATTTTTTGCGGTACGCTGGTCTCTCACTGTTGTGACCTCTCCTGTTGCAGAGCACAGGCTCCGGACGTGCAGGCTCAGGGGCCATGGCTCACGGGCCCAGCCGCTCCGCGCCCGTGTCCCCTGCATCGGCAGGCGGACTCTCAACCACTGCACCACCAGGGAAGCCTCACCTGGGGCCATTTTAAACAGTGAAATCACCAACAACAAAAACTTCAAAAACGCTAAAAATGTGGCCCTAAATAGACTCAGAAAAGAAATATTTACACTCTGAGAGCTGAAACAGGAAGGCAGAGTGTTGTTTCGTTTGACCTCAGCTGGGAATTTGCCCATCAGAGCAACTCTGCCCTTGTCTGTGACAGACCCCAAAAGCCCATGAATACGGATTTTAGGGTTACAGATAAACTTTAGCAAGTAAGCTTGTTTGCAAATACAGAATCTATGAATAATGAAGGTGGACTACATATGCAACATTCTTCAAGGGAATATTTTAAAAACATTCTTCTGAAGAAGAAAATCCACAAGCTAAGTTCCATATTAAATATGACAGTGAGTTCATGGCATGAAGACAAGTTTATGTTTGTATTATCATTTATCAAAATTAGAGGGAATAGCTTGAAAACAAAATGGATATCCATATGTTTCAATTATCAGTCTGTCACTAGATACCTAGGTATGGCGCCCTGATTTAAAAACTTATGTGGTCTGTTTAATTCTGCATATTGAAATAAAATTCTCAAAATTAAATTGATTCCCTTGTATTTCTAAAAACAGAAGTTTAAATATATGCAAATGACAAACTAATACATAATTGAATTAAAAAAGCAAACTGTACTTGATAATATTCTTGCCTAGACAGAATCTGATATCTAGAATAGATTGATCTCTCTCTCTCATCTGATAGAACCCATCACGTGTTTCATCACGTGTAAAAGCCCTACCTGCCCTACCTATTGGCTTATAAAGGTTCACTTGGTTAGATTCGGTAGAGCCACTATCTCTCTGATCAGTTTTGCAATGCAACATCCAGAATGTGATTAATTTCTGAAGGCAAATATTCAGGTAATTTCTCTATGAATTAGGAGAAAATGAGAGTCTCATATTTTAAAATTCCACTCAACATTTAGTCTTCATATTTATCAATATATTTTAAAATGCTACTTTTTGTTTTTAGTGTTTAGCAACTTGTTTTAATTTATATGATGACAATTCTATAACTAAGATTTAGAACAGAAGTTATAAGACAGGATTCTTAAGAAATATGTATTCTTTTTTTTAACATCTTTATTGGAGTATAATTGCTTTACAATGGTGTGTTAGTTTCTGCTTTATAACAAAGTGAATCAGCTATTATCTATTGAAATGAGTTTATCTTTTCCTTCTGACTGAAACAATTTGGTTTCAATTCATAACTAAAGTGCATTACTAGAAGAAATAACATTTCAGCTTTTATGTGTAAGGGGTCCTCCAAGGCTTACAAAACCCCAAAGTAAATATTGCCAGTATTTATCTTGAATGACATTTTGAAGTAGTCAGAAATTATTTCTATTTCCTTCTCAGAAGTGGAGAAATTATGCCTGGATTACATTCATGAACAGATATATTTGTTGCAGTAGTTGCTGAAAACATTTTTTTGAATATTGTAGATAAGTAACATGGAAATATTTGTCACTATGGGAAAACACAAAGAAATCTTTACATTAATTTAAAACACATCCTTAGAGATAAAGTAAAAGGATATAGGAGGGGTAATGACCTGAGTTTTTGTTTGTTTGTTTGCTTTTATGTTGTTGTGTTTGACGTTTGTTTTTATCCTTGATCTGCTGGAACTAGAACAACTCTGGGCAAATAGTGAAATTATGTATATCAACATTAATATAAAATATAAATAATATATGCAGTTTGAAGAGCATGTTTAAATGATTACCCTTCATTTGTGGAAACACACATGTGAAATAAAAATTTTAAAATATGTATATGAATAATAACCACCAAATTTACAACAGTGATAGTCTCAAGGGAGGGAGTATAATGGGAGAAGAGAGATGGCTTCTTATATATATTATATATTATTATGTATATACAATTACATATTATATATTACACTATGTATTGTATAAAATATGTAAATTATATACAATTATGTATTATGTATATATAAATATATACTATATATAACATATATTATATATTATTAGAGGTATATATAATTATCATAATTATATATAAGGTTTAAAGGTGAAGAATCATATTATTCTCTATACATTTCTTTATGTTGGAAATATTTCATAAAGTATAAGATAGCTCATTCATGAAAGGAGAGAAGGAAAAGAAACTCAGTGATAACTCTATGCAAATGACAGAGACATAGCTTACAATGGAGGAAATGAAAAACAATTTAGTGTTGTCAGGACACACTGAGAAAGAGGTGTTCCCAACAGAATTAGCACCTGTACGGGAAACAGCAGTTACAGTTCACATTGTGATAGATGTTACTAGGAGCTCTCCACTGATCATTCTGTACTTTAAACCTGAATCAAATATTTAATAATATTTAATACACAGAGATCATAGGACATGTTTTAAAATTAGAAATACTTCTTAGTGAAATCGAAGATAATAACATCTTGCCTATATTTAAATGCTCTTATCTGATAACTAATATTGAGAATTCATCTCGTCAAGTTAAGAAATAATCTTAAAAAAGAAGGCCATATAATTTGGCACTCTTCATTGGAACTTTATTTGGAAGGATGGCTTACATAGCCCCCAGAGATCTAACAGTTTCTAACCCTTTACTTTTTCCAACAGTGTCTGCATAGACCATAACTAAATGGACAAATCTCTTGAAAAAAACTCACAAAATAAATACATCTGGGACTATATCAGTTTTTACAGCTATGGTTAATTCTTTACTTTGGTCAAATATTTTCAATAAGTGAAACACTCCTGGTGGTTATAACTTTGTGTATTATTTTGATTGATTTTTTTTCTTTAAAACCTTCTTGACAATAATATACTATTATCCCATTTTAAATGATTGCCACATATTGTAATATTTTATCGCCTTATTTTTCCAGAATAACTGTGGTAATTTTTAATATATAGTTACCATGCAAGTACTTTAAAACCAAAAAAGCTTTCAGATAATGAACAGTTATAACAGTCTATCATTTAACATCTGGATTTTAAAATTTTAAATCATGTAGCAGCATCTCTTTTCCTCCCTTATGTTCCTTAGAACAGCACTGTGTAAGAATGTTACTTAAGTTATATTATTTAATAATGTTGTTGATGAAGTTATGATGATGGTGGAGTTAAGATACAGAACTGAAAATCATTAATCATTCATGGCATCTATATTACCTGTTATTTTTGTTGTTGTTTTTTGTTGCCATAGTCATCGAACCTCATGGTTCACTCAATGTGTTAAGACATTCTAATAAATATAATCTTAATCTGATTAGAAAACCGTAACTACTTGAAAATTCAAAAGTATTTGTTGAATTTTAAATAATAGCAGGAAGTAAGCATTTCACCTCAGTACTTTAATAGATGCAGCATTATATTCATCTTTCTAACAGAGGCAATAATGTCCCCGAACTGATCATTTTGTAGTGAAATAACCACAGCCTGGAGACAGTCCAGTTAAATTTCTCAGCTAAATAGATATAGTTTCTTCACTCCCCAGAGGCTTTCCTCATCACTTCATTTGTCACTGAACTATTTTTCTGTTTCACAGTCATATACCCAGAGGATTACCTGACCTTGGAATTAAACACCTGGCTTGCCACAGGTGGGTGTTTGGGGTGCCCTTTTTTTATCTTCTTTTAACACCTTTATTGGAGTATAATTGCTTTACAATGTTGGGTTAGTTTCTGTTGTATAAAAAAAGTGAATGTATTTTGTTAAAACTTTAAGCACAGAAAAATAAAGCATAATATCATGTTCTCAGAGACAGTGTCACCATCCTTTTCCAAGTCATCAAAAGTTCAGAGGTTTTACATTTTAATGCCTTTAGAACAAACTCACCCAAGTAGTAATCTCTTAAACACTAGAATAAAACCAATCTGCTTATTTCACAGCCAGCTGCTGCTCTATTGGCTCTCACTTTATAGAAAAGCATAAACTAGAGAGGAGAAAAGTCAGGAAGGAAAATACCAAGAGAAGCAATAACAGAGCATAAAAGATTATGTTTGAGATGGCAGGGTATCAAGATGGTTTGGTAATTTCTATTTATCCTTCATTATCCAGGATTACAGGCATAAATTTGGACTGATTTATTATTTCCACATTATTATCTAAACCTACTCTGTCAATCTTCTAGTTGAATTAACTCAAATCATGATTTGCCATTCTAATAAACACAAAATTATATTGGCTAAGAGCAACTCAAATCATGATTTGCCACTCTAATAAACACAAAATTATATTGGCTAAGAGCAATTCCATGGTACTGAACTAATGAATTATCTGTCCTTGGAGAAATCATTTATATTTTCTCTGCCACATTTTAATCACCTAGCCTAGAAAAGCTCTAGTTTCCCTTCTAGCTCTATAAACTCATGATTCTATGAATTTTCTTAGGAGAAATGAGAAACATTTTCCCTTCATGAAGCAGACCTTTAATTGTTATTTTTATTATGATAAATGCAAAAGAGACAATTTTTATCTTTTATATGAAGTTTTATATTGAATTACATAATGTTTTAAAAAATAAATTCTTCCATTGATTTTCTCCCTGCATTTTTCCTTTTGTTGTTAGCCTTCTTTGCAATAGATGGTGCTCTTTTCTCAGAGAAACTACTTATCTTATTCCTCATCAAAAGATCAGGAAAATTAGTTTCACTCTTTAACAATCACCAATTAAAGAAATCGTACATCAAAGTAGAAAGAATCGATAAGCAACTTGCAGCACGTTGATAATGGAAGCATAATGGAGAAAATGATTGTTAAACGACTAAAGAGCTCCATTGAAACCTGCAATACTTGTTGAATAGATGAAGCCAGTATTGTAGCCAATATGAAAATGCCATGCTTGCTACATACATAGAACCCCTAGTAGAAAGAAAATCCTAAATCAGGAGCCATTTTAAAGTATTAAAATAATTATCTACTTCAACAAAAGTGAAAATATAGTATTCCATATTAACATGTAGGATTTGAATATGCACATCAACGCTAACACAAGCTATTTACATCAATCTCAATGCTGAGAGTTTGCACACTCTTTGCCAGATAAACCTGGAACATCTGGGCAAATAGAAAGTGGGCCACGAACTCTTTTGAAACAATTTCATTGGATAAAGACACTTCTTAATTTTTCCAGAGCAACCATTACAACTTCTTATGTAATAGTTTATAATCCAGAATTATGCTGCCTTTGGTCACTTCTAACTAGTTTCAGCTTTTGGAGGCATTGAAAAACTCTCATGTCCTGCAGTTCTGAACCACCCTACCTATCCCCATTCAGTTTGTGACTCTCCTAGCAGATCTGCAGCTGCCAACTGCAAACTGGTCTAGGCAACACAGCTGTCATGTGTGTCACAGCAAAACGACACTATTTACTGTGGAAAGACACCAGAAAAACTTCCTCTATGAGTGTGGCCTCAGGATGGAAGAAAGAGTGGAATAAGGGCTGCTATGACCAAGGAAGAGGAAGGTGGACCAGTGGTGCAGCAAAATACCCCGGCACCAGCAGGAGTAGGAAAGTTGCCAAGGTTCATCTCTGAAAAGAACTGAGCAGGAAACCTGCCCCTCCACTCCCCAATTAGGGGTAAAATAACTAGAATTTCTCTTCCATTATTCACAAATTATTGTTTCCACAGCTCCTTTGGAAGGGACTGTGGGACACTGTGCTCAAGAGCTGAGAGCCCTCTTGGCTCAGTATAAGCAAGCTGTAAGATAGACTTTTTTTTTTTTTGCCGGAGCTTTATAGTTTTACCAGAGCAACTTCTCCGTTCCCCAAATTTTGGATTATGTCTTTATCAACGGAGCGAAGAATAGAAAAGTAGGATTTTGTACTCAAACAGCAACCATTCCATCCACTGTCACCTCCATACTCTCCCCTGTTCACCTCCCTTTTCTCACCCTCCCGCCGGACACCGTTTATGCCCCTATTAGCCACTGAAATCTACACTCGGAGCCCTGTAGCCTTCCTTACCTGACAATCACATACATGACCAGGAAGTTTCCGAAGAGACCCACCACGCACACAATGGAGTAGAGGGCCATGATGGTGATGGCCGTGATCATGGAAGGACTGCCGGTCGAAGGGCACAGGCTGTCGCTCCCGCCCAGCTCGGTGCGGTTCGGACCGCATGGGTCGGACAGGTTGCCTTCTAAGTGGGAGAAGTTGACCCAGGAACTAGGGTTGGGTCCCGGGGAGCAACTTGAAGAGTGCGTGAAGGGATCAGTGCAATTGCTGGCGTTCTTGGGGACGCTGCTGCTGTCCATGGTGCTGACGACCGGCCGGCTGGGACCGCGTTGCGAGTAACCGCGAGCGCCCGGACTTTCAGGGTCTACGCGCCTCCGCTGCTTCCTCTCGCCGCTGCCACAGCTCCGGCTATTTCTTATAGACCAACCCTGGCGGAGCCAGAGAGGAGAGTCAGGCAGAAGGAGAGAGCTAAGCATCTGACGGTATCCTCTGCTTGTAGCCCCCTCCCACCTTAGACGTACAGAGACACATCGTCAACCCCACACCGCTGGGGGGAGGGGAAGGAGGGCTGTGCGGGATCCAGAGGCTGGAGCGGAGGGAGGAGAGAGAAGTGGATTTTGTGCAAAGCGATCCAACGACTTGGTTTCCTCACTCGGCACTCGTCTGTGCAAACACCTCTAAGGAGGGGCAGAACAAGGAAGGGAGTTGGAGAGAAGGGGTTGGGAGTGAGACAAACAGAGAGTTAGTTTTTGGAGGCTGTAAAGCATAAGAAAGGGGGCTGACATCACTCTTTTTCCAGCGCCGTTTTCTCAGTATAATATGACAGGAAAGACATTGACTTGATGCAACTCTGACCACCCTACACCCCAGCGCTCTTCCATCCTTACTGCCTAAGCAATCGTTTGGGGGCAGGGTACACAAAATCTTCTTCTTTAGCCCTCCTTGCCTCAGACCCGCCTGTCCGCGAAAATGTAACCGTGTGTTTCCTATCACCAAGTGAGAATTTCCAACCCTTCAAACCTGCCTGAAACAAGAGTGATTCCCTCTCTGAAAAAGAAATGAAAAACAAACTTTTAGAAAGGAAACCTATTCCCTTTACTCCATATTCCTTTATTTCTCCTAGAGTAGAAGCTTTATTTGCATCTGATTTCTATCCTGGTGAGGAAGAGGCGTAGGAACGGGGTACAGAAATCAGGGAGTTGTGGTGTCCAGAAAAGTCAAAGAAAGACAACGGTGACATCCCATATATAAATCTCATACATTTGGAATTATTAATTATTGTTTTTATCTCCAGACTTCCTACATGTGCTTCTTAGTAGAAGATTGTGAAAACCAAACATTTGCATTATTTCAGTGTTTTCTAGTGTAGACATTCCAGGAGAAACTATTGATACATAGACATCTGGAACTGGAACAGCTCACACAAGGCTGAGGATTATTGATACGTTTTAAAATTTGATAACTCAACTCTAAATCTACAAAAGCGTCTACTTTATAAATAAATTTGTAAATCAACCAAGAGTAAGGTTTTGTTTTGTTTTGTTTGTCTATGTTTTGGTAAAGTTAACACTAATTCTGAAGTAATTCTCATTTCCATACATGGGAATATTTGTTTATGTATATATATTTTAACAAAAACATTATCATTAAATATGCCCAATTGGTTGTAGAAAGCTATATTCTTGGGCAGCAGGGACGGGGGTGAGGTAGGGAGCTTGGTAAGAACATTTAATTCCCCTATTATTTTTATCATTTGTCTTGAAAACAGATAACACCAGTAAACTCTACTAATCATAGGTGATTTTGCCAATGTTCAGTATTATTTTTATCTTTTTATGTTGAAGGGTATAATTTCAGCCAAAAAAAAGCTACAGAGATCTCCTAAAGATGAATAAAAATGCCTTACCACATATTCTCCTATGAACTAGTATATTAATTCACTCATATTGAGCTGAAATTTATCTGCCATTATTCAATCTCTTGAGGACACACAGAATCCGTCTAAACTTAATTCATGTGAAAGACAAATAAGCACAGTATAATAAGCCCTTGCCTTGAAGTCAGATCATTTTGTGAACCTTAGATTTGTACGTTTTTTAAACTTTTTTAGCTGAGGGAGTTTGGATATGTTACTTTACCTGGCTGAGTGACAGTTTTCTCATCAGTGGGAAAAAAAAGTTGAAAAATAATTAGCATGTTTCATAAATGCTATGGACTGAATGTTTGTGCCCCTCCCCCCAATTCATGTATTGAAATCCTAACCCCCAGAGTGATGGTGTTAGAAGATGGGGTCTTTGGGAGGTAAGTAGATCATGAGGGTGGGAACTTTATGAGTGGGATTATTACCCTTGTAAAAGAAACCCCAGAGATCTCCCTAGCTCCCTTTTTGCTATGTGAGGGTACAATGAGAAGACAGCAGTTTGGCAGTCTGCATTGCAGAAGAGAGCCCTTACCAGAACCTGACCATGCAGGCGCCATGATTTTAGACCTCCAGCTTTCAGAACTGTGAGAAATAATTTCTGTTGTTTATAAGCCACTCAGTTTATGGTATTTTGTTATAGCAGCCCCAAATGACTAAGACAATAATATCATCTAAAATAATTTGAGTGATTTTTTAAATGGCACATCTTAAAAACTTCAAGTATACTCTAATGATAACATTTTAATCTTTTAACTCAGTATATTTTGTCAACCAGCCAGGACTTTATATTGTAGACAAATCAACTGGTCATGTGACTTTTCTTCTAGAACTACTGTCAAAGAGCAATCCAGTTTCCACTGTCCTTCTCCAGAAACATTTTTGGTTTTCATTCTATTTTATAAAAGTGTAGTTGTTCTATGGAGTAGGAATTTGAGCTTTAACTATATATTTTTAACTGAAATTTGATATGTTCCTTTTCTATTACTTTTCTCAATTTTCATTAAGGAGAATTATTATCTCAGTTTTGAATGCAGGATATTCTGGACACGATTGCAAGGCTTCCCTGAAATTGTATTAACATCTATATCTCAGTATGTACCATCTATTCAATATCCAATTTGGGAAAATGCAGAACAAATTTAATTTCTCTTTCAAATATCAAGACAACCTTGAGAAACCCAGAAAAGACCTTTTATAGAAAAAAATACCACTTGGTATATTCTGTAAAAAGACTTGAAATTCCAGTTTACATTATATCTTAGTTACTCTTATGAGGTGTTCTTTCTTTTCTCCATAATTGCACATTTCCTAGCTGAGTTATCTCAAGTCTACGTGAAACCTCAAGTCTCTTGTGAAAGGAGGTGGACTGTAAATAAATAAGTCAATTTATTACAAGCCTAATTATTTTCTATAACATGGATTCTAACCATATAACCTTTAGTTTCCTTGAGCCTTACTATGTTACCTGTATACTAGCAATATCTGTGATTTTGTTGATATTTTTTGCTTAGCCTATATGTTCTATTTGAAGAAAGAAAAACTTATCTATCAATCAAGATTTACCATTGATATAAAACCCATATCATACATTTTTTCATAAAAATATTTGCTTCAAAGCAACGCATTCAGTAAAAGCCAAGCTGGATCTTAGGCAAGTACTAAAAGTCCCTCCTCTTCCTTGAACTTCAAAATATATTGGCTTTAGTTATTCATATAACTGCCATCATCATCCCACACTTATTTTAATACATTAGTCCTGATATTTTGGAGAGTGGCTGTTAATGGAACACATGATTAATAGCAGTAATACATCCAAGGTCATAGCTATAGTGAAGTCTTTGCTTAGCTGGGCTATTTTCTAAATTCAACATAAGCAGGTTGTAAATCACTTTACCTTCAATAACCATTAAATTTCCTTTAAGGTATTATATACATAGTTTTGTATATAGGATTGTACATGTAGAATTTACCAATTCCTCTTATTGTCTATAAGTGCACATCTGTCTATGGCTCTCAATTAATCTTTCAATTTTCATGACAACCACTAGTCTACCCAGCATTTTGTTAGTTGTAGTAAATCCCCTAAATATTAAATTATGTTTTGCCTTTTCTCATAATCTTTAAATGGCTTCTTATCTTACTTAGAGTAAAATCGAAGATCTTTCAAGGGCCTACAAGGCCCTGAAGGATCTTTGCTCCAATTCACCTCCCTTACCACCTCTGTAACCCCGTATTCTACCACTTCCCCTCATTTTCTCCATTCTGCCTCATGGCCATTTCACTTGAAGTATTTCTTCTAGATATCCCAGTGGCTCACCCCTTCACCTCCCTAAGGTGTCTGATCAATTGGATCAAAGAGATCAATAACCTCTTTCTTGACCACTCTTTTCAAGTAGCCTCCACACCGTAAATGTATCACTGGACCCTTTTTTACCTCTCCTTGTATCCATACTGTTTACTCTTGACTCTCCAGTTCTCTCTCCCAGTGGGTGGGATGACCTACACTGTTCTTTGTGTCTAGCTTCTATAATATGCCTTTCTTTAGCCAGTAGAACGAATTAGAAGTGACAGTGTGCCAGTTCTGAGTCTAGGTCTCAAGAAACGTTGACTGTCTGCATTTACTCCCTCACACCCCTTCCAAGTCCCTGAGAACCTGCTCAGACTGGCCTCCCGGAAGTTGAGAAACACGTGGATTAGAGCTGAGTTGCCCCAATCATCTCACCTGAGATCAACTTCATCATCCTACAGCCAGCCAACCCCAGCCAGATCAGCATAGTTGACGCACGTGCAATATACACCTATTGCTGAATGCTGCAATATTGTGGTAATAGATAACTAACAGACACACCATTGCAACTTTATTTTACAACATAAAATAAAGTTTTATTTAGCACTTATCACCAGCCAACCCATTATATATTTTATTTGGATGTATATAGTTTTTTACTATTTAATATTAATTTCATGAAGGCAGGGAATTTTTCTGGCATAAAATGAGTTCTCAATAAACATTTGTTATATGAATAAATTCATAAAACTTATTTTCATAAGTTTTGCCAACATGCATTGATTATTTCAGGCACTTGAATGACATTGTTAATAGAATTTTTCAAACTAATTATTCTCTCATATACACTTGCACTGGTGATTTAAATTAAATGTACATAGCTGTCTCTCAGTTCTCCTTAGAATTTCATACACAATTCTTTGAAAGTATTCTGACTGCAACTGGTTGTTGACTCTTTATATAACTCTCTTCATCATCCTTGTTTTCTCTGAATTTTAGGCTGCCTTAAAAAGGCAGGAACCAAAATGTTTAGAGTTCAAGGATAAACACACTGGAAAACTCTCCTTCTCTCTTTTAATGATTAAGGATATTGAGCAATAAATATTACTAAACAAGTTTACTCATATTTCATATATTTCTAGAAAATATTTCATAGAGCCTATTTTTGTTTTTAAACATTATGGCTGAGGATGAATAATTTAAAGAAAAAAACCATTTTAACTTGATTGAAATGTAATTAAAAACATACACCCATCTTGACTAAAAAATCTGACTTTGAATGTAAGATCCCAGCTTGGCTCCCAGGTGCTAGAATGTGGCATTATTTGCCACTTTAACCCTTTGGAAGTATGAAGGAAGGGCTCTGGAAATCAGATATTGTCGTATATGCCATTTTTCTGCCAACAGTGGGAGCTCTGCAAATTTGTATTTTCTGTCTTAATGTACCTAACAACTCAGAGGAAGGAAAGCAATGTATCCAAGCTATGATCTAGACCAAAGGTTGGTTATCTACCTACTGCTCCAGTCTGAGGAGTATAATTCAATAATTTATAAGTTATGGAAAGTTTTTATCATGACAGCAATTAGAAGACAAATGTTTATTTCTGTTGAGTTTTACTTGCTTGAGATTATTTCAGAAGTTTGTCAAATAGTCAAGCCCACCTCTAAGAAATCCTAGCTTGTTATATTTTTTTATTATTAAGCCCATATGAAACCATTTGCTGAAGCAATAATGGTAAATAGTCAATTCCACTGGTATTTTTGAGTAGACCCCATCAAACAAGTGCTAACGATGCAATTATTCCTCTCCTTTACCAGTGCTCTTGAGATGAAGACTCCATGGAATAATGAAAAGAATTGTAGGAGATATTTAAATTTTTACATTTAACGTAAATTATTTTGTTGATAGTTGAAGTATTGCATAAATTATTTGGAAGGTTATCTTATCTTGACTCAAAATATCACTCTTTTTCTTTCTGAATGAACTTTTTAAAATATTTGAATTTAAATCCCACTTTTTTGTGAACATTACTTTGACATAATTTTAATAGCACCATCTGCATTAGTAGTCCATCTGAAAAGAATAAATAAATGGGCCTATTTTGTTCTCCATTCCAATGATTGCCAAATAATTTTCTTAAAAAGAAAAACAACTGTTCTAAGATAGTCTACACATGATTGAAATGGAAAACTAAAACAATTATAAAAGTTATTCTGGTTAGAATCATTTTTGCTTTTTCTTGTAGCATCCAGATAATTGAGACATATGTATTATTTCAATTCAAATTGCTTGGCTTTAAATTCTTTGTGCGTGTGACCATGTGTGAATACACACATATATGCACATGGGTAAACACACAGACAATTATGAGGAAGTTTATATTTATATTGGAAAATGACACTTTTGTGAAACTTTTAATCTGTTGAAGCTTTTCTCTCTTCTCTTTTGCCTTTAGCTGATTTTTCTAAGTATTTAATTCCCATAGCTAGGAGCTTTGGATTTCCCTTTGTTTATCAAACTTCCAAATATGTAATAAAATTTAGGAGTAACCACAAGAACTCTGAAATAATTTCTATAAAGCCATACTTTGGCATAAATATCATTTATTCCCCAGCCACTCCAGGGAAACATGGACATGCACACATACACGCCAGTATCATTTTATCCTCAGATTATTGATTCCTTTTTTCTGTTTGCAGTCCCTCATTTTTCTGCTCTTCCATCACAGGGACAAGGCAGGATGCATAATATTCAAAAGATGAGTGTTAAGTAGCTCTTTCTCCTGCTTTTCCAGCAAATTCAATGGAAAGGCTTTCTACCACAAAACAGATCAGCTTTACCTCCCTTGGACCATGCTATTTCGGTAATGTGCCTGTACTGCTGCTGTTCTGCCACAATATGAGAGAATACCAGAGTTCTATGCTCCAGGTTTCCTGGAAAGATTTTGATGGGATGTAAGGGCTAGTCCTCTTAAAATGACATTTATTGCATATAACAACCACAAGGCCAAAAGGCTACAATTATATAAAAGACAGGAGTCTTTTTCTGTCATCTTAGAGCAACCCAGTTCTGACACATCTACTCATCTGAATTCTATTGTTTGTAGGAGAAATGGGCAATGAGTGTGGGCAAAGTCATTACCATGCAATGAATGGAGAAGCCCGCTGACCCAGCTGTTCCTTCCTGTTTGCTTTCCTTTTTCCCAGTGAGTTTTTAGAATGCAGACTTAGTGCAAACTTACAATATTGTGACAGATCACATATCTCTAGCTCTGTGGAGTATTCTGCAAATGAACTTGGAAGCTTTCCCAGCTTTGGTGCTGCTGGATTTAGTCACTGTCCTTTTTTTTACAGGAAGATAAACAAAGACTTACTGGAGGGTGGGGTAGGGAAAGCTTGAACAAAAAGCAAATACATAAGCAGTGATGGACCGAAGACAATTTTGTCAGAATTTTGAAATTAAAATTCTGGTTGTCTGTGTTCAGATATAAGATCAAAAATAGTTTAGGGTGATTTGACTGTGAAGCATCTTTGCTCACTAGTTACTAAGAGCACTCTTCATAAAAGGGTAACCTTACCAAATAGAGAAGAACTGTTTTTCTTAAAAGAATGTTAGTGTGTTAATGGTTGTCATTTACTGAGGTATATGGTTCAAGCACTGTTTAAACTCATTTAATTCTCATAAAAATCCTATGAGATAAATATCATTATCCCCATTTTATAAATGAGAAAACTGAGATAGAGCAGAAGAAATAACTTGCACAAATTCACAGATTAAAGTGGAGTGGAATTAGGTATTGAACTCAGGCAGTCTGGTTCCTAGCCTACATTCCTAACCACTTCCTTCTGAGGCAGATCATTATGCTATATCTTTGGAAACATTGGCTT
This sequence comes from Lagenorhynchus albirostris, assembly GCF_949774975.1. Lineage (NCBI taxonomy): Eukaryota > Metazoa > Chordata > Mammalia > Artiodactyla > Delphinidae > Lagenorhynchus > Lagenorhynchus albirostris. The sequence continues at coordinate 12,680,890 of NC_083106.1, forward strand.
TGGACTTGGAAAAGCTGGACTTAAACCCTAGCTCTGATACTTACCAGTTGTATATACTTAGGTAAGATGCTTAACTTCCATAAAACCTAGTTTCTTCATCTGTAAAATTAAAATAATAAGGTCAACCTCATTGTGTTCAGCAAGAGTGAATGGAATATGCTGGGCATTCTTGGATAGAAACTACTAAATTAAAAAACAATCCTTTCCCTTAAACTTTATATGTTTTTATATTAAATAATAAGACTAGTTTCTAAACTGCTCCCTTGCAATTAGGGGCTTTGCTCATTTCTTCATCTATGCTTATTTATCTACTCTTCACCTATCCATAACTCACACAATATGTGGGGAAAGAACTGAAAAATTCTCATGTTTGCTGGAAATGTCCTCTGAGTTTAGCTCTTTTTGCAGTAAAATTGCAGGAAAAGCAAATCTTGAAGTTAAATTTGAGGGCAAACCCTCTGTCTTAGGTCTGGTAGTGCTTAGTTTTATACAGTCAGAGAAAGAAAGCTTTTCATAGCTACACATATATGAATTACTGCAATTTTACAAGGATCTGTGTCAAAAATATTTCTTCTTGTTAAACAGAAAGGCTATTTTTGATTGGATAGTTGTTTTGTAAAATTGTGTTGATAGTAGTAAGTTTTTAAAATATGTCGCTTTGTACAAATATTGATAGAGTGGCTTTCCACATACCTTTCAGGACAGTGAACTGCCATGAAGCCTTCCATCCTTGATGATGCTAGGTAACTTTATTTTTTTCCCCTAACTTATTTGTATGTTTCAAATTGGTACCAGGACAAATATTCAGGGTCTAATTCAGTAAGAAAAATGAGAAAGGATATATCTATCTATATCTAAATCTATACCTACATCTACATCTATATCTATATATAGATATATATCTCTTTACAAACTCCTTCCTTAACCCCATGTCACCCTCTATTAACCACCCCACTACATTGATTTCCTTCCAAATAATTTTTTCCCAAGTTATTTGTCACACATGCAGTCTCTACTTCCTCACTTCCTATCTCTTTTCAACCTATTCAATCTGGCTGTTACTTCTAATGTTTCATAAAAACTGTTCTTCACAAGAGCGCTGTTGATATTTGAAACTAATTGACACATGCCTTTCCTCAACCTACTCACATTATATTCCTTAAAACACTTTCCTCCTTTGGCTTTTATGATATCACTCTGTCCTCTTTCCCCCCCTTCTTCTATGGTACTCTTCTTCTTCTGCCTGAAATCTAGATGTTGGAGTTTATTGGTGTATTAGGGTTCTCCAGAGAAAAAGAACTTATCTCTATATCTATCTATCTATCTATCTATCTATCTATCTATCTATCTATCTATTTATCTATCTATCTATGATCTATTTATCAAAAAGGTATTGGCTCAAGTGATTATAGAGGTTGAAAAGTCCCATGGTCTACCATCTGCAATCTGGAGACCCAGGAAGACCAGTCATATAGTTTGAAGGCCTGAGAGCCAGAGACACAATGATGTAGATTCCATTCTGAGTCTGAAGGCCTGAGAATCAGAAGTGTTAAGGGCAGGAGAAGGTCAATGTTCCAACTCAACAGTCAGACAGTGGGAGAAGGCAAATACTCCCCTCCTCCTCCTTAATCTATTCAGGTCCTCAGTGGATTGGGTGATGCCCAACCACATTGGGGAGGGCAATATACTTTAGTCTACCAATTCAAATGCTAATCGCTTCTGTAAATCTCCTCACAATCACACCCAGAAATAATGTTTAACCAGACATCTGGGCATCCTATGATTCAGTCAAGTTGACATATAATATTAGGTATCATACTTGAGGATAAGTCTTAGGTTCCCCTGATTACATTCTCTCCTTAGCTAGTTTATCCAATCTCATGTCTTTAAATATGACCTAAATTCTAATAACTACCAAGATTTTATTTCCATTTCAAACTCCTCCTCGGAATTATTTATTCAGCTGGCTACTTAACATCTTTATTTTGATAACCCCTGGGCATTCCAAACTTAATGGCCCACAAATGAACTTTTGACTTTACCTCTAAAACTTTTTCTCACTTAGACTTTTCCCATCTCAGTAAACAACATCATTGTTGATTTAATCGTTAAATCAGAAACTTGAGACTTAAGGTTTATTCCTCCCCTCCCTTACCCTCAAATATCCATCCATAAACAAATTCTCTATCCTAACATGTAGTCACCCACTCTCTGAATCTCCACCACCACCACCATCTCAGTGTATTTCACTGTCTTTCTCATCTGGACTCCTGCATTAGTTCCCTAGTTGATATCTTTGCTTCTACTTTTGCTTCCTCCAGTCTGTTATACATATGGAAGTTAGAGTGATCTTTCAAGAGCATAAAAATTACTCTTTTTTTTACTTAAAAATTTTTTTTATTGGAGTACAGTCGATTTACAATGTTGTGTTTGTTTCAGGTGTACAGCAAAGTGATTAAGTTATACGTATACATATATTCATTCTTTTTCAGATTCTTTTCTCATATAGGTATCACAGAATATTGAGTAGAGTTCCCAGTGCTATACAGTAGGTCCTTGTTGGTTATCTATCTTGTATATAGTAGTGTGTGTATGTTAACCCCAAGTTCCTGATTTATCCCTCCCCCCACCACGTTTCCCATTTGGTAACCATAAGTTTGTTTTAAATATCTGTAAGTCTGTTTCTGTTTTGTAAATAAGTTCATTTGTATCTTTAAAAATTAGATTCCACATATGAGTGATATCATATGATATTTGTCTTTCTCTGTCTGACTTACTTCACTTAGTATGATAATCTCTAGGTCTATCCATGTTGCTGCAAATGGGATTATTTCATTGTTTTTATGGCTGAGTAATATTCCAAGAACATAAAGATGATTCTGACATCCCCATGGTTTAAAGTCTTCAATGACTATTGCACTTAGGACACTGTGTGATATGGCATCTGCTTATCTTCCAACCTCATCTGGTTCCGCTCTCTCCCTTGCTGCACTTCAGCCACAATGGCTTTATTTCATATCCTTGAACACAACAACTTTGTCTTTCCTTTCATAATATGTAAGTACAAACATATGTCTCTGTCAGCTCTCTTTTGTGCTATTGCTATGATTAGCTCTCTTCCTTCAGTGGGTCACTTACATGATACTGTCTTAGATAGGACCTCCCCATGTTATCAGAATTGATTGCTTTTTATTCTCTAGCATAGCCCCTTGTTACTTTCTTTCATAGCAATGAATACAATTTGTATTTAAATACTTATTTATTTGATAACCTGTATTATCTATGTCATCACTAGATTATATACTTCATTAGTACAGAGACTATTCTTTGTTTCATATTTTATAAAATTAGTGTCTCACACAGTGCCTTGACATAGTAGGCACTCAATAAGTATTTCCTAAATAAACATGTAAGCTAAATGGAGTGGAAAATTGCTTTGAGAAATGGGTATGATTCAGCATTCCTTACAGCAGAGCAAAATAAAGAATGACCACAGTTGTAGAGTTTGGGACATGGCTTATGAGCTCCCTGGGTTTACACTTATTAAAACTTCTATGAACTTCAACCCAAGTATGATATGAAGTCCATAAAGCAACAGTAAAAATGAAACACCATGAGCAGAGTTCATAGTCTCTGCTTCCCCAAATTATTGCCAGTATGATTCTCTGTATTGTTCTAAATGCAGAAAATTGTGTCCATAACAGATGAGAGCTATCCAGTCACTCCTTTGATGTAGCTGATGGGAAAATTAATAGACCATAACAGTTTAGAAAATAAAAGTAGGGGTAGACTCGGATGCCTTTAATGGGAAACATCTTTCTTCTTCCCTTTATTGTGTATGAAATAAAAAATATTAAGGAAATATCAATCCTTATCATTCTTAGTAATCATTCATATCTTGGACCAATAATTACATACTTGGGCAGAATCAGGGCATACTATATCAAACTTGGATTCTTTTTCCTATTTGGCATCAGTATTTTGTCAATTTAAAGCCTCAATTCTGGGATCTACTCCCAGTGGGGATGCAATACAAGGGACTAGAAATAACCTCTGAAATAACTAAATGTATACGAAAGTGGTTTTAAAGATACTGGACATCAGGCAACAAAGGACAATGAAGTCTGGGAGATTGTATACAAACAAGATGAACTTGAACACTGCCCCGGTTTTTGCCTGGAGGAAGCTCTGAGGCTGTGTTACAGGCAGAGAAAACCCAGATAGAATCCAACGGTCTCCTTTAACCGAGAAGAGAATGTTGTGAGTCCATGGAGACCACGGTGGCTTGAGTTGGCAGGGAAAAGCAGCAGAGAAAAGAGAGCTGCACATAGAGAGAGCTGAAGAATTCCCCCTCAAGTCTTTCTGTGTATACTGATTAAATACTTGCATGTAAAGGAAATATCTGAAACAAGAGGAAGAATTACATGAAAGGATTAAAGAAAATAGTACTTTAACTAAGACTGAGAATAGTTCCTGTTCCCACCAGCCAGAGTGGAAAGCCTCTTAATTCATAGGACATCAAGGAAAGTACTCAAAAGGCTTGCATCTCAGTAGTAGGGAAAATTCATCATGGATTACATACTGCTCTGGTCCTGCCTAAGAAAGTTGAAAAGCAAGACCCAAAGTAAGTCTACTGTTTCAGAGTAACTTATCTCTGTCCCAGAATAAAGGTAAAGAGTATTTATAGAAATACAAAAATATCCAACATACAACGAAGTGAAATTCATAATGTTAGCATATAATAAAAAATTACCAGGCATGTCACAGAAGCAGAAAATATGATCAATATTGAGGAGTAAAACTAAAAATCAAGTAAAACAACCCCCAAATGCAACACATGACAAAATTAGTAAATAAGAATGTTAGAACTGTGATTGTAATCCATATGTTCAAGAAGCTGGGAAAAGACTGAGCATATTAAGTAGAGAAATGAAGAAAAATATATATCTTCACATCAAACTTCTTAAGATGAAAGCTACAATGTCCAAGATGATAAATACATTAGATGAGATTAACAGTAGATTAGACATCAGAGAATTACAGATAGAGTAATGAGAGTTTTCAAAAGGAAATAGGTGAAAAGAATGACAAAATGAAGATAACATCAGAGAGCTGTGGGAGAACTTCAAGCAGCTTAATAAATGTAAAATGGAGTTCCTAAAGGAGAAGGGAATAAGAAAATAGTATAAAGAAGTATTTTTTAAAATGACAGAAATAGATAAAAGTAAAATGAAAATATGCCATTGTAAGAGTAATCAAAAGAGCCTGGAGTGGCTATATTGATATCAAAGTAGATTTTAGAATGAACATTATCAGCAATAAATAGAGTCATTTTATAGTGATAAGGGGGAGAAGTTCATTATGAGGACTTAAAAATACTAATTATTTATGCATTTAATAATACAGCCTGAACATACATCAAGCAAAAATTGAAAGAACAGCAAAGAAAAATAGACAAATCCACAATTACAGTTGAATATTTCAACATCTACTCTCGATATTAATAATACAAGGAGACAGAAAACCAGTAAGGTTGTAGAGAACTTGAATAATACTCTCAAACAATTTGACCTAATTACATTTATTGAACATTCTCCCAAACCAGCCTAAACTACTCAATTTTTTAAATGCACGTTGAACATTAAACAACATAGATAATATTCTGGAACATAAAATGAGTCTCAATAAATTTTCAAAGATTCAGTTCATAGAAAGTATGTTCTGTGAGCATGATGGAATTAAATTAGAAGTAATAAAAATAAACTTTGGAATTTTAGAGATCTTCTAAATAACCCATAAGACAAAGAATTAAAAAGGAAATTAGAAAGTATTTTGAAGTGAATGAAAATGAATGAAAAACACAACATATTAAAATTTTCCTGATGCAGCTAAAACAGTACTTAGAGGGAAATTTATAGCACTACACTCCTATATTAGGGGAAAAAAGTGTCTCAAATTGATGACCTCAGTTTCCAACTTTAAGACACTAGAAAAAGAAGAGTAAATTAATCCCAAAGCAAGCAAAAGAAAGGAAATGATTCAGGTCAGAGAAGAAATCAATGAAATAAAAAACAGAAAAACAATAGAGAAAATTAATGAAAATAAAGGCTGATGTTTAAGAAAATAAATAAAATTGCAGGAACATCATTTCCCTTCTTAACCCATGTACGTGTGTGTGTGTGTGTGTGTGTGTGTGTGTGTGTTTGCTGTACGTGGGCCTCTCACTGTTGTGGCCTCTCCTGTTGCAGAGCACAGGCTCCGGACGCACAGGCCCAGCGGCCATGGCTCATGGGCCCAGCCGTTCCATGGCATGTGGGATCTTCCTGGACCGAGGCACGAACCTGTGTCCCCTGCATCGGCAGGCAGACTCTCAACCACTGCGCCACCAGGAAAGCCCGAGTGTGTTTTTTGAATATTAGAATAGAGGACTATCTGAATACTCTACCCAATGCTCCATAAAATACAATGTTTTCTCATTTGGTTGGTAGGAACAGGCATTGTTTCAGCCCTGTATGACAGGTAATCCTTTTGGATGATTTTTTCCCTGACCTCTGATATTTTCTTCATACATATGCAATGTTCAGTACTATGTCAAATACTCAAGAAGGATCTTCTGCAGATTTCAGTGTCCTTTCTCTGTGTAGCCCTCTCCTCTTGAGAATTCTGTCTGGTAAACTCTAGTTGTCTTGCTTTACCTGGGCTCTTAGCTCCATCTCCTTATGACTCAGATTCTCTGCCTAAGTTCCCCCTTCCTGTTTCAGTGGTCTAGAAACACTTGAAGGCAAATTTTAGGGGCAATTTTAGGACTCACCTCATTTGCATTTCTCAGGCTTCACCATCCTTTGTTGCCATAGTCCGATGTCTTGAAGACTTCTGTTTTACTTATTTTATCCTGTTTTTGATTCCTTCAGTAGGATCATTAATTAAGTCTCTATAACTCCACTTTTGATAGTAGAAAACTTTAAATTTGTTTTGTATTTTTATACATTTGGATTTGTTTGTCATGTTATTTTCTGTTTTCTCTTTGTACTTCTTTTCTGTGCTCAAATTTGTTTGGTCTTTTTTATCATTTGAGTTTGTAACTGCGTCATTCCGTTACCTCCTAAATTGAATTGGAATTTATAATCCTACATTTTTTCTTTTGGTGGTTGCATTAACAGTGGCAGTTAAAAAGTATTTGCTATAGAATACTCATAACACCTAGAATTACAATGATTATAAATCCATAGTTTTCTTCAGGAAAAGGAAACAATACAGCTACTTCAGATTAATTTTATACTCCTAGACAGCAATTTGTAGAGTGCTTTTGATATTCAGCATTGGATTATAGCCATAATATACTAAAATAAACATTGAAATCAGCAAATGTAGCATTGAGAATGTGTTTAGAATACAAAACTATTATTGGTCTTTTTAAATTTCACACTTTGTGTTGCTGTTGCTTAAATATTGCAACCACCTTGATTTGATCCAGAAGTAATTGAAGGCAACTAATGATACATGATAAGTTGTCAATGCTCTCTAGCCAAAGACCATCAGAAATATACTTATGGTTGAACAAGTTGTATTTACTGCTTATTTCTTCTAAAGAAAATGCACACCATCAAGAACTGTGAGTCACCTCAGTAGAAGAGTTTTAGAAATAACGTTTTAAAGGGTTTGGGTTTATCAATTTTGAATAGAACTGAGGAAGCAGACTTTGTGCTGAATTGGATGCTGTCAGAGAGTGGGAGTAATTCTATCTTAATAAATCTTATCTAAAAGGAGAAAAGACTAGACTGAGGCTAAAATTGTAGTCATTCCTACTAGCCAGGATGGGGTATGTTTAGACATTTTTGTGGTTCGGGCAATGGTAATATTTTTGTTTGTATTCAGACATGATTATGCTCTTGTCCTTGATCCATCAGAGTCACAGTTGGCCTTGTGTGACGTTGATGTTCTCTGAAATGACTTTCCATAGGAGAGCGCCAAGGTCTAGCCATGAATGCCAGATTGGCTCCTGACTGTCAGGGACTGCATTTCTCTGTCTCTAGATAAACTAAAATGAAACTTGGTAAGAGAAATCAGTCAAAGAAGCATTAATCTTAAGAAAACCTGTGAAAGCCAAAAGAATACACAGTATCTAAAATGTGCACCATTGTATTAGGGTTCTCCAGAGAAACAGAACAGATAAAATGTGTATATAGAAGATATATACTTTTTTTTCCTCAAAATGTAGATTCTCTTTAAGAAAAAAAGTTCATATTTGTATTAAATTAAATTAATCAATTAGTTAATTTCTTGGTTGCATGGCATGTGGAACTTCCCCAACCAGGGATAGAACCCGTTACTCCTGGAGTGGAAGGGCAGAGTCTTAACCACTGGACAACCAGGGAAGTCTTAATTTAATTTTATTTAGAAGTTCCTCTACTTTATCTGGTTTTAGGGCTCATCATAATTTTCCTGTTCTTGGGCTCTTAACTTCCTTTTATACTCTGAATTACTATAGAGCATAAAAACTGCAGTTCTCAGCATGCACTGCTACCAGGATTCTCTTGTTTCTACCACCTCAACTGTGGACCACATCTCAGGATAAATAGTTTGTGTCATCAGTTACTTGCTCTCTTTCTGCCAGGGTTGCCCTTCTCTTTGTGGATGTGTAGAAATGGTTGTACCAGGTTGTGTCTTTAAAAAATTGTTAATATATTTTATTTCCCCCAATATCTCCAAACTATTATCATTTCAACAAGTAATCAATATAAAAATTTGAGATATTTAACTTTTTTTCATACTAAGTGTTTGAAATTCAGTATGCATTTTATACTTACAGCACATTTCAACTTGGACTAGCCATATTTTAAGTGGTCCATAGCCACAGGTGTCTAGCAGCTACAGTAGTTATTGATTAGCACAGGTCTAAACTATAAATCTCGTGAGGGCAGGGATCTTGTCTGTTTTGTTCACTGCTTTGTACAGAGCCTGGCATGTAATATGTACTCAAGAAATAAATATAATAAGTATTTATAATAAATAATAAATATTTATTCTAAGGATTGGCTCACATGATTATGGAGGCTGGTGAGTCCAAAATCTGTAGTGTGGGTTGGCAAGCTGGAGACCCAGGAAGAATCAATGCTGCAGTTCAAGTCTGAAGGCCGTGGGCAGGCAGAATTCCCTCTTGCTCAGGGGAGGTCAACATTTTGTTCTATTAATTCCTTCAACAGATTGGATGAGGCCCATCCACATATAGGGGACGATCTGCTTTACACAGAGTCCTCTGATTCAAATGTTAATCTTATCCAAAAAAATTACCCTCACAGAATAATCAGAATAATATTTGACCACATAACTGGGCACCACACTCCAGCCCAGTTGACACAAAATTAATCATCACAGTCATGAAATATTATACACTTGCTAAAAAAGGACTATAAGCAGTTATGTGTTTCACAAAGTTCAATACCTAGTTTCTCTGTAGAAGCACAACTCTTCCTGCTACTGAGACCAGGGGTACCTTTCCCTGCTGGTTCTCATAAAATGGATAGGCAAGTCACGTGGCTGTCAATGGACAAGGACATCTGTGAGTGTACTGCTTTGGAAATATGCTCCACTCTGTTCTTATGGCTTCTATTTTTATTTAGACACACCCCCACATGCTTTGAGGTTGAAATTCTACAGGAGAGGTTGCTCTGGTTGTCTGTGAATCAGCATGGCTTGTTAGATTTCTGAAGCTAATGATGAAAATATATGGGTTATCCTTTCTAGCCTTTAATGTTAAGCACAGTGAGCATGATGTTTGTCTGCAAAATGAGGCAAGTTTTGAAGTTTATTCAGTAACTAGACTTCATCAGTGTGAGCCAGTTTGATAACATATTGCAAATATTTAGGTAAAATAAGTGGCTGAGTTGTCCAAAAGAATAACTATATATTCTAAAGTCCCTCAGATCTTTGTAGAGAATAGCTTTCCCAATAACAGTTGAGAAGCATCAATTCCTGGGAATGGTGTGAGAAGCAGTCTATGCCTGGGACCAGTAATAATTTGAGACCTTCCTTTAGGAGGTGATGAACTTTTTAAAAGTCTTTCATGTGCCCACATTTACTTTTGTTATTTTGCATTGTGGCTAAATTTCTTGCTTTGTTCTTACATTGTTATGTATGTCCTTCTTATCCTTCCAGTTGGGCTTCAACTCCTTTTTGGGGAGAGCTTGTCCTCTATTTGTTTGGCACAGGTGGCACCAGTTACAAAGGCATTGCACAAACAGGGGTTGCCTAGAACTTAAAGATATTGTTGAGTGGTCAAATGAAGGAAAGAAAGTGTGAAAGTATTGATAAATTAATGAATACCAGGATAAGGAGAATCCCAAATCACTCCAGCCCATGTTAAAAAGCTCTGTGAAGACTATAATTTGTGCCCATGTGCCTCTGGTTATTGTCTACAATAAAGTAAATAAAATGTCAAGGAGCACCTTGCAACATAATTTTTATCCAGTAACTGAATTGAGGAGATAAGACAGCACATTACAAGTATAAATTGATGCAGTTTATTCTTTTGTGATAGTCTGATATCTCGGAGTTTCTCCTGTCTGAACTTTTATTATGAGAAAGTAGCCAGAACACTAAGTAATTAGAGTTGTTGAGTTTATGTTCTGGCTCTACCACTTACTACATCTCTGACATTAGACAAGTCACTATGGGTTCTTAAATTGAAAACTAGGAAAATAATTCCCAGTTTGCCTGTTAGTGCAGTGTTCAGGGGATGTGATAAATGTGATGGCCTTTACAGGCAACAAAACCCTAGAAGGTAATAGAAATGGTGTTTTTGAGTCTCTTGGTTCTGCAGGAACAATGCTAATTTCTTATCCACTCTTTCACCTGTGAATTTGTTTGGATATGCATTTCTTACAGTCCATCAGAGACTAAAAATGTAAGATGAATTAAAACATGGAAGCCATTGTGAAGATAATTTAGAAAACCAGTACACTTGTGTTTGGCATTTCCAGAGAGTGGCAGTAAATAACATTAGCGAGGTACCCAGGAGCAAGGTCGTGTAGGATCTGGTAGGTCATGTGAAGGACATTGAAATCTATTTTGACAGTCATGGAAATTTTTCTGGAGCATTGAGAGCAGAGTTACATAATATAATTTATGTTTTAAAAGGATCTCTTGGGCTTCCCTGGTGGCGCAGTGGTTGAGAGTCCGCCTGCCGATGCAGGGTACACAGGTTCGTGCCCCTGTCCGGGAGGATCCCACGTGCCACGGAGCGGCTGGGCCCGTGAGCCATGGCCGCTGAGCCTGCGCGTCCGGAGCCTGTGCTCCGCAGCGGGAGAGGCCACAGCAGTGAGAGGCCTGCGTACTGCAAAAAAAAAAAAAAAAAGAATGTGGCAGGTAGTCTCAAAAGATGGCTCAAAATGGGCCATATTTCCCAGAATTCATACACTTGTGTAGTTCTCTCCCACCACAATGAATATGGCCTGGCCTTTGACTTATACTAACCAATAAAATGTACAAAAGTGTTGCTGTACCAGTTCCAGGTCTAGTTTTTAAGAGGACTGTCACTTACTTCGGGAGTCTTTACCTACCATGTAATAAGCCTGGTTATCATACTGAAGAGATCACACGGAGAAGATGTTAGAGAGGGAGAAATTTCCCTCTCTATACATCTTGATTTTTTTGTGGCTGGACTAATAATAACATTGACACAAGACAGATTAACAGGAGAAAAAAGCAAATTTTAATTCTTGCACAACGAGATCTCATAGAAATGAAACTTAAGAAGTGGCCAAAGCAGGCAGCTTTCATACTCTTTAGACAAAGAAGGAAAACCTTTCTGAAGAACTGACAGGACAATGAAATGCAGGTTTTAGGTACCCAATTAGTGAAGAATCTAAACAGAGTTTGCATTTGGAGTAGTAAATTAAAGAACTAACAAGTTTTGTTTGTACAGGCTTCTCAGCCTGACGTTCCTGTCTTTGGTGATAGGGTGTCCTTCTACCTCCAGGTGAAGGAGATTTATTTCCTGCTTTCAAGGAGACAGAAAGGAGGGTCAGAGTGTCCCTCTTGTGTTGGCCATTTTTTAAGAAACTGTAATTCAGAATAATCAGTATGCCATAGAGGCACATTTTGGGGTGGCCTACTCTGGGCCCCAAAAAGGACAAACCCTGAGACCACGTGGAGAAAGAAAGGTCCAGGTTTTTCGGTGTCCTAATCACTATCCAACTGCAACTGTGTTAAAGACATCAAGTGAGATGAACCAAATAATTGCTCAGCTGAGCCAAGTCATCACACAGAACCATGAAGAACAATAAAATTATTGTTGTTTTCAAGTCACTATGCTTTAAGAAAGTTTGTTACACAACAATAGATAGAACATGGATGTGGAAAGGCAAAAGAAGAAGAGAGAACAGAGGGTTATTCAGTTGTCCAGGTGAGAGATGACGTGGTCTTGAACTAACATTTCAGGAGGTAAGAAGACATTGGAGTCAGAGATGATGGGATTTGTTGATGGACTGATGGTGGGGTGGGAGATAAACAGAAAAATCAAGGTATTCCATGTTTATTGGCTGGCATGACTGGGATAGCAATGATACCACATAGAGTTGAGAAAAACTTAGAAAAAATCTATTTAAGAAGGACAAATAGGAGTTTAACTTTTAGATATCACTATTAATGTGACTATTAGATATTGAGTAGAGATGTCATATAAGTAGTTAGATAGATCCCAGAGGGAATGTTGGAGTTGAGGTATTATTATTGGAGGCACTAATGTGTGGGTGACACTAATCTATGGTGCTGGATGAGGTCAGCCAGAAATGACTGTAGTCAGAGAATAGAAGTGGTCCAAGGTGTAGTCCCAAGTATGCCAGTACTTAGAAGTCAGGAAGATTTGTAGAATCCAAAAAAAGAGACCAAGAAGAAATGACCAGTGAGGGAGGAAAATCAGAAAAATATGATGTCCTTAAATCCAAGTAAAGAGGTGTTTGAAAGAAGAAAGTGTGAATTGTTGAGTCAAATGCTCCTGAGAGATTGTGTAAGAAGAGGATCAACCATGACCATTGGATGTGACCTTATGACTGTCATTACTGGCCAAGAACAAGACTAGTTTCACTGGAGTAGAGAAGATAAAAGCCTGACATGACAAGATCAAGAGAGAGTTGGTGATGAAATAATGGAGACAACGAGGATAAAAATGGTTTTATATCTTTTTGCCACTAAAGGAGCAGAGAAGTATGTTCAAAATTAGAGGTATGTAGGATTGCAAGAGGATTTCTAAAAGCAGGAAGATGTTGCATATATGTTACGTCTTGAGAATAATCTAGTGAATGGAGAAACCTGATGGCAGGGGAGATGAAATAGGTAATTTCAGGAGCTAGGATCCAGAACACAGCTGGAGGAATTGACTTTATCTAAGAGAAATGCTGTTCACCTATCATTCAGGAAGGAAGCAGTGTACAAAGAACAGATGTTTGATCTTGGTGGATTTGATGGAATGGAATGAGGAAGTTATCTTCTGATGCTTCTGTTTTTGTTTCTAGAATGATGTTTGGGGGACATGATGATAGAGTTTTGAGGAGAAATAAAATATTGTGAAATAAGCATCTGAGTAGAGTAAATAGACCAGGCGTCTGGATGCATATTTGAAGTTCTGAGTTTCTGTTTCTCTACAGAAGAATGATGTGATCCTGACTCTCTGTTTCGTTGCTACATACTGTGCTGTTCTGCCCAAAACTCATGGCTGAAATTGTTCTGAATTAATATTGCCAGACTGCTTATGTAAGCAGACTGAGTGAATTGTCCCAGATTCCATATCTGTTAGGGACAGATTCAGGATGGACGTGCCGCTGTGTGAGGTATTGATCAGGACACCTTATTAGACTCCATATAGGCAGAAATGTCTTTGCCTATCATTGTGAAAGTTTTAACATCACCCTATGGCAGAGTTCTTTCAAAGGATATTATTTCATTCTGGAGGTAGAAACTGTGTTTGCTCTGCATATGCTGACTTGTTGAAGCCATGAAGCTGGCTTCAGGATGGTTCTTGTTCTTCAGATGACTATGAATTATTATTAGTGTGTTATCATTCTATCTTGCTGCTCCAGCATTTTTGTCAACACATTTTCATCCATCAACACATTTTTTTTCTGACTTATTGCTTATTTATCAGTGAAGAACCATAGGACTACAGCAAGATCTTAAACTCCTGAATACCATGGATTCCTGAGGTGCATATATATATATATATGTGTGTGTGTGTGTGTGTGTGTGTGTGTGTGTGTGTGCGTATATATATATGTACATATATATATATAACTGATTTTAAAAGATAATCATTCAGTTATTCATCAAGTGGTAAATAAATTGCTAGCAGAAGCCTGTTTTAAGAATAGACTAGTTACTGTATTTTTAAAAAATGAATAGAATATCCAACATCGTAGAAGGAAAAAAGAAATGACCTGGTGATGAAACTCATGGAGGAGTAACAGGGAAATGTGATTTGTCTTTCCCAGAGCCAAAAGAAAAAAGAAGTTGTCACAATCTATTTTTGAGCCATAACTTCATTTACCTCATACCAGAGCTGTATGAAAACAAAGTCTTATTGGTCAGAATAGTAAGTATTGATACATCATGAAACACATACTGATACAGAGAATATACTTATGAGAGATAAATTTCTGGTGCTAGTTGGGAAATGCTCTAAGTGCTCTGATGTTAAATACAAACCCTCTGGCCAATTTCAGAGTGTCATTTTCTGTACTGCAGTATATTTGTAATTTTAGGTCAAATGTAGGACTTTTCACTTGGCGATAAAAAAAAGACATCTGGCTTTGAGTTACTGATTGTCTAATGGAACGAGCAGCAAAAGCATTCAGAAGTGATAATGGGCAGATGATTTCAACGTATTCTTTAACTTCTTTGGTTCCCCTGGGGGATAAATATTTCATTCTGTGGAATGGGAATTAGCTTTTGAAATAACAGTGATAGCACCCAGAATTTTCTCAGCCCTGTGGCTCTAGAGAAACTGTTTAGTCCAAGTAATTGAACTTTTGGAAATGGGGCTGGTGGATGTCCACAGGCTGGGGTTAAACTCAGACCAAAGCATGGCAAGAAGGTATTCAGGTATGTAATAAGTTGGTGTAGCAGGGCATGGCCAGACAACAGTTATTGGGAGGATAGCTGAAAGAACACACGTTTCCCATACACTAGAGGGAAAAGCTGAGAGGGTGCCTGAGGATGCCTGGCCTTGTTAAGGTGGAATAGAATAGGAGATGGATATCTTGGGTTCTCAATATAAATACTGGGAATTAGAATTATAACTATAGCTGAATTAAATAATGTAAAGACTCCTACCTTGCATTTCCTTATCTGTGAAACAAAGCCACATGATATTAACTTGTCTTTTAATTTTCTTAGATTGTTTCACCTTTCCCCTGAAATATAGGATTGGTGTACTTTGGGGTATTTTTCTCATCTATTGATATTGGACATGGATGAGGAGCTCAGGCACCATGGAACAGTAATAGCAAAGCTTTCATCGTGCCAGGAGGGCTCTTCCAGCATGTTTAGAGCTCAGGAGACAGAGGAAGAAGCTTCCCAGAACAATTTCTTGTATAGAGCCAAGGCAATGTTTGTCATAAGGAAAAAGTATTTTTTCTCTTTCTATTATGTTTTATTCAGAAGACATGAGGAGTCTGGTTCTAATTCCATTCTGTCTGCCACAGGATACAAACAGAAATCTCCTAAGATTTGGAAAAGTACAACAATTTAATTTACATAAAACCATAAGGGTCACAAGTACTAAATGGTGATCCTGGTAATTATAATAACCCTTACTTGAGGCACTTAGAGAAGCACTATCGCAATATCTGGAGGACAGGGACACTAAAATAATTCCATTCTGGAGGGTCATGGAAAAAAATTTTATAGAGAAAACAAAACAGCAGCAATAACACCAAACCCGGTTCTAGAAAAAAATACCATTTTGAGATGGTCGAATAAGTCCAAATCTTAAAATATTTCTCTGTCTCCTATAAATAGCTAAATGAGGGACAAATAGTGGAAAGCAAAGCCAAAATACAGAAATGATGGGCCTATAGGCAATTAGGTACAGACAATAGGGCTCCCTTGGGGTCTCTGCAGAGAAAATTGTGCAGAGCTTTTGACGCTTTGCCGGGCATTCTGGGACGAGCCCTGGAAAGCAGCAGAGCGGGCAGATGTACCACCAGGGGGCTTGGTGTCTCCATGACCCAGAGGGTCAAAGAAGCTGAAGGAGAACTAAGTCATTCCAGTCCTTGAGGCAGTAGAGTTCAGGATTCTAAAGAGACGGGAGGCCTCTTCCAGGTGCATTGGCAAGAAGCATGTCTCATTCCATATTACAGGCATTTTGCTGCTCAGCTTTTGTGATGACTGGGTAAGAATAATATATCTCCCCTAAGGGGATCCAACAGCTGGAAAAATGGTTATCATTTAAAACAAATAGACACTTGGTATAACAGACCAGATTTTTATAGACAGATAAAAAATGTAGGGATACCCTGACAGCATTTAAGGAGATACAAATGCAGCACACAAAAGATTTTTCTGGAGTTAGAAACCACGATTATTTAAATAAATCCATTCAGTAGATGAATTGAGGGAATATATTGTCACTGTTGAGGCCAGAATGAAAAGACTTTGAGGTCAAAGAGCATAAATTATCTCAAAACCAAGAATAAAGACAAGGAGATCACAATTAAGAGGGGAAAGATGACAGATTTGCTTGATAGATCCAGGAACCTAACGTGAATAATTGTGAAAGGAAAGAAAAAATATATATATAAAGGATATGTACTACTTAAAAAAAGAAAAACAAAATCTCTGAGCTGAAGATAAAGTTGCATCTATAAATTGAAGAGGGCTTATCAAATTCCTAGTAGGAAAGATGAAAAATTAACTGGTTCAAACATATTCTGATAATATTTATTAACTCTAAGAATACAAGACAGGGCTTCCCTGGTAGTGCAGTGGTTGAGAGTCCGCCTGCCGATGCAGGGGACGCGGGTTTGTGGCCCGGTCCGGGAAGATCCCACATGCCGCGGAGCGGCTGCGCCCGTGAGCCATGGCCACGGAGCCTGTGCGTTCGGAGCCTGTGCTCTGCACCGGGAGAGGCCACAACAGTGAGAGGCCCGTGTACCGCAAAAAAAAAAAAAAAAAAAAAAAAAAAAGAATACAGGACAATCTTATAAAAGTCAATAGAGATAGAATAAGTTATCTACAAAGGAAAAAGTTAGTCTGACAGTTGACTATTCATTTGCAACACTAAGGGCTCTAAGTTCATCTTAAACCATCTCCTAAGGGAAAAAAATATTGTGACTCCAGAAATTATCGAACTGTCGGTGTAGAAGAATTCAGGGAGGCTCTCTTAGAGTAAAAATCCTTGAAACAGAAAAGACAATATAACTATGGATAAAATGTTTAAAGAAATAAATAGTGACATAAAAATGAACAAGTAAAAGGCACTAGAAAAATAAATAGGCAGATACGAAAAAAGAACCAAATATAACTTTTGGAAATAGAAAATGCTGGAATAACTCAAAGACATAGCTCAGAATAAACGTGCTTGAAGGTACTACTGAGGTAATTAATGCATCCCAGAGAGACAAGGAGATGGAAACTATGAGACAGGTTAAGATAGAGGGATAAAAAAATGAGAAGGTTTAAACTGTTTAAGTAGACTTCCAGTAAAAGAGCATAGAAAAAAGTGTATAAAAGGAACTACTTGAAGAGATACTCTCTGAGTATTTGACAGATTAAAGAAACAAATCCATAGACTCCCAAGAGAGCAAAACACCCATCAGTCTGGATAAGCACAATGAAATTTATACTTACATAAATTGTGGTGAAACTGAAGAAAACAATAGGTATAGAGAAAAATCTTAAAAGCCATCAGATAAAAAGGAAGTCACCCACAAGGAATAAAGTTTGGGCAGTTAATAGATTTCTCAACAGGAAAAAAAAATTAAGCCAGAAGCCAATAGTATAATATTAATATAAGTGAAGTCCAGAGGAACAATATTTGACAACTTAGCATTATGTATTCAACAAAACTACTTTTAAATAACAAAGAAGGAATAAAGACTTTTTCAAATAAACAAAAATTTGGTTCACCAAAAAATATGTTACATTAGACAGAGTAACTCTAGGTTAGGATCCAGTATGAATTCACCTCAAATCTCAGCAACTGAAAACATTAAAAAATTATTTCTTAATCATACGAATTTTGCTGTGCTTCTAGGGTTTTCCAAGGCAGACCTTTCCAAATGTTTTACTTAGGAATTTATATACTATATCTTCTGACTCCATGTTGGCATAGAACTTTCATCTGTAAGGCAGAGAAAGCGTTTTTCACTTCCTTAGCCAAGAAGTAGTCAAAGGGCCTACCTAATTATGCAGGAACCATGTAGTATCAGAGAAGGGAAGGGCATTGCTGAATATTAGTAATATATACCAGGAAGAGAGACTAAATTAAATTCTAAAAGATGAATCTGCAGAAGCAGGCAACTTATTTCAGAAGGAACTTCTGATGTAAGAAATAACGGTGTGCAAAGAAATTCATAAAAAATAGTAATAATAATGATGTCTAATTATTAGGATCCACATGACAGCACTAGAAAGTGGAAAAATAGTAGAACTTAAGGTGGAGGAGATTGATCTACACTTAAGCAATCAAAGTTCCTGTATTGTTTTCGAGGGTTAAAAAATACAATTTGGACTTTGTTAAGCTTAATAGGTATAGTAATAGATTGTATACATTACAATTAGATAAGATGGAGTAAAATCGAATATGAGAAATAAATAAGAAAATGCAATAAAACAGAGAAAAAAGAAGAGAAAAAAATAGCAATAGCTAAAAGTATTATGGCAGTAGTGAGTCAAATATATTAGTAACTTTATTAATAATTCACGAATTAACTTGTTAATTTAAAAAATAATGTGAATTTGAATAAAATGAAGCAAAATAAGTTAAAAACTTAGCTGTATGTGGTTTGCAAGAGACACTCTAAAACTTAAGGACATGGATGGAGTTTAAAGATATAGAAAACATGTACAAACACTATCCAAAAGAAAGCTGAGGTAGCTATATTGCTATCAGAAAAAAACTGACATTAAGAAAAAACATGTTATTAAAGTTCAAGGGGATAGTACTTAACAATAAAAAATTCAGTTCACCAAAATGACAGAGTAATTCTAATAGAGTATATGTCAATTAAAATAGCCTTGAAATACTTGAAGCAAAAATTTGGAGACTTATTGGGAGATACTGACAAATTTACTGTCATACTGGATTTTAGCACAGTTTTCTCAATCACTGAGAAGTTAAGAAAATGAAAAACTTAGAAAACATGTCTAAGATTTGAAAAGCACAATTATAAAACTAGACCCAACTACAATCTTCTCAAATATGCACGGGACTGTTACAGAACTTGATCCCATACAGGCCTTAAAGTCGACCTCAATAAATGACTTTGGAACACACAAACAATGTTCCTTGACTATAGTGTAATTGTACTAGAACACAATAAGAACAATAATAAAAAAACACAATCAAATGTACATACACAAGTATGTATATATATATGTAAGTGTGTAATATACATACATATATTTAAACTTAAGAATGAAAGAACAAAAGGAAAATAAAGCAGAAAATTAAAAAGAATCATAGAAAAATAGTGAAATGTAAGAAAAGCACTATTTAAGGGGAAATTGATAGCTTTAAAATCTTGTATTAGAACAAAAGAAAGATTGAAAATGAATGAGCTAAGCAGTCAACCTAAGAAATTAGAAAAAGAACAGAACTACTTTCAGCTGTATGATGAATAAGGTCTGAGGATCTAATGTATAACATGGTTACTATAGTTGATAACACTGTATTATACAAGTGAAATTTGCTAACAGGGTAGAACTTAATGTATATATATATACACACACACATATAGAACAGAACAAAATTTTTAAAAAGTGAAAGAAGAATATAAAGAGTTTACAGTAGGCATTAATGAAACAGAAACCAAAGATGACATAGTCTCAACAAAATCTAAAGTTGGTTCTTTTCCAAAAAAAAAAAAAAAAAGGAAAATCTTTGTAGAGTTTTAGCAAGAAAACTGTTAGACAAAATAAAATAAGATTAGGGAGATAAAATGGGCATAAATGTAATTTACTATAATTTATTAAAAAGAAATAGTCTGACTACTCCTACAATCTTCATACAATTGACTTTATAGTTAAAATTTTTCTCCCAAGGTAAACACTCGCACCAGATGGCCTTACAGGCTGATTCTAATAAATTCTTGAGGAACAGAATATTGCAATCTTATAAAAACCATTCTAGAGAATAGAATAAGAGATATTGCCTAACTCATTTGAATCCAATAGAAACTTTATGTCCATATCAGACAAAATTACAGACCTATCTCACTCAACAAGATGCAAAATTCCCAAGCAAAATGTTGATGAATAAAATCATGAACAAGTTTAATTTATCCCAGGAAGGCATAAGTCTCTAGAAATATCTTCTACCACGTTAACATATTAACAAGACAAATATATATGGTCATACTGCTACATATAAGAAAAGCATTTGATGAAATTCAACATCTACTCATGATAAAATTCTTATCAAAATAGAAAATAGGATTTCCTTTACTTGATAATTGAAATCTAACATAAACCAAAAGCAAACATTTTGAATGATATAATATTTTAAAAGCTCATTTTATTTTAGGAATAAGATAAAATTCCTGTTACCACTGTAAGACAAGAAAATAAAAGAAGCAAAGTTTAAAAAGATACTCAAACCATTAGAAGAAATAGAGTTCACTAACACAGCTGAATGTAATGTCAATATATTAAAACTCATTGCGTTTCTATACACAAGCAATTAAAATTGAAAAATAAATTAATATGTCTATTAAAGCTAGCACATAAGCTACCTAGATTTAAGTCTAACAATGGATAGGCAAATGATGTATGAAAAAAAGGTAAACATCTTCTGACACATAGTAAATAAAGTAAATAGAGAAGTATTTTGTGTTATTAGGTTATAAGATGTTGATTCTCCCCAAATTGATCTGTCAGTTGAACACAAATGAAATTAAAATTCCAATAAGGATTAAATTTGTGTATGTGTGTGAAATTTAGCAAGGTATTTAAGATGATAGGCAGAAAATTGTCCTATCAACCATCAAACCTTTATAGAGATATGATAGTTTAGGTCCGTGTAGTATTGGACTTAGGAAAGACAAACTGATAAATCTATATAAACACAAGAGATATGAGAAGTGAAATTGTAGAAGAGGAAAAATGTAATAGACTATGTTGTGAAAATAGATTAGAAATGGGGAAAATTGAAGTTGAACCCCATATCGCATACAAAAATTGATTTCAGGTAGATTAAAGCATTAAATGTGAAAAGCAAAATGAAAATAGAAAAAATGAAGGCTGAACCTGTATGACCTTTGAGTAATAAAATTTTTTAAAAAATAATATTCGTAAAATAACAATAAATAAAACATTTGACAAATTTCGCTAAATTAAAGAACTCTGTTCATTAAAAGACAACACTAGGAAAAGCGAAAAACAAGTTATAGAAAAACAGAAGACATTTGCACATTTTCTTATCAAAACTCAGAGGAATTTTCTTTTTTGGCCACGCTGCAGGATCTCAGTTCCCTGACCAGGGATTGAACCCCTGTCCCCTGCAGTGGAAGTGCAGAGTCCTAACTACTGGGCTACCAGGGAATTCCCCTGATCATAATTCAATAAATATTAATTTACTCATAAGAGAATTGGAGAATAAGACAATATTTATAAAAAGAAAATTGAAACAATAGAAAAACAAAATCAACAGATAAAAACCTCTCAAAGAATTATTTGGTAAAAGAGGAAGTCTATATCTGAAAAATAAAAATAATGAAAAGACTACATACCTGAACCTTTGTCATATAGTTGGAATAAACTAAGTAAATAATCAAGAAAGATGAAAAGAAAAAAAAATTAAGCACCTAACATAAGAACTTAGAAAAAAAACATAAACCTAGAGAAAACAAGTAAGAAATAAATAGAAGTAAAAGCAGAAAATAATGAATTAGAAAATGAAAATCATTAGAAATAATGAACAAATCTTGTGTTGGTTTTTTAGGTAACAAAACAAGACCATAAAATTATTAAAATTGTTAGCAAAACCAATCAAGGAAAAGAGAGGAGAATTTGACAATAAAGAATAAAAAATGATAATAAGGAAATAACAAAAGCTACAAAGGTAATTTAAAGATGCAAAAGAGATGGTTCTGCCCATATTATGCATTTTAATTTGATGAAATACATTTTCTACAAGAATGTAAACTGCCTAAACTGCCCCCAAAAGAGAGGAAATAATAGTACTAAGTGTTGTTTATCCTGTGCCAGGTACTGTTCTGAGAGCTTTCCATACGTTAATTCTTTTAATCTTCACAACAATTTTATGAGGTAAGAATTATCATTATTTTTTATCATTCGTATTCTTCAGTGAAGAAATGGAGGCACAGAAGGATAAATGCTTCGCTAAGGACACATAGCTAAGAAGTGCTGAAACCAAGATTCTAACTGTGGGCTTCCAGCACCAGAGTCCATGATTTCAGCAAGTTTACTACATTGCCTCTAAGAAAACATAAGCAAGCCAAATGCCACAGAAGAAATAGACATTGCTGTCAAAATGTTATTTCCAGAAAAAAGCATCAGGCTAGAGAGAGGCAAAGAGAATTCTGCTTTGCCTTGAACAAGATCTAATGAATACTATTTGACCCGTTCCAGAGAAGAGAAACAAAATATTTCCAATTTATTATATGAAACAAACATAACCTTGATCTTAATTCCCCCAAAATATAGCACATAAAAGTAACTCAAACTCACATATGGATACTGATAGAAACAGTTTAAGTAAACAGATTCTAAGCAAACAAAATCGAGCAACACATTAGCAGTGCAATAAACTGCATTTTATTCTAGTTACATAACAAAGGCTCAGCACCAGAAAAGCTAGTGATATAATTCAGCAATGAACACATTCAAATAGTAATTTTACATGTAAATAAATGCTGAAAATAAAATTGATAAAGGTTATTACCTGTGATTGGAAATTTATCTTGTTAAATAATGTGTTGGAATAGGAAGTTGATTTATCCATACTATATGCAATAATAGCCCATAGGCAATAACTTTAGTACTGTGGTACTCCAGGCAATGCTCTCCTCAAAACAATTGACAAAGAAGCCAGAGAAATGAAGTCAAATATTGAGGAAAAAAAAAGAATGAAAACAATGGGATTTTACTACACACTCATAAAAATGGCTATAATTAAACAGACCAACAATACAAAATCTTGCAGAGACGTGGTGCAGTTAGAGCTCTCATTGGAGTGTAAATTGGGACAGCCACTTTGGAAACCAGTTTTGCAATATCTGCTAATACGAAATACATACACAACCCTTGAGACAGAAATTTTATATATACTTATGTATGTATGTAATATAGTTTGTGTAAATGTATTCAAGAGAAATACGTGTATACTTCCACTTAAAGATATTTACAAAATATGTCTGTAAAATATTTTGTGTAATATGTAACATCTTATTGATAATAGCTCCAAACTGGAAACAACCTAAATGCCTATTAATAGTAGAATGGATAGATACATTACAGTATATTTATATATAACCACACAGCTACTAAATATAACTACTGCCACCTGTAACAACATGGATGAATCGCACTGTCATAATGATGGGTAAACAAAACTACACAAAAAGAGTACAAAATGTATGATTCTATTTATATGAAGTTGAAGAACAAACAAAACTAATATCTGGCTATAAATGGTGGCTATCTGGGTCTAGGAGGTATAGGAGTGGGTTTTGTCTGGGAACGGAAGCAAGGGTTTACACATATACAAGCATTCATAAACATTCATCAAACTGTACACTCAAAATTTGTGTTCTTTATGCATGTTTGACCTCAACAAAACCTTAAAAAATAAAATGTGCAAAAAGTATACACATAAATGCAAAGTTTAGGGGCTTTGAATACAGCGCAAATAAAGATTTCTGTTATCCAAATAGCATCATGGACAAAATTAACAGAGAGGCATAGAGCTGGAGATGATTCTAGCATAATATACAACTAAAAAGGATTAAAATCTTAAGCATACAAGAAATTGCTTGGAAAACTGAATCTCTTCCTACTTCTGAAATATAAATAGGTGGATTATTCTTCAGGGCAATTTGCAGTGAATTTGTGTATGTACATGTGCATAACTCATCCACTCTATTTCTTGAGATGTACTCTTGAGAAAAAACCATTCTATATCTACACAAAGAAATTTCCAGCATTGCTAGTAAAATCAAAGAATGGGAAATCATCTAAATAACCATCAACAGGGACTGGATAGGTAAAATGTGGTATTGCCAATGACGGAATACCACGCTACAGTGAAAAGGAAACTACTGTGCCTGCAGGGTACAGACTAGAGACGCACAAGAGTATTTTGAACGAAAATGTTGAAGTAACATAAAGAGTTGAATAGGGACTTCCCTGGTGGCCCAGTGGTTTTCTGTGCTTCCACTGCAGGGTGCGCAGATTCAACCACTGGTCAGGGAACAAAGATCCTGCATGCCACGCGGCGTGGCCAAAAAGTAAAAAATTAAAACCAAAGAGAGTTGAATAGCCCCAAGCCATTTGGTAAATTGTATTTACATAATTTATGGTGATAAGATGGGTGGGGGTGAAGATGAGGTGATACTAGGGATGATACAAAGGGAGAAAGGTAAGGAAAATAAAAGCAGACGAAAATAAATTAAAAAAGAAGAATACAGAGAGCAAGTATTATAGTGTGTCATAAACTATGGCTGATTGCCCGAATTCTATGCACTTGAAGTCCAAAAGAATAAAATGGCCTTCCAGAAAACACAACAAAATAACAAGCTATTTCCTATTTCCTTTAAGTTGCAATTTATGCAGTGAAATCATATCAAAAATCAACAAATTGGACAAGGCAAGAACCATATCAGAATAATATTGTGTGTAGCACACCTTGCTGCAGGATCTTGTTGGAGCTCAAACTATGCTTAGCTTATGTAATATTTTCTTAGATTTTGGGTATTGGATTGAAATTAAAATATCATCAGATCTGCTTTAGTTAGAAAGATAATGCCATATGGATTCCCTCATTTCTAAAGATCTAGGTGTCAGAAAAGTTTACTAGATTTATTTTTACTAATCTAAATCTGCTAGTATAGCTCCTATAATGTAATTATGTACTTTAAGGAAATCTACAGTAATACTCCTTTATCAGTAGAGTTTAAGTAATCATATTAACTAGACAAATCTTGTATAAGAAAATAGATTGAGAATATGCTTGATAAAGAGTTCTCAAGATCACATTACTTTAAATAATTTTTGATTTCCTTAGTGTAGATGTGACTTTTTTATTGTTACAAGAGAATAGGGAAACTGTGTTACTAAAATAATGTACCTACTCAAGCTCTAATTTAATGAATGACCAATTCTGGCGACTAAAATTCTACTTGCCTCACCATGAAAAAAAGTATCCAACACAATTTTATGATATAATTAACACCATGTTCAAACACTGAAAAATTTAAACGTTCTCTCCAAACTACAACTGAAACCACTACAATTTTCATCATATGATTCTAAGATGTTAAACTTGTAGGCAAACTAGTTCTCCTCAGTTCATTTTGTTCAGTAAGGAAGAGCCAGTGTCATGATGTGTTGCAAAAACTAGTGTGTTTGCACTAATTTTTTAGTACAAATCTGCAGATGTTTACGATCTGTAGATCAACAGGGCACACTCTGAAGGATAGTTAAAATCAACACAACATATCCATTCTTTTCAACTGTGTCATTTTTGTTTCACCTTGAGAAAAATCAATGAATGTCTCTAGAATGTGGAGTGCCAGTAATGGAGCCAAATTCCCTGGTTTCAAATCCTAACTCTCCATTTAACAATCTGTGTCACCATGCATAAGTCATTAGATCTTTCTGTGCCCCAGATTCCTCATGTGTTAAGTTGAGTGAATGTCACTGTGACCTCCTGTTTCAGTCTAGTTAATTGGTGCCCAAAATGTTGTGAAAAAAGTCAGAGTCCAGCCACATGGAGCTTAGCCAAACACGTCTTCTTGCCAGTTGCCTCTGCCTTAGCATGAAGCTCCCGCAGAGCTCCTTGGAGCTAGGCTGTGATACATTCAAGTTCTCTGCAGTTGATCAGCAACATCTGGCACTAATGACTTCTCTGCCACACACTGGTCAGCATCTATCACCTTGACAAGTTCATTAGCGGCCAGCTGCAGAGTATGTTGCTGCACGTCAGGATCCTGGGGTCCGTGTGCTGCTAGGAGGAGTGGTGCTTTGGAAGTCCAAGGGTTAATGCATGCAGTTCTAGGTATGGAGGTAGGCAGGGGCTCTTGGTGGCGTGTACCTGGCCCAATCTCTAAATTTTTGTTTTTGCATAAATCGGATACTTTTATCCCTTTGCGGCTGTGTCCCTTTTCAATGTTTATGCTAGTGGTAGAGTATTGCTCTAACAATGCATGCATGTTCTGCAAACTAGACCTTCATCAGTAATTTGGAAGAGTTGAGTTGACAATGTTGAATCGGTTTTCAAAATCCATCCATATTTTCATAAGCAATCTCAACATTAATTTGTCAAGAAAGAAAAAGAAGTGCTGTTGGAATCTTCAAATATAATTTCTAATGTGGTAATTTAATTTTTTTCCCACAAACTTATTAGGAACAAAGTTTTATTGATGATCACATCAAGAACTTGAAAATATCATCACTTAAAAGCCTTGATCAGGAAGTACCTCTTACCATTTCAAGCCAAAATCTGATATTAAATGTACATGTTTACAGAAACAAGTTCAAATTTCTCATTTACATTTTTGAAAACCTGTAATTTCAATGTTTTATAGAAATTCATCATGCTTTGTATGACTGAACACTTTGTTTTTCTAATAAATAATAAAAAGAAAGTGTAATACATTTGTTTTACCACATACCATATAGATGCCACTGGCATGATCCAATACCCCAGTATTTATCCTATGTTGCTACAGAAATATTATTTTTCTTGTGCTGTTGTGTGAATAATTTGAAGAAGTAATTAACTAAAGTATAAGCCCACTGGAATGTACAGCAAATATTAGAAACATGAAGGTAGATTTATATTATTGAGAAGGAAAGTGTCCAGACATGGTAGATTACTAGTTCCCACAAATATTGCATCCCCCTTTCCTTCCTGGGCTTTTTGGAGACTGTACCTCCCATCTCTTCATGGTTAGGTATGAACAAGTGAATAGTTCTGGATAACATCATATGAGCAGAAATAAAACGTATCACTTCTGGTGTGACATTTTCCAGTTTCTTTCTTTTTCCTTGCCTCGGTAACAAGCAACATTCCAAGTGGTGGAACACTGATCACTCTGGAATCTTGAAGGACAGTGTGGAGCAAAGTAGCTGTCCCCAAATTCAATGACCTGCAGCAAATCTAAACATTTATGTGTGAATCCATTGATCATTGGGGTTATTTATTCCCTCAGCATATGCTTAGCTTAACCTGACAAACTCACCAAAATGTGAAATTAAAAAAAATAATTTGAAAAATAAGATGGGGCTTATCCAGGCTATAATATGAACTATTAAAATAAAATAAAAATAAAAAAGATAGATGACCTAGTAAAATTATGGGCAAGTGTCTTGAATGGAAAAGAAGATACACAAATGTTCAATAAATATATAAAAAGGTGATTAAAGAAATGTAAATGAAAACATAATGACATTCCATACATATACAGAATGGCTAAATTCAACACACTGATAATACCAAGTGTTAACGTAGATATGAAGCAATGGAAACTCTGGAAGAAATGTAAATAACAACTACCACTTTGCAAAATTGTGGAATTATCTACTAAATTAGAGCATATTTAGTCCCAATGACCTAGCTATTCCACTGCTAGGTATCAACGAGATATCAATGTAAAAAAGCCAAAACCTGAAAATAAAAGTAGTTAAATAGTAGCATGTTCATATAGTGGTACACTATTCATCAATAAAGGTAAACAATTTACAGCAAGAAATGATTACATGGATAAATCTCACAAACATAATATTGACTAAAAAGAGCCATACCTAGCAGAAGATATACTGTGTTTTTCCTTTTCATAAATTTCAAAAACTTGCAAAGTAATGATTATGTTAGAAGTCAGGATCATGTTATATGTGAGGAGGGAGGGGTAATGATTGTGAATTTGTTCAAGGATGCTTTTGGCATGCATACAATATCTTTTAAGTGGTGGTTACAGGGTATTCATCTTGTGATAAATCACAGAGATGAATATTTGTTCTGAACACATTTTCTGTGTTTTTGTTACGCTTAAATAAAAAGATTTAAAAGGAATATTATTAAGGCAAAATCTCTTTCTGATAAATGTGCATGTAGACAAACAAAATAGCCTGGGAATATATATTTTGAACCAATTACACTGTATGGTAAAATTACAGATGATTTTATACTCTTCAGTGTTCTTTATTTTACATATTTTGTTATACCATTTTGTTTGTAGTTTGAAAGAAAATAAAACTATTAAAAAATAAAACCAAGTACCTCAACCTTGTGGCAGGCAACAAAATTCCCTTTATAATTTTCTTAAACTTTTATACCTCCTTTCACTTGTTTTTCTTTTCCAGAAGCACTAAATTTAATATACTATTTTAAAAATAGATCTCTGCATTTCCATTTTATTTAACTACTATGGTTTTAACAATAGTGGTTTTTTTTTTAAAGTTTTACTGCATCACCAGTAATTTTATTTCAAATTTATTTTAAAAAGTATTAGGCTTGGCTGGGAACTTCGCCACCATTTTTATTAGTTTCTATTAGAAGTATATTCTGAGTTATTAAGAGTAACACAAACGAACTTTTAGAATACGAAATCCCTTTGGTATTTTGAAATCTTTGCTTTTAGAAAATCTCCCACTATCTATGCCACAAGAGGACAATTCTGTTAAATGCATATAACTGCACATAAATGCATATTAAAATTTTGTTTCCCCCTCTACATTAGTGTGTGTATGTGCTTGGTGATATCTATTGTCTTAGGGCAAATTTTTGTCATAGAACGTTACAACTAAGGTAGTATTTTTCCAAAATATGTTTTGTGGGGATTAATCTTGAGAGGTTTTACACACACACACACACACACACACATATACACGCACTCTCTTTGGAGGTTAACAAATCATATGAGAATATTTAAGACTTTAAATAGTCCTACAGAAAATGAACCTCCTTAACACATTCTTCCTCAAATTTTTTTGAACCTGAACATTTTCCCTTCAACGTTCCCACTTCATGAAATCCTGGTTGGCCTTTAAGACATACTCTAGAGGCCCACATTTTCAATGCATGATGCTGTTTTGCTCTCTCACTGAAAGGCATCTGAGTAATTCCTAGCTAGAAATCTGAATTAAAGTGGAAACGATTCTTGCTTTTCTTCTTTCCTTCCTTCAAATGCCTTTTAAAAAAGTTCAGTTTCGATCTTAGTGGTAAAACCAGGATACTGTCTGGGGCGAGCTATTTTTATTTTTTAATTTTAATTTTATTTTGGAGTAGAGTTGATTAACAACGTTGTGTTATTTTCAGGGGTACAGCAAAGTGATTCAGTTATACATATACAAGTATCTATTCTTTTTCAGATGCTTTTCCCATTTAGGTTATTACAGAGTACTGAGCAGAATGGGGCCAACTATTAACACATTTGTTTTATCTTGTTTGCTCCTACACTCCCAGTGTCTGCATTGCCTCCCTCACCCTGTCTCTCGTGCCTCGTCTCTCCGTTCCTGGTCAACACCCCACCTTCACAGCTCATCCAGCCTTTCTTAGTAGTGGTCCATTACCTACAAGGGGGCTTTCCTCCTCTCTTCTACCCCATTACAACCTCCTTTTTCTGGGTATAGTTGTTAGGAGAAAATCATTTTCACTATTCAACACAGTGAGAGAGAGCACAGCCTGATGCATTTCTCTCCCTTAGAATTTTAGCTTTTTTTTGTTTTTTTTGAAACAATGAGACTTCTAAGTATAGAATTAGAGCTGGTAAAGTAATCGAGTACATTCTACCAGGAAAGAACATGGAGAGATATTATTTTTCCAAATCCATATATCATGTCATGGCGGAGAGATAACCTCCAATCTTATGTAAGTTCTGCACTGGGCTCGCCAGGGTCCCAAAGGCATTGGCTTGGACAGTGGGACCCAATTCCAGCAGGTGTATTTCCATTTCCACTTGCACTCCCTAGTACAAGGGTTGGAGACTCTAGTCCAAAGCCTGTTTCGCGGAAACCTGTGAACCAAGGATGGTTTTTGCCTTTTTATATAGTTGAAAAGATATCAAAAGAAGAATAATATTTTGTGACACATGAAAATGAAATGAAACTTAGATTTTGGTGTCCACAAATAAAGTTTATTAGAACACTGTCATTTGTCTGCCTGCCCGTGGTTGCTTTTGTACTGGCTGAGTAGTTGTGATAGAGACCATATTTTGCTATAGAAGTATTATTTTTCTTAATTATTAATATTATTGTAAGCTTAAGATACTTACAATTTGGCCCTTTACAGATAACATTTGCCTACCTTAGCATAGAAGACAGAAAAACACCCACATGGTACTTCCTGATCTAGAATAATATTGAGTGCCTCTATGTTTAGACTCAATAATATATCTTTCAGGAAACAGCCTTTTTTTTTAAATTTTCTTTTTGAATTCTTAAGATTTTATATTTTAAACTGCCAAAGTACTACTTGCTTTTTATAGCAAATCAAATAATTAAGAGATGCTTTTAGAAAAAATTAAAATCTTTTTACCAAATCTGTAAAATCTCCCTGCCAGGAATAAAAAATATTAACAGTTTGATGTATATACTCCACAAGTTGCTCTATGATTAATCAAACAGAAAGAAGCATGCATGGAGTATGGGTATTGTGTTGTGCATATGTTTAAGAACTATACATTATATATCGATCTGCAACTTAAAGTGCAGTTCCTGATAGATTTTATGTAACCCATTGTTTTAAGTAATTCCTAGTAGTTTTGATACACCATAATTTATGCAGCCATTCACTTTTGGATGTACATACATTATACTTTCAAACTTCTAACCCAGCTGTGGTAAACAGTTTTACATACAAAACCTCACATAATGGGAAATTTATTTCTGTAAGACATAGTCCCCAATGTAGGAATGCTCTATCAAAAGGTTTGTGTAATTTTAAAAAATCTAGTTTTCTTTCTATTAATACAAAGATAAACACACTTTTAAGAACACTAAAAAAAATTTAAAATACATTTTGTAATATCTTGCTTTTTAAATGAAAGACTCCATATTTTAGAGAGGCTAAATATCCCTGTTTTTATTAATTTGTAAATTTAGGGCCCTTCTTTGATTTATTTAACATTACCTGTTGTGAATTCAACATTAGTTGATATTATTTTTGCAATTCCAATATCCTTTTTGTTATTACTTTCTTAATTTAATATTTTCATCCTTTTACTTGTAATCTATCTGAGGCACATTTTGGTTGGGTTACTTGTACAAAACACATAGCTTGTTTTGGTTTATTCAACCAGGTATGAATCTTTATGTTTCAATAGGTTAGCTTAAGTTCCAGTTAAAATTTCTGATAAAATTGATATAACTAGTGTTTATTTTTAAATCTTATTTTCTGTTTAGAACGTTTCCTAGACTCTATTTTTGCTAGTTGGACTTCCTTTTTTCTGTTTTGTTCTATGTGGAATAGAGTGAATGTGTGAGTTTCTATGTAACTGTTTTTAAGGTTTCTAGTCTATTTTTACTTCTTTTACTGAGAATCTTTATATCTATAACACTTAACCCTTTATCTCTTTGTATAACCACTGTAGGTTCATCCATTAATATCTTATTTTGAAAGAGGAGAACATAAACATATTTCTACTACATCTGCCTTCTTCCTTGTAAAGATTTTATTTCTTCTCTTTTAATAAATTTATCTAATTGACTTACATCATTCATCCTTAAATTATCCATTACCAGAGCTGTTGAATTTCCTTTAAGACATATGATGAAATTACATATATTCTTCAATTTATTTTCTGTCACCATCTCACAGTTTTTACTTGTTAAAGTGTTATTTTGGATTCTTCCATTTATAGCTTTTATCTTCTGTGGCCATATATCCATGGTTGTTTAGATTTATTCCTTATTATTTGAATAGAGTCAATAATCATAAGCTGCTAGTCTGACTCTGACATATACTCCTATTGCTTGGTCTCCTGGATTCTATTGTTGATTTTCATTTTAAAGAATGATTCATATCATTCAAGAATGACTTCCACTGGTTCTTTCATTTTTTGGATTGTATGGCATCCTTGATACAGTTCTTTTAGATCATACTTTCCCTCTCTACCTTAATACTCTGGCTCAGTAGTTTTGAATGACAAGTCAATTTTAATTTCATCCTCCACTATGGGGATTGTCTTATTATCTTTGGGCTGCTATAACAAAATATTGTCAGCTGGGTGACTTCATTAAAAAAAATTCATTTCTTAGTTCTGAAGGCTGGGAAATCTAAGATTAAGATGCTGGCAGATTTGGTATCTGATGAGGGCACCTTCTTGCTGTGTCTTCACATATAAAATGGGGCAAGTGGGTTTTCTTGGGCTCCTTTTATAAGGGCACTAATTACTATCATGAGGGCTCCACCCTCATGACCTAATCACCTCCCCAAAGTGCCACATCCTAATACCATCACCTTGGGGGTTAGGATTTCAGCATATGAATTTTGGGAGGACACAAACATTCAGACCATAGCAGTAACATCAGGAATATTGAGTCACATTTGTTAGGAGGACCATGTGCTTCAGGCATCTTGTAGATAGAGGTATAGGACAGCACCTCACAATAAAAATTTATGCGACCCAGGGCTTCCCTGGTGGTGCAGTGGTTGAGAGTCCACCTGTCGATGCAGGGGACGCGGGTTCATACCCCGGTCCGGGAAGATCCCACATGCCACGGAGCGGCTGGGCCCATGAACCATGGCCACTGAGGCTGTGTGTCCGGAGCCTGTGCTCTGCAATAGGAGAGGCCACAGCAGTGAGAGGTCCGCATACCACACACACACACACACACACACACACACACACAAAATTTTATGCGACCCAAAATATCATAGTGCTGAGGCTGAGAAATATTTGCTTCATTGTTTCCAGAATTGAATATGCCTGGGCAGAAATATAAATAAAGCCAGCCTGATTTTTAATCTCTTTATAACAGTTACTTGATTTTCTTTTTTTGCACAGATACCCAAAGAATTCATTTTTCAGCCTTAAGATCCATTACCTTACATAATTACTAATTCAGTATTAAATGGTCTGTATCAACTTTTGTCCAAAGTTGTATTTTTGTTTTCTCTCCAGATTAGCCCTACTTTCAAGAAGTGGCTTTTTTGAAGTCTTCACTGAAGGTCAGGTGTTCGGTGTATTCTGTCCACTTTGAATGGTCAGCACTATGCTGCCAGCACTATGTAATCTCTCAGATCTCATTCAGCCTACAACCCACAGGATCTGTTTTTTGACTGCCTTGAGTCTTGCCTTTGGCGTAAACAGCTTGGTCGTATTTGGCGGAAACTATATAGATGTTTCTTAGCCAAATGTTCTGAGAAAATCCTGTCCCGCTATTTCCAATCACCCTAGCCTCTCTGGAACTTGATTTCTGCTTCTTCCACTCAGTGAGGCTGATCCTCCCTGCTTGGACTCTACTTACCTGGACCATGGTTTGACAGTTGTCACCAGGCAGGAAGCCAAGAGAAACCTGAGATCATTTCATGTGTTTCCCTTCTCTTAAGTATCATAGCCCTTCAATGCCTAAAAATGGGTGCTTTATGTATTTCGTTTTTGAGGGTACTGGGTAACTTTGATATCAGTTACTCCATTATGGCTAGAACTGGAAGTAGGTTTTACACTTAAAACTTTGTTCTCCAATTCAGTTACAGAAATGTAGTCTCATATTTTATCAGAATAATTTTACAGTTTTGAATTTTGCATTTTTCTTTAAACTTTATGTATTGTATTTTAATAAAGTGTTAAAATGATCTAATTTTAATTTCATTTTTTCTGTGTATTGAACTCATTTTTCCAACATTTAATAAGTTATCTATCTCCTTTCCACCTATTTGTGGGAAAGGCAGCATGACAGAATGGTTAGGACTACCCTGTTTCAAGTTCTGGCTCTGCTATTTCTTATTTTCTGGCCTTGGGCAAATTTTATCATTTCTCTGTGGCTTGGTTTTCTAATCTGTAAAACGCAGATAAAAATACCATGCATATCATGAATAGTTGTGACTTATGTAAAGAACTCATAATCGTATCTGGCATAGAGTGAGTACTTTTATGTTAGCTCTTACATGAGCATTTGTGATGGCACATTTTTATATACCCAATTTCTATAAACATGTAGAAGTGTTTTTGGATTTTCTATTTTGTTTCTATAATTCTATTTACCTTTCTTATCTAGTCATATATTGTTTTTGTCAACTGTTACAGTTTCTGTTGTTATTATTTCAGATGAAGGAAACAATTCATCTGTATGTTTCTGATGGTATATGGACTGTATGGACTGATGGTATATTATTTCTAATAATATGTAAAGAATAAAAAATAGCATGGATCAAGTTTAAAAGAAGTCAATTTTTATAGCTTTGTAATATGCCAGTATCTATTAGTCTGCAAAACCCATTGTTTCTCATTTTATCACATTTTAATTATTATTGTACCTTTATTATTCAATAATATATTCAGAATCAGATGTTAATTTGTCTTCCAATACTGCTGAGATTGATTATATAATTAATCCTTCATTCATTTAACAATCTTTTAGCATTAGGTATTCATAACAAAAAAGGCAAAGTCTTTGACCCTATGGAGCATAAGTTCCAATCACAGGGAGAAATAGATAAATCTCAAAAAGTACAAGATATGGACAATTTAAAAATGATTCACAAAACTGACCTAAAAGATATAGAGAGAATCTGCATCCAAGAAAGATAATGTAAACTTATCTTTACAACACACTTACAAGAAAATCAATCAGGTACTAGGTCTCAAAGGAAGCCTTAGTATATTCTAAAGAACTTACGATGTACATGAGGTTTTCTGTTACATTGTGATAAATTTAGGAATTCAGTCACATCAGTTTAGCATAAGAAATCTCAGTAGTTTGAAACCTAATAAAATTAGTTCTAAAGAATGTATTCATTTTTTTATGTGATTATTGCTTTATATATGAGAATGTTACCTCCTTGGGTTATTATTTAAAGGTAACCTTTTAAAGTCTATTTACCCTTGGCATTGGTAAAACAACATCTTTTTTGTTAGGTAAGATACATCATCTTCAGTTTTTAGAAGAAATTTTAATAATATTCGGTTACTTTGTCAAGTTTCCAAATGTTTCTATATTAGCAGTGGGATATAAAAAGCAGCTCTTCATCAGCCATTTCAGTTAAGCTGGGAAGGAAAAACCAGCTTGGGGAATATTTGTGACAGGAGATACATGAACACATATATTTTAGACAGCAAATATTTTGTATATTTAAAAAAATTAAAAATAAAAGGTATCATAGCTTTTTAGAAATATAATTCCAATGATTATGTTATTAAAATTGCTGATTATTTTAATGTATTATTATGTGCTATGGAAACCAGGCAGTTATGATTGGAATGGTGTTTGCTATAAAATAATTGTTATTCAGTGGATGTTAAGCTTGATCTTTATTATGATGGAGACTTGGAAATTCCTTTTCTCAACATGTAGTCTTTCTTAATGCATCATTAGGGTACCTTTTGATTTCTTTCAACATAGAGATACTTACATTTGTTTGTTTGTGGATATATATATATATTCTAATAGTCAAATCTCTCTATTTCCTGAGTTTGATTAATGAAACTATCAATAACAATGCCAGGTATAAAGAGGATATTTGCCCAAAATTCTTCCAAAATTTGGACAGCAAGATTTCCAATTGCCAGAGATAATTGTATGTGATAGTTTTACACAATGCTGAGTGACATCAGAGGTTTCAGGATGGTTATGACAAAAGTTGACACACAGAGAATTAAATTTCATGGAAATATCAGAGATCTATTTTATGAACCAATTTTCAAAGTAGGAAAACACACCATTTCAGGATTTACAGTGAAATGAAGTTGACAAAGCATTTAAAGAAAGCCAAGTCTCATGAGTAAAGGAGGCAGAGTTCCCAAGAATACATGAAATTCTAATTCACAGTTTCTTTTAGTGTTACCAACTCCAAAATGAATAAAAATCTCTGATTGAGGAAACATTTCTACCACTTTTCAATCATTGCTCTGATTCATTTTATGGATTAAATTAGAGCCTTAAAATAGCTCACTCTATCTATCTGTCTGTCTATTAATCATCTATCTATCTCTCTATTATCAATCTATCTATAAGTGATGAACAGTTTGGAATATATTCCTAGTAGATGCTAACGGACAACACAAACTGCTGTTCATTCTTCAGCTGTGAATTAGTTTTTAATTGTGAATTATTTTTAAAGCTTTTTTGAGCTCTTCTTTGAGTTCTATGAGTTCTTCATATAATATGACAATTTCTAAAGACAGACAAACAAGTATTTTTATGTGAATCTGTGGGATAAGATTATTTTGACTCATTTTCCAACCCTTATTTGAGGAAGAGTAATTCATCCTTGTTTAGGAAAATGGTAATCCATAAGCCCTTTGCATCAGCAAAACTTCAGATAACACAGCTGTGAAATTACCTGATATAAATATAAAGCATCTGGTATTCATGGAAATAAATTACAATAAACTTCTTCAAAAGTAAATAAAATTTGGGAATTATAGAACTTTGAATTACACAGTTATAAAAATGAAGTATAATTTTATGTAGTTTCTTATACATAGTATCAGCACTAGTATCTAATTTGTTTCTGTTGGGTAACGATCTCTTAGAGAAAAAGTTAAATAGATTTTAAAAATGAAAAACAAATGGGAACGAGCATAGAAAAATTAATTCAATATTTATATCTACATGGACCTTGCTAATGTAGGTTTAAGTGCTTTCAAAGAGTTTACCTTCTAAAGTTGGTTTTCTTTCCACCCATAGTCAATTTCCTTCTATATTTGGCTTATCATGCACTGTTTTCAGGACATAATGTAAAGTGTACAATAATAGATTCAAAAGTTCTACAGTTCGAATTAAGGATGCTTTAGGCTTTATTGTACGTACACAGTGGCTTTGAACAAATTCAGAAAATATCATGAAAACATGGTATGGTTATATTTTCTAGTTTATCTGGGATAAGCAATAATATACTAGTATTAATATTACAATATTATATTAACCTAAACATTATATTGATCTGAATATCCTTTAGATCTGGCTCAGCAATGTGCTCATGAAGAATGCTGTATAATACAATGTGGGGCATAATTAGGTCTGTCAGATAAAATACAGGATGCCAAATATTGCATGGGATACACATATATGAAGAAATTATAAGTTGTTCGTCTGAGTAGGCCTCCTGTATTTTGATTTGCGAAATCTGGCAACCCTATGCATAATACCAATAGAAAAGTGGCTTCTTCAGAGCACACAAATTGCTAAGCCTGGTTCTAGGTACATAGTGAATGTTTGATACATGTTATTGAATGCGCATCATATATATGAAGTAGGGAAGATTAAAAAATATACCCCAAACATTATTGAGAATAATATTGACTCTCAAGGACTAATTTCAAATTAGAGGTGTGTACTATATATTGCTCAGGTATCTGCAAAAAAGGGCTATTCAAGGATCAATGGAAGGCAAAAATTTCTGTAAACAGATGAAAATGGGAAAAACTATGGAATCCAGCCAAGCCAATAGGTACAGCTCAGCTAATCAAGGTGCTTTAAACTGTGTTGTTTCTTCAGGAACGTTAGGAGAATGTTTAAAAGAATGCTTTAAAAATGAAATTTAAGGATTTATCACAGCCAAGTTTCACTCACATACATCTTGTAATTTTTTTGAGTAGCTGTTAAGTATTACAAACTTGAGCTTACTGTTCTGCTTCCAAGTTGCCCTTTTAGAGTGTAAACACATAAACTTAAAGGAATAAGATCAAAACACTCCTTTATAAGATCATTTTCCCCCAAATCAACTCATAAAAATTACATAACTGAGAAATGTCATACATCTATCTAATTAACAGAATTGCTGGGATTCAGACCCAGCTTACCTGTTCTCAAAACTTATGATTTTTTCATTATAGAATGATAAACAAGAGACAGAAGAGATTGAAATTCACAGATAACAGTGTTTAAGAGTTTATTTAAAAATATTAAAAACTTGCTGTTTCAGACCTTCTATGTTATCACTCCTTATTCCCATCTATCTGAAAGCTCCAACTAAAATTTGTGTTAAGGAATTAGCTTCAGAAAAGTTGGTGCAAATGAGTTGTTCTAGTATGTTCTTAAGAGATAGAAAATAATATTTACTAGGAATCTCAAGTTCAGGAAGAAAGAGATTGCCATGTCATATACCAATAGCTAACAGGGGACTATTCATTCAGAGTTTCATCTTTCCGTGCTCATTTATTTGATAAGCATCAACTCAATTTTCGCTTGTCCCTGGTTTTCAGCACACAGCTTTGATAAGCTTATTGTTTTTCATGATTGAATGATCATATTTCGGTGTCCTGTCCTGCTATCTTTTTTTCATTCTTTATGTAGCATATCTAATTCTTAAGTCTGTTTCTGGCAGACTAACTCTTACTGTTTGAGGCTTTCAGTCAATTAAAAATTATTGGGTGATTTTTCATTTGCTGCCACACTGCAGCACAAAGAGAAACTACAAAGAAAATCTTACAATAGTTCTAATGTATTGTAGTAGCTCTTCTGAGTGGGCAAGGGAACTTGAAGGAGAAAGATCCCTAATCTTGGACCAATCTAATGCATATAGGGGGACAGCCAAGATAGAGTCTTCATAGCAGCTCACTTAGCAAATTATGCTATTAAGACCTTAAATTAGAATTTCACCTTTGCAAGGAAAATCACATTAAGATTATCTATTTAAATCATTTATATCATGCTCTTATTGCTGCAGAGTACATCACGTGGTCCTTCATCAGGGATGTGGACACCTTCAGTGGCAGGAAACCCTAATCTCTCTTGGATCAGCCTAGTCTATCACCTGCCAGCTCTGACCATTTACATTCCCACTTTAACTTGGGTCCTAACCTCTCTTTCTGTGACTTTCACTCTTTCATGATAATTCCTTTAATAATTGAAGCCATCATGTCCTCTTGACTCTTCTCTGAACTCAACTAAGAATTCTGTGTAACTTGGTTTCCAGGTCCATCACCCACCTGCTTGCTCTCCAGGTTTCTGTACCTTTTATAAGTGTGGTCTAAAACTGAATATGGGGACTTCCCTGGCAGTCCAGTGGTTACGACTCCACTCTTCCAATACAGAGGGTGCAGGTTCGATCCCTGGTCGGGGAACTAAGATCCCACATGCCTTGTGGCCAAGAAACCAAAACATAAAAAAACCCAGAAGCAATATTGTAACAAATTCAATAAAGACTGTAAAAATTGTCCACATCAAAAAAAAAGTCTTTAAAAAATTTTTAAAAAAATAAATAAAACTGAATATAATTGTTCAGGGTATTCTCATCAGTACCTAGTAAATATGATATCGTCTTCCTGTTCTGCTGATTTTTGACCATTCACATCAAGTTTTTGGTGCGTATTCATTTTAATGTAGAAAAAAATCAACTAAATTAGTCTTATGTAAGTTACTGTTAAGCTAAAATCACTCAGAACTAGAATTTATATAGTTGTTCTATCTGGATATGAATGTAGTCCCATATAATTATATCAATTAAATTCTAGTGTGTTAGACTTTCATCAATTATTGCAGCCTTAAAAAGTTCTTTTTTGATATGAACTCAGTTGTTCAATTAATTCACACTCCCATCAAGTTTATCTTTAGCAACATATTTGATAAATTCTTTATTTATAGTTTATTCCACTTGAAATAATGTAGACTAAATAAGGTTTTGGACAAAACTCCAGAAACATATTAGTTACATTTAAAATTTTATTTTCCATTCTGATTGCCCTTGTGTATTACTTTTTTGGTCTATTTTATTTAAAGCTGTCTTTTTTCCCATGAAGGGAAATTTCTTAAATAAAATTAAAGATTAAAACAATAATCACTCATAGTCTCTCAATTTATTGGGGAGGAACCTATCTAAGAACAAAACAGTAGTTTTAGGCAGTATGTTTTAAGTAACCTATGAAAAATACCAACAAAATATTATAGACATTTGGAGGAAGGCAAAAACACTTTTATCTGAAGTGCAAGCCACAGAGAATTAGCATTTCAATTACTCATTCATTCATCAAATATCAAATATTTATTTAGCTCTTACTATGTACCAGGCTTGGTTCATGCACTGAGGAATAATAGAAATGAACAAATTGCACTTGAGTTTAAAAATTTGGAGGAAGATTATTTCTGACAAAACAAATAGCAAGAACAAAAGACT
This sequence comes from Lagenorhynchus albirostris, assembly GCF_949774975.1. Classification (NCBI taxonomy): domain Eukaryota; kingdom Metazoa; phylum Chordata; class Mammalia; order Artiodactyla; family Delphinidae; genus Lagenorhynchus; species Lagenorhynchus albirostris. Next base: position 12,721,559 of record NC_083106.1, read on the forward strand.
TAGAGGCAGGAAATCCTGCTCTGGGAGTACAGATCTATGTCATTCTCAAATGAAATAATGAAGGTGTTTTGTAGCAAGAGTTCTCATGGAGTACTTCTGAAGATAAATCACCAACAGAAATGTAATTCTGATATCTAACTGGATGACCATTCATAAAGTTTCATTCTTATTAGCTAAGATAGGAAAGTGTCCTTGCAAATACATCTGCACTCACACAACCGCATCTTGACCTCTGTGCATGGTTTATTTTTGAACACATGTTGATAAGTAGCTTCCATGTTGGCTAATTCTCATCAAACTCATGGTAAAAAAGTTTGCACTGTGGTTTTGATGGATTTTGTAAATTTATTTTTTTAATTGAATTATAGTTGATTTACAATGCTGTGTTAGTTTCCGGTGTACAGCAAAGTGATTCAGTTTTATATATATATATAAATATATTCTTTTACAGATTCTTTTCCCTATTCTTTTGTATAGGTTATTACAAAATATTGAGTGTAGTTCTCTGTGCTATACGGTAGGTCCTTATTGTTTATCTATTTTATATATAGTAGTGTGTATATGTTAATCCCAAATTCTAAATTATCCCTCTCCCTGACCTTTCCCTTTGGTAACTGTAAATTTGCTATGTCTGTGAGTCTGTTTCTGCTTTGTAAATGAGTTCATTTGTATCATGTTTTTAGATTCCACATATAAGTGGTATCATATGATATTTGTCTTTGACCTATTTCACTTATGATAATCACTAGGTCCATCCATATTGCTGAAAATGGTATTATTTCATTTTCTTTATGGCTGAGTAATATTCCATTATATATATATGTATATATATATGTGTATATATATGTGTGTGTATATACGTGTATATATATGTGTGTATATATATGTGTGTGTGTTTTATATATATATATACCACATCTTCTTTATCCATTCATCTGTTGATGGACATTTAGGTTGCTTCCATGCCCTGGATATTGTAAATAGTGCTGCAATGAACATTGTGGTGCATGTATCTTTTCGAATTATGGTTTTCTCTGGGTATATGCTCAGAAGTGAGATTGCAGGATCATACGTAGCTTGTTTTGATGGTTTGTTCATATTAATGTCCTTATTATATTTACTTTACTTAGGATTCAGGCAGAGTTTTGTGGATTTGAAAGCATGGAAATCTTTGGTATGTTTCTCATCAGGTTGAGATGCAATTTTTTTGGTAATTTAGCAGTAGAAGCACTGTGATGTCTTTACTTCTTACACTTATTTTCAAAATATCTGGTTCTGGGGTAAGGCATTTATTTTTAAATAACTTGAAAATGTTGTATGTGTTCATTATACAAAATTAGAAAATAAACAAAATGAAAAAAATGTCACCTGTAATACCAACCCTAGAGATAGCTATTGTTATCATTTTGGTGTATTTTAATAAGTGGATTGTGGTATATTCACCTTTTACTCGCTTAACATATTTTGTAAATATATTTATAAGTTGCTAACACACTTCTACATTATGACATTAAGGCTGAATTACATCCATTGTATGGATATTTCATCATCATTTTAACCAATCCCTATTGTTGTACATACATCTTTGCATAAACCCTTATGATTTCTTTAGAGCAATTTCCAAGAAATAAGAAGGCCTTTTTAAAGCTTTGTGTAACAAATTCTAAATCACCTATATAACTCTTTCACGTTTTTCCTTTTCATTGTACATATAACATCTTACAATAAACAGTTTTTAAAAGCTTATAATTATAGTCATTAATTATTTGATATATGTAGCATACTAATAATTACTACTGCAGAAAAACTAAACAAAACTCCACGAAGGCAGAAACTATATGTGACCACTTTGTGACCTAAGTACTTAGCCCAAGTCCAAAGATTGGTAGGTCTACATTTTTGTTTAATGAATGATTGAACATGAATAAATGAAACCTTAAGTTTGGGAAAATAATTTGAAATCAGGATTTCTAAGTCACTGTTTCTATATTTAATATAAAGGTTAATACAAGGAAAATTATCAGGAACATTTATTGAAAAGGATATTTATTTGAGATAGGTCCTTTTTTCCCTAATTGACTTCTTAGTGAGGAATATAAGCAGTGTTGAAAATTATCTTCTGCTATTTTCTCATAATGAGGATAAAAGAGAAATGAGTAAACCGATGAGGATGATTATAGTTTTTGTGACTTTCTGTTTGAATAAAAAAAAAATCCCACAAGCACTCAGGGGCAAAAAATATACAAATCAATTTTCACTGCAAAGTAAAGGAGCTGTTACAGTGGAGGATTCCTGGACTGAATGTCAATATTATGACGTAGTATGAGTGTGTTTCGTGTTTGGTAATTGCAATCATTGTTGCTTTTGTTGTGATCATCCAGTTACAATGCTTGGTGTCAGTTGATTTATCTCTTGTAAAAATAAAATACAGTGTGTGTGTGTGTGTGTGTGTGTGTGTGTGTGAAAAAAGAAAAAAAAGAAGTTTCAGCTCATTGTCATTCTGAGGAGACACTTCCTAATTCTCCTCCATAACCATCTTAAAAAGTCAAACATGGGGAATATAGCCAATATTTTATAATAACTATAAATGTAGTATAACCTTTAAAATTGTGAACCACAATATTGTATACCTGTAACTTATATAATACTGCACAGCAACTACACTTCAAATTTTAAAAAAGTCAAATCCACAATTGGAAGAGGATGCAATTTCTAATGTGTCTAATACCAATTTGTGGAAATTATTGAATAGCAATTACAAATTAGCCAGTAGGTATTTTTTAAAAAAATACAACATGTTTTTTACTTTCCTTTACGAAAGTAACATTGAAGACATTACATCACATAACAAATTGCTTCAAATTTCCAATTTCTTTCCTAAGATATTTATATAGAGGGAATACAATATCATTTTGTATCTCTAAATGGATTTATAAAAGATAACTTATATTTGGAAGATAATTTTCACAGTTACTATTTCTTTTCCCTTTAGGTAATAGTGATGTCAGAGACATTTGTCTTATTACAAAAGTCAGTGTATTTTCATTGGAAAATATAATGAAATAAATAATTGCCAATGAATTTGACATAATCAATATATGTCCTCTCATCATAGACAAATGGGGCACAAGCATGCATTGTTTGGTTGAATATTGTGTTTCCCTCTAGGGAAGATAGATGGGTAGAGGAGCAGGAATGCTTCTTGCACAGAAGAGAGAGCCTATGTCTGAACAGAAACATGAAACAGAAAGTAATATTTTTCACTCTCTGAAAGTATGAAGTTATGTAAAGAACCCAGTGTCAAGTCTGTGTTCCCAAAACAAGGGTTTGTTCCCAAGAGTTCACCCAAATATTATTTGTAGGGATATCTATCTCTACTATCTTTACTTACTCTATTTCTCCCAGACATTGCAAAGTTCTCAGTCTGTTTAGCACTTGATAGGACTTGTAGAGCCTAATGAAAGGTCTCTAGTGATAACTCTACTGCTTCTCTATTTCTTCAGGAACTTGTCAGTTGGTTGAGTGAAGTTATTGAGCCTGCAGATTTTTGAAGCTTCTGAACAACGGCATCAGAAAGTAAGACCTGTAGTGACAATTTTAGATCCAGCAGGAGTTATCACATGACAGTTGGAGAAACTATGGTGACACTACATGCCTAGGACTTGAGAACTTTGGAAACGCTTTGAAGGGTTAACCTCAACTGATGTGTGCAAATTGAGATTGAATCTAAAACAAACTGGCGCAAATCCTTGTGGAGGATAATGCCCGTTACTTTTGTAACACATTCTTGGTTCCACATTAAATTTTTTTCTTTAAAGAAGAAAGGAGTCAATTTGCACCTAGTTGTTTTCTCTTATTAATTGCTGTTTCTGAAAAGTGCATTAGCAGAATATGTTTCTGATCTTTATTAATTTGACACAGTGTTAATCTCCAAGTCATAGGAATTTCTGCAGACTAAACAGCATCGGAAAAGAATGCAGAGCTTAAAGGGGGAAAAGTCAATATTGTATTGTACTGTACTCCACATACGTGGGTATTAAATGTAGAATATTATCACTTCAAGTGATTCTGTTCCAGTCAGAGATCTGGACATTGATACACTGATTTACATATGACATGGGAGACAGGGATAACAAAGAGGAGGAATTCTAGATGCATCTGGGGAGTTCATCTATTGCTATGGAAACAGATACATCCTAGCAACAGCTGCTTTGTAGTAGCAGACATGCAGAGCTTAAGCCCTTAGACAAGAGCAAAATGAGCCATGAAGAAATCTTTGGTATATATAGCATTTATACGTGTAAAGGTTTGAAATGGAGAGTGGAAAATTCATACGTAAATATGTCAAAAGAATAGAAAGTTACAGAAATCGAACTTTATTTCCCTTCCATCATAGAACCCAGAATATTACTTGATATATTGTAATAGATACTATTACCCTGATTGCAAGACAAAATGCCACTTATCAAATGGCCAGTACTACTTGAACATCTTTTGCTAAGTCTGGAAGATAGTATCCAACCTCACTTTAATATGCATTTTTTGTTCTCAACAATTCTTAGAATCTTATCAGTGTAAAATATTTCAAACACCCCTCTGTAAAAGGAGGAAATTCAGACAATGACTTAGCATTTTACTTAATGCTCAAAAATGTTGTAATTGTATCGCTCTTATTTTAGTGAATAGAATAGTTTTCTTATGCTTTAAAATTTCTGGGTAAGTGCTTCAATTGTTCATATCACTTGTTTAAATAAACTTTTATTTGTATAAAATGAAAAACCAAGTATATTTATCATAATTTCATATCACTCTTTATAAGCGGTGTGTGTGCCTCCATAGCAAATAGTTTTCAGGAAGCAGAGAATATTGTGTAACTTTCAATCATGATATAAAAGGTACTGAAATTAACAGTAATTAAAGGACTTTTAAAGCTGTACTATCAAATTTGCTGGATCACAAGTTACATCTGGAGTGGGTCAAATCCTTATTCTAAAGGAAATTAATACTTAAGAGGGGAGTGGGGAGCATGTTTAATGCATAACTAACACTTTTTGCTGTATTTTTTTCTTTTCCAAAGGAAATATATTTCCTCCCTGCCTAGACATTGGACTGTATGTTCAAGGGTTCTTATACCAAAATCTCATCAAATGTAATTACAAAGCAAAGAATCCCATTAGGATTAATCACTTGTTAAAGTCAACACCTCAAAAAGAATGGAAGAAAGATACTTTATACATAATAAACTGTAAGAAAAAGGAAGTTTTGAGGACTTCCCATTAAGATAGGTTTATACCTTTTAAAACATCTCAATTAAGGGCGAAATAACTGGGAGCATGAGTCATTTTAGGTACCTGGCCATGAGTCCTGGAAGTAAATGTCTTTGATTTGCACTGTGTCATTTAATCAAGAATATTTTTGCCTTTTAATTAAAGAATTAAAAGAATATTCTTTTAATCAAGAATATTGTCTATAACAGAGAACCAGAGAGGTGTCAAATATTTTTTGCTGTCTGCAAAAATTCTCCTCCATGTAATAGATACCAATGGAGAGAAAGTGGACCTTACTGCAGGGTTTATATTACATATACGTCTAAGTAAAATTGAATATCAATTAGTTCATTAAACTAACTTTAAAGATCCAGATTAATCCACAACTTTGAACAGCATTGACCCCCAAGAAGTGGATGCAACTCACTCTGTGGCAATGTAATTTTCACATCTCATACACTTGTTGTCACGTGCACTGTGGTTGTTCACAAGCTATGACACCTTGGTTGGAAACTACTTAACGAGAGTGCCAGTTCTCTACCTCCTTGGATTTAATGAATTGAGGTGAACAGGTTCTTTGAACTTGAAGACGTTCCCTGGTGATCAACAGCAGAATCAAATGTTAGCTGGGTTTTAGCTTCTTTCATTTACCATCAGTTCCTAACACCACTACACATAAACATCTGCTCAGATATAAGCATTACACTTTATATCTGAATGTAACTTCAAGATACGTCCTCTGGACTTCCACTTCTTTTACTTCTGGAACCATTCAAGTTAGAGACCCAGTGGTGGAACCAATCACATTGCCATAGATTCTTTCAGGAACTCATGCTGCTTTACTGTTTCACCTATCTCATAACTTCCAGAATCATAATTTTAATATTTAAAATATACTTTCATACCATCCTCAAAGGAACAGACCAGAAAAGAGCTATTAAAAACCCTATCTTTTATAGAGAGCAACTCAGAAAATTGTAGTAAGTGGGTGAAATAGAATTTTTTTTTAATACAGAAGAACTTAAACTTTTTTTGCATGTCTTACTAAGTGATTGGGAAGCAAATATTCTTATCTGCACTGTGAGGATTGCAACATGGTGGCTCAGACATTTAAATGTCTATTTACCATCATGTAGAGAATCATTTGCGTGATTCAAAGAACCATGTTACGTGACTGTAAGTTTTCATATTCAGTGGACACTTGTGTCAGAATTGCCTCTTAGTTGTGATTTACAGCTCTTGTTTTGTAGTACCCAGGCATATCATTAGCTCAAGGTACATTAGGAGTCTCCAGAACCCTGAAAAAGTAATTACATTTTATTTTTAATAAATTTATTTATGTATGTATTTTTGGATGCATTGGGTCTTCATTGCTGCCCAGGGACTTTCTCTAGTTGCGGTGAGTGGGGGCTGCTCTTCGTTGCGGTGTGCGGGCTTCTCATTGCAGTGGCTTCTCTTGATGCGGAGCACGGGCTCCAGACTCACGGGTTTCAGTAATTGTGGCTCGCGGGCTCAGTAGTTGTGGTGAACAGGCTTAGTTGCTCCGTGGCATGTGGGATCTTCCCAGACCAGGGATCAAAACTGTGTCCCTGCATTGGCAGTTGGATTCCTTTTTTTTCTGAAAATGTCTTTATTTTGCTTTCATATTAAGGATATTTTCACTGTTTATATAATTCTAGTATGGTAGGTGTTTCTTCTATTTTTCAGCATTTTATTTTATTATTAATTTATTTATTTTGAACTTTATTTTATTTATTTTTTTAAACAGCAGATTCTTATTTTATACATTAATCATTTTAATGTATCATTTTATACATTTTATACATGTTAGTGTATATACGTCAATCCTAATCTCCCAGTTCATCCCCCCCACCCCCCCGCCAGGCGGGTTCTTAATCACTGCACCACCAGGGAAGTCCAGTTATATTTTATTTTAATTTAATTATATTCCCATCATACAGGTCACAAAACCAAATATCTAGGAGTCATCCTAGACTTTTTCTTTATTTCTGATCTATTACATCCAACGACTAAGTCCCTGTCAATTTTATCTCCATTAAAAAATGTTTTTTCCTGAATTACAGTAATAGCCTTCTCTGCTACTGTCTATTCTCACTTCAATCAGTCCTTCTTGCAGGTGCTACCTGCGGTTTCTAAATCCAGTTCCAGTGATGCTGTATCCTGCCCAAAAAATTTTAATGGTTCCCTATGCCCCTCACAATAAAATACAGCTTTTTTCATAAGACAGAAAATCCTCCAAGACCTGACCTCTGCCTACCATCTCAACCTTATATTCCCTCTGCTGTTTAAACTCAAAGCAGCAACTGTACATATGATGTCTGTTTCTTGAATTGGACTTGCTTACACCTCTACAGTTTATTATTCTCACTAAGAATCCTTTTCTTAACCTCTAATTAAGTTTCATTTGTACTTTAAGAGCACCATATTGCTTTTTTTTTTTAGTGGAAAATTGTGAACATATATAAAAGTAGACAGAAGAGTATAATGAAATCCCATGTAACAATTCCTCATCTTCAACTATTAATTCATGGTCAATATTTTTCACACGTACTTCTTCATCCCTCCTTCATTATCTTTAAGCAATTCCATTAGTCATATTATTTCTTCTGTCAATGCTTCAGTATACACCTCTTAATGATAACTGTTTTTAGCCAAATCACTCTATCATTATCTAGAATAATTACTAACAATTCCTTAATACCACAAAATATCCAGTAAGTGTTCAATTTCCAACTATTGCACATGTGTTATCATTCTTAGAAATTTTCTCTTTTTTTTTCCGGTACTTGGGCCTCTCACTGTGTGGCCTCTCCCGTTGTGGAGCACAGGCTCCGGACGCGCAGGCTCAGTGGCCATGACTCACGGGCCCAGCCGCTCCACGGCATGTGGGATCTTCCCGGACCGGGGCACAAACCCGTGTCCCCTGCATCGGCAGGCGGACTCCCAACCACTGCGCCACCAGGGAAGCCCAGAAATTTTCTAATTTTTATATGTTCTATGGTTTGCTATTTGGACCTGGCTTGAAATAAGGTGCAAACAGTGCAAATGGTCTCTTATCTACAGGTTCTCCCTCCAACCTTTTTCCCCTTACAACTTATTTGTGGAAGAAATTAGGTTATTTATCCAGGGGAGTTTCCAACTATCAGGATTTTGCAGATTGTGTCAATGTTCTCCAATGTTCTGAAATCTCTTCTGTCTGTATTGATAGTTGGATCTAGAGACTTAATAGGATTCAGGTTCAAATTTTTTGACAAGGCTACTTTAAAGCTAGCTCTTGCATCAGAGCAGTTACTGTCTGGTTACCTCTTTTTTTTTATGATGCAACGAGTTGTTTACACTCTTGATTCATTAATCCATTAGGGGCTTCCAGATGGTGGTATCACAACTTTATCAATTCCTCATTTGATAGATTACTTTGATAAATAGAAACATCTCCTCATCTATGAATACTATTTGGCTATCAGTGAGATAGAGCTTAAGTACCTTTATTACAAGTTTTAATTATTTACCAGTTTTCAAAACAGTAATTGACCAAAAATTTAAACATTTTTATTTGGAATCTTTATGAACTGATGGACACATACTTCATCATTTCAATCCACTTTAATTATTTTTCTTATTGATGTTCAAATTGGTCAGTGAGAGTCTCGTTAAGTTGGGTCATGAGTTCTTTTGAGGACCATACAAGTCTTTTCTCTTCTTTCTCTTAAGGACTTTTCAAGTCTTTTCTCTGGTATAACAAAATGTTTTAGGCTCCACTTCATTAATTTCCTGCCCAGAGCTGCTGAATGAGCTATTTTATTTCTTTGAATAAAATATAAGGAATATCTTTATTTAATTTACCTCATAACATAGATACAATGTTGTCAGAATTACAATATAAGCACTACTACCAACAATATGATTTCTCAAAATAGCTCAATTTATTTTGCCAGTTCATTTTGTTTTTTGTCCTTAGGTTATATGTATTGATTGTAAATCTCTAATGTATTTTAAAGCCGCTTAATTCAGTTCTTTCTGTGTGAATATATCATCACCAACTAGACGTTTAATTAGGTTCATTTGTTTCATTTTCTTAAGTTTTCTTAAGATATTTTGAGAATGTAATTTTTTTAATTATAAAAATGTTCACAATCTAATAATCAAAGCAAGGTATATTTAAAGATATCTAGTGTCCACCAGTGTAAATGTTGATTTTCTTTCATTTTTTAGTGTTAAGCATACACATGCACATATAATCACATCAGGTTTTTTTATTTTTTGTAAGATAAATTGTAGCATTCTCTACCAACTTTTGATCACCTTGCTTTTTTTCAATGAAAAATATTTCCCTGAGATCTATCCCTAGTAGTATATGATATTTCACATTCATTTTTATAGCTATATGGTAATCCATTGAGTGGATGTAGCATGCAATTCAATCAGATCTCCAATGATGTACATTCAGATTGCTCTAACAGATATTTCTGCAATACATCGTCTACTACAGAAAACCTTTTTTTGCCAGTATATCTGTGAGCAGTGAGATTCAAACAAGTGAGCAAGTGAGATATTGCTGGGTCAAAAGATAATTTCTATGTAATTTTGCCAGATATTTCCCATTATTTTCCAAAGAGATTGCTCCATGTTGCATTCTCTCTAAAGAGAAATGAAAGTGCCTCTTTTTCTGCAGTTTTGCTAACAGAATATGTATCAAAGGAATAAATAAAAAATGCTCTCTTGGTGTCATTTTTTTTTAACATCTTTATTGGAGTATAATTGCTTTACAATGGTGTGTTAGTTTCTGCTTTATAACATGTTAGTTTCTGCTTTATAACAAAGTGAATCAGCTATACATATACATATATCTCCATATCTCTTCCTTCTTGCGTCTCCCTCCCACCTCTCTAGGTGGTCGCAAAGCCCCGAGCTCATCTCCCTGTGCTATGTGGCTGCTTCCCACTAGCTATCTATTTTACATTTGGTAGTGTATATATGTCCATGCCACTCTCTCACTTCATCCCAGCTTACCATTCCCCTTCCCCGTGTCCTCAAGTCCATTCTTTATGTCTGCATCTTTATTCCTGTCCTGCCCCTAGGTTCTTCAAAACCTTTTTTTTTTTTGAGCTTCCATATATATGTGTGAGCATACGGTATTTGTTTTTCTCTTTCTGACTTACTTCACTCCATATGACAGTCTCTAGTTCTACACACCTCACTACAAATAACTCAATTTTGCTCCTTTTTATGGCTGAGTAATATTCCATTGTATATATGTGCCACATCTTCTTTATCCATTCATCTGTCAGTGGACACTTGGGTTGCTTCCATGTCCTGGCTATTGTAAATAGTGCTTCAATGAACATTTTGGTACATGACTCTTTCTGAATTATGGTTTTCTCAGGGTATATGCCCAGTAGTGGGATTGCTGGGTTGCATGGTAGTTTTATTTTTAGTTTTTTGAGGAACCTCCCTACTGTTCTCCATAGTGGCTGTATCAATTTACATTCCCACCAACAGTGCAAGAGGGTTCCCTTTTCTCCATACCCTCTCCAGCATTTATTGTTTATAGATTTTTTGATGATGGCCATTCTGACTGGTGTGAGGTGATACCTCGTGGTTTTGATTTGCATTTTTCTATTGATTAGTGATGTTGAGCATCCTTTCATGTGTTTGGTGGCAATCTGTACATCTTCTTTGGAGAAATGTCTATTTGGGTCTTCTGCCCATTTTTGGATTGAGCTGTTTGTTTTTTTGTTATTGAGCTGCATGAGCTGCTTGCATATTTTGGAGATTAACCCTTTGTCAGTTGCTTCACTTGCAAATATTTTCTCCCATTCTGAGGGTTGTCTTTTCGTCTTGTTTATGGTTTCCTTTGCTATGCAAAAGCTTTTAAATTTCTTTAGGTCCCATTTGTTTATTTTTGTTTTCATTTCCATTTCTCTAGGAGGTGGGTCAAAAAGTATCTTGCTGTGATTTATGTCATAGAGTGTTCTGCCTATGTTTTCCTCTAAGAGTTGTATAGTGTCTGGCCTTACTTTAGGTCTTTAATCCATTTTGAGTTTATTTTTGTGTATGGTGTTAGGGAGTGTTCTAATTTCATTCTTGTACATGTAGCTGTCCAGTTTTCCCAGCACCACTTATTGAAGAGGCTGTCTTTTCTCCATTGTATATTCTTGCCTCTGTTATCAAAAATAAGGTGACCATATGTGTGTGGTATACTTTTAATTTGCATATTTTCTTGTTGTGAGCAAGGTTGAATACCTATTCACATGGTTAAAGCCATTTGAATTTCTTATTTCTATGAATTGACTATTAATTTCTATAGCCCATCTTCATAGGGCCGTTGTCCATTTTCTATTGTAGAAGCACTTAATATATTAGAGATATTAATTATTTCTTTGTGGTTTAAGTTGCAGATTAGTAACTTATCTTATTGCTTTGCTTATAGTGTTTTTAACAATTAAAAAAATTTAAATCTGATCAAAATTTTGTATTTTTCTTTTTTTCTTTGCCTCTGGATTTTGAATCTTAGATGGTTAAGTTATTTTCATTGCCAATTATAGAGTAATTCATCCAATTTTCTTCTAGTACTTGTATGATTTCACTTTTTGTTTAAATCTCTGATCTATTTGAAGCTTATCCTATTGTATGGTTTGAGTAATGGAAAATTTTACTCTATACACTATCCAGTTATCCCAACATCACATATTAAAAAAAGCAACATCCACAAATTTAAAATAGTTCTTTTATCATATACTATTTGTGTATGTATTTCAGAATACTTATTTTTTTTCATGGTTCTGTATGAACCATGTGCAAATCCCACAGTGTTTAAAAACAGAGGCTTTATAGATTGGATTATTTTAGTATCTGGTGGGGCTAGCTAGCCCTCCCCTTCCCTCTTCTTGAGTTCATCAGGATTCTCTTGGGATTTATGGTTCACTGGTGGAGGTCTTTAACATGACCATCTAGACAGGTGTCAGTCATTTACCTTCTGCCAAATTCTAAGTGTGGAGCTATGAAGATGCAGATCTGTCTTGAAGTTCTGAGTCTTTTTGTTTTTATTTTTTAATTAAATACCAAAAGTTAAGTTTGTAAATCAGGAATTCTGCTAATTTCTAGTTTCATCCATTGACCTTTGAAGTAGAGGGCATGCTCTTGCAGATGCCTTATTTCCTGGATAGTTAATCTGGTGCAGAGAAATAGGTTTATATTTTTATGCTATGAAAACATATCAACAACCTATTTTTGTTCTTAATACATTTTTATAGGGATCAAGCATATTTTGACTTAAATTTCATGCCATTGCTTAACATAAGAATAAGTTTTTTCTTGGTCAGGTTTCAAATATACATCTAGGTGTCAGAATCTTGACTGATAAAGTATAATCTACAGTTATATCATGGAAGTAGTCGCAAATTCTTCAACAGACAATGACAGACCACGTTCCAGATAGATAATCTGGGTAATCAGCCTTTCTCTTGATTTAAAAAAAAAAGGTCTCTGGAAAATACTGCAAATTAATAAAGTGTAAAAAAATTAAATCCCTAAAATTTTCAAAAGTGATGGTGCAGATATTATCTCTATCACCTGTACTATTTTAATTTAGAAATTACTTAATAACTATTTGGAATGTCTGTATACCAATTCAAGTTATGCTAGTATAGATCTGACTTTGCATCTTATAGCTATAGCCAACTGACTTTTTTTTGCAGTCAAAATAACAGTGTAAAAAGATAAACTGCTTTATACTATGGGTTGAGGGATTCTACAATCTTCCCTAGCCCCAAAATATCTGCCTTTGCTACCTGAAATAAGGGTAAAAGCTTTCAGAAGACATACTTCTTAACACGAGGCCATAAAAGACGTAGTTAAAATTTAATATTTGGGGGAAATTCCATGGTGGTCCAGTGGTTAGGACTCCGTGCTTTGACGGCTGAGGGCCCAGGTTCGATCCTGGGTTGGGGAAAAAAGATCGGCATGGCAAAAAAAAAAAAAATTAATAGTTTTTAAATGGTAAAATACAGATATTCATTATATTGAATAACATATTAGCTTGGGAATCCATCTATCCTGTGCAGTCGGAAATATGGATCTCAAGATAAGTAAGTTATAATCAGACAGAAAATCAATCTAACTAATGAAATGAAGTACAAATGAAGTACCTATCTTTTAAATGTTTAGTCCTGGTTTACCCACAAAAATTTTGGCCCAAGAGGAGGGAAAAAAAGAATACTGTGGAGAAAGGAGAAAAATAGAAAGATGGGCAGAATAAAGTCGAGAAAGACTGAACATGATTTCAGACAAAATAAAAATGCATGAATACAGAAAGTATGTCTGAAACACACAAAAGAAAAACTTGATGCAATTATTTATATAATTACATATTTACTGAAGCCCTGAAAAATGAGTATACTTAATATATCCTAATAATTGAGGATATTTTCTGGGGAAAAAAAACACATATTTCAAGCCTTCACCTTGCTCTGTATGCAGCCTAACCTCAAATTCACTTAACTGGTTCTCAGTTAAAACTTTCCACTTTCTGAGGTCGTAAATTCATTAGTTTGGCACTGGCTACTCTAAGATTAGACTGTGTGGCAGCAAGCCATTGCCAGATTCTTTAGCAGATACAGGGATAAAAATACAGCCCAGAACGCGTTAGAGAGAGCACTGCCGGACTTAAGAATGACATCGGAATTTTTCTGGCCTGCACTTCCGGATCATGACCAGAGATGGCGCTGAGTGTACAGGGAACCTAGGGCCTACCCGAATCGGAAATTGGAAAGAAATAGGGCTAAAGTCTGTGAGCATGAATCCATATTTAACCTCGGCAGCACATCTAAGACAGTGACCCTGGAGGAAGGGAAAGAAAAGCGTGAAGAACAAATAAAGACCTTGCGTTAGGGGAGTCGCACATTAGAAACGAGATAGGAAAGAAATTCCTGACAGGTTACTGTGGGTAGAAGCACGAGCCCTGTGAGGCATCAGGAATACAGATCAAAACGCTCAGAGAACTGGGGCATCAGTTCTATTTTATTAGGTTAAATAACCCTTTAGAGAAGTTTTTCTAATTTAATACGTTTTTATTTAGCGGAAGGACTACGGGAATTTTCATGCTTTTATGTTATGTTCTAAAGGCAAGTGGACTGGTTGTACTTTTTCTGTCTTTAACAAATAAGAATCCAAAAGCAGTTTGATGTTGTCATAGAGTACTACCCCCCGAGTCCAACTTAATGTATTTTAAATTTCCTCTTGGTTTACAGATATTTGGTAAACGATGATAGCCACCTTAAGTGAGAAAGGCCTAAACTGCTTACTTTTAGCAGCAGGATGAACTGCTGTGTATGTCCCTTGACTTGTATTTGAAAAAACAGAATTGAAGACTCCATATAAAAGTGAAGAGAAGGGGCTTCCCTGGTGGTGCAGTGGTTGAGAGACCGCCTGCCGATGCAGGGGACACGGGTGCGTGCCCCGGTCCGGGAAGATCCCACATGCCGCGGAGCGGCTGGGCCCGTGAGCCAGTGAAGAGAAAAAATTAGTCAAAGTCCTGATAAGTACAGCAATCTTTTAAATGTATTTTTAGGTTTCTGTGTTGCTTAACCCTCTGTGTTCTTTTTAAATTTTTAGTGAAAGTAAAAACAAAACATTTTTAATTCATACAAAAGGATTTTAAATAGAAAAGTGTCCTTTCCTGCCTTGTCTGTGTGCCTCCCTCTCCCATCTTTCCTTGGAATTAGTTACTAGAGTACACACAGCTCTGGTCAATGAGTTGCGAGGCACTCTATCCCTGCTGTGTGAGGCATGGTCTGTGAATCAGCAGCCTCAGGATCACCGGGGAGCTCGTTAGAAATGCAGACTCTCAGGCCTCATCACAGGTTTAATGGTTCAGGATATGTATTTTAACAACATCCTCCAGGGATATATATGCACACTGATGTCTGAGAAGCCCTGCTCCGGATTCCAAAGATAGAACCACTGAGGGCAAGTCCTTCTCTTGCACTTCACAAGAGGCTGCAGAAATGGTCCAACTATAGTCTATGCCCCTACCCTTAGACCATATAGAGGACAAGAGAAGAGGGTGAGTCTAAGTCGGTCATCATTAGAGACACTGAGAAATAGTGTTCACAGTGAGAGACTTTCTCTGTTCCAAGGAAGTGAGAGGAGCTCCAAGGGAATCAGTAATAGATAGAAGACGCTGACAGTAAATGAACACCTGCAACTCAATCCAAAGCTGACTAGGTGTTAACTTGCCTGCTCTACATGGCCACCCTGGTCCTTCCCTTGGAGTACAAGGGAGCACGTGAGTTCTTGGACGAGTTTGTCAATCTTCCCCCCAGAGTTTAGGGATATATGTAAACATAGAGACTATGCCCATTTACGGCCTTGTGACTTTTTTAATATGGGAGGCTTCTCAGAGTAGCCTGTGATAATAGTGTGAGATGGGATCATGGTGAGCTATGGAAAGAAGACGAGGGCAACCAGTTCCCCAAACCATCTCAGTTCTCTGTGATCTTGGGAGGGGTACAAAACAGGATGTATGGAGTTCCTGTGGCTTCATAAGCAGGACGTAGAGATTTGAGGCAGTATGAGCCCAGGTGACTGATAAGCCTAGTAAGGTTTTGTCCCTTCCAGAGAAGTGGTTCTAGGCATGAACCACTGTCATAGCTAACAGGAGACATACTGCTGTCTCTGAATGTGGTATCTACGACAGAGAAAACTGGGTAAATATTAGGTGAACACCACTCTAAGAAAAACACTCACACCACCCTATGTGGACCGTCACCACCATGAGGTCAGCAGCAGCAAGGACAGTCAGCTCAAACCAGAGCACGACCAAGTCTAGTGGCCACTATCACCGTTCAGGTAAGTATCTTAGATGAACCTCACCGCTACTCTCTCTCCTTTTGCAAGTCTTCCTCTAAGAAGATTTAAACAGAAAAAAGGGAGAGAAGGAAGTCCGAGAAGATTCCATTTTCCTCCATTACTCCAGGTAACTAAGGGTGCAACTCAAATATATTCTCGAAAGTGGACATGGAATAGGAAAGAAAGAGCTAAGGTTTAAATTGATTTTAGGATTGGTGCTTTAAATTAGACTAGACTTTAATAACTCAAAGTGATCAGAAAGTTGCAGAATCCTCCCAAGATGTAGTTCAGGGACAAGAAAGAAGGATTCAGTGTAGCAGGGCTGGAAGCAATGGTAGGAAACATAAAACCTCTGACTGCCATCCATCCAGCCACTTTCCTTTAAAGAAACAGTTCAAATGTAAATCATAAACATCAATTTCTATTTCATGGTAAATCTTCTTCCTCTGTTTTCTCCATGGTAAGCAAGATGAGAAAAGTGCTGGAAGCAATGGTAGGAAACATAAAACCTCTGACCGCCAGCCATCCAACCACTTTTCTTTAAAGCAACAGTTCAAATGTAAATCATAAACATCGATTTCTATTTCATGGTAAATCTTCTTCCTCTGTTTTCTCCATGGTGAGCAAGGTGAGGAAAGTGCAACTTTACCACCTCCCATCTTCCCACTTTCATGTCTCTTGATTTGGGGGAGTTACATTATTGCTTTTTTTTTTTTTTTTAATTTAGTGGATACATTTTTTGTTTGTTTGTTTGTTTTTTGCGGTACGCAGGCCTCTCACTGCTGTGGCCTCTCCCGTTGCGGAGCACAGACTCCAGACGCGCAGGCTCAGCGGCCATGGCTCACGGGCCCAGCCGCTCCGCGGCATGCGGGATCCTCCCGGACCGGGGCACGAACCCGTGTCCCCTGCATCGGCAGGCGGACTCTCAGCCACTGCGCCACCAGGGAAGCCCCGTGAATACGTTTTTTAACTTTACTAAAAGCAAAGTAATATTTACTTTTTGTTTAGGAAAAAAAAGTAGAACCGACTCACTACAAACAAATTGAAAAAGAAAATAGTGAGTGCCTTTAACATCTCTCCACATTTTCTCTTAGCATCCATACATGTGGGCTATTTAGCAGGGGGCCTTTATGTCCTGTCCTGATCTCCTAAGAGCTCACTTTCCGGTACCTGCAGATGAAGTCCTGCTGCAAGCATCCTCCTCTGCCTGTGGGGAAGGCTGAAAGCGTTGGGGAGATGATGCTCCCAGGTCAGTCCTCAGTCAATGATTGACAGGAACCAGAGGATAAATTCCCAGCTTCCCTACCCTTGTTTCTTGAGGAAGGGACACATCTGAGGTATATTCCACACCATTTCCCAGAGGTTTCCAGTGAGAAAATAGGAAATTATAAAAAATAAAACTACTGTGATAGAATATGTCTAACACATTCATTCCTACATGAAGCTTGATGGACAGACTGTGAGTCTAAAAGTCATAACAGTTAATTTGCATAATGGAAAGAGGGCCTTTTCTCTGACTTGCGAAATGGGATAAACAAAAAGTATAAAAGGATTTGGGGAAGTTCACAGTGATCATGAAATTGGGTTATGAAATACTAGGAATAGAATCATTTCGAGTACAGGAATTTTTCGAGTCTATTTAGAGACTTTTGTAGGAATTGTTTTTCCAGTTTATGTTTTTGGCATCTTTTATTTTTCCTCTTCTTTCCTGCAACCTGCCTTTAAAGACATGTTATTGCATTTTTTTTAAGCTTTAAATAAGTTACACAGGAGACATAAGAGATGAAACTCAAAAGCAGTTTACTCATTTTTTTTTTTTTTTCAGTACGCGGGCCTCTCACTGCTGCGGCCTCTCCCACTGCGGAGCACAGGCTCCGGATGCGCAGGTTCAGCAGCCATGGCTCACGGGCCCAGCCACTCCACGGTATGTGGGATCCTCCCGGATCGGGGCACGAACCCGTGTCCCCTGCATCAGCAGGCGGACTCTCAACCACTGCGCCACCAGGGAGGCCCAGCAGTTGACTCTTTTTAAAGCAGTTTTGCAGAAAGGCAAGAAGGAAAGGCTCTTATCTAAAATATCTCTCAGGCCACCTATGGATTTTAATTTTTTCAGGTAGTTTTAGTGTTTCAGGTGTGCCACAGATTGGCAGGAAGAGACGTCCCACACATGCACTAACACTCACATCTTCCCGTCCATTGTTAAGATTAGATGACGTTCACGATTTAACGCACCAGGCTACAAAAATGTCACCAAGAGGAATGTGACCATGCAGAAAAAAACACATTGGCCAAGGGATCCAAAAAGTATATGCAGTTGCTGGTGAGACTGCCAGCAATTTCAGTAAAAGGTCAATTCTTTGTGCTCTGCAGAGCTTTAATGGGGGGCCATAAATGACTACTCAGGTAGAGTTTATAATAATTATCTGTATGCTTCCACTAAAGACAGTATTTCTCAGCCTCGGAACTGCTGACGTGGACCAGATAATTCTTTGCTGTGGGGAGGGTCCCTATGAATTGCAGGGTGCTGTAACAACTGAAAGTAGCTCCAGACATTGCCAAATATACCCTGGGGGATACATCGTTGAATTAAGGTGTTGTTACAAAGAATTGTCTCTCCTGGTTCTTGTTCTGGACTCAGCATCATTAAGGTGACATCATCGTGTAGGGGGACAAATGGAATCACTGCGCAGGAGCTCCTGAGCTATAGCTGCCTGCAGCTCCTTATATCCCCTGAAAGGTAACTTCTGCAATACCTCTCCCCTCACTACCAAAACTAATCACCCTGATAGTGCTTTACATTGTGAATTGTATGAAATTAAATATTTAAGTGCTTGTTTGTACCATTTATAAATCACACGTTATAATCCTCTTTATCTCTTTTTCTACCTTCTCCTTTTGTATCCTTTTTTCTGCTTCCCATGTTTTTCTCACTTCTCACTTTCCTGTTTATTGTGCATGGTGGTTTTTGTAAGTGGGTAGATACTGCGATTGTAAATTTAAGTTTAATTGGTAGATCAGGCAGCCAATCAAATTATTAAGTGTTTACAACGTTGTTCTGCATTATATCATAAAATCTGTGATCGTTTATCTAAATGCAGTATATGTTTCTCTGTTACCTCCCCTTGCTATATTTTCTGTTCATATTTTATCCACTCCACTTTTGTTACAGTTTCTCTTAGTAAATATGGGCAATTTTACAGGGAAATAACAGTGTGCCTGCCACCAGAAAGATAAATAGATGTGACAGTCATTTGAAGAGCAGTAATAATGCATTTGGTATTCTCCAGTGATAATTGCAAGTTACAGGTCTAAGATATAAAAGTTTCAAAGGAAAAGAATAATCATAGTAAGATGTCTCCTCTAGGGTAAAGGCAGGGGCAGAGCAACTCTTACTGAGCTTATTTCCTTGTATTTTTCTTAATAACACCTTAATAGTAGTAGCACCTTACCAGTGCAGTATAAAAATAAATTTGTTTGAAAAATAAATGAGAAGTCACTTCTTACTCACTAAAATGGCTATAGTAAAAATGGCAGATAATAACAAATGTTGAGAAGGACATATAACAACTGAAACCCTCATACTTTGTTAGTAGGACTGTAAAATGCTACAACAACTTTGGAAAACAGCTTTACAGTTTCTTAAAAAGTTAAATTTATCATAAAACCTGACAAGTCCATTCCTAGATGTCTACCCAAGAAACATTTAAACATATCCACATAAATATTTGCTTATAGTAGCGACATTATTCATAAATGCAAGAAGTGAAAACAGGGACTTCCCTGGCGGTCCAGTGGTTAAGACTCCACGCTCTCAATGCAGGGGACACGGGTTTGATCCCTGGTAGGGGAACTAAAATCCCACATGCCGCACAGCCAAAAAAAAGTGAAAACAATCCAAAGGGCCATCAGCTGGTGAATGAATGAGCAAAATGTGGTATATCCATACAGTGGAATACAATAGTATCTCAATAATTTCAGCAATAAAAAAGACTAAGCTGATTCTCATGGAGTGCTTTTGTGAGACATTTGGAGTCCCTCCCAATGTCAGGCCTCACTCCCTGTGCAATTACTTTGATAAGACTGAATATACCTCTGTTCCTGCTTATCATCAACTCCTTCCTCAGCGCCTGGTCAACTAGTGATACCTCTAGACAACTTCATGTTACTGGACTCTGTTGACTCCCCCAGATGGTCTCATTGAGGAAAGATGTAAAACAAGCCCTCCTTTGCATGTGGCCTAAATTTGATTGTAGGAAATATTTATTTCATTGTCTCAACAAGATCTAAAAGTTCAGGATGCTCATTGCAGCAACCTCTATTTATTCTAACATTAAAACACCTAACCACCTTCTTAGATTTTCCAGATAAATCAGAATGTGGACTTCTTCCATGTTATCTCCGAAGGAGTAAGTTGCAAAGGAATGAAATCAAGCTCCAAATGACCTTAATAAAGTCTTTAGACTATATTAAAGAAGGAAGTAGCCCATGCCTGAAGCTTTCTGAAAAGAAATTCTCTTCAAAAATCCTCCTCTGTTACAATAGCCAGGACGTGGAAGCAACCTAAATGTCCATTCCATCAACAGAAGAATGGATAAAGAAGATGTGGTACATATATACAATGGAATATTACTCAGCTATAAAAAGGAATGAAATTGTGCCTTTTGCAGAGACATGGATGGACCTAGAGACTGTCATACAGAGTGAAGTAAGTCAGAAAGAGAAAAACAAATATCATATAATATCTCTTGTATGTGGAATCTAGAAAAATGATGCAGATGAACTTATTTGCAAAGCAGAAATAGACACACAGATGTAGAGAACAAACATATGGACACCAAGCGGGTAAGAGAGGATGGGATGAATTGGGAGATTGTGATTGATGCATAGACACTACTATGTATAAAATAGATAACTAATGAGAACCTGCTGTATAGCACAGGGAACTCTACTCAGCGCTCTGTGGTGACTGAAATGGGAAGGAAATCCAACAAAGAGGGCATACCTGTACACACAGCGCTGATTCACTTGGCTGTGCAGCAGAAACGAACACAACATTGTAAAGCAACGATACTCCAATAAAAATTAATAAAAAACAAAACAAAAAACCCCCCAAAACTCCTCCTCTGATCTCCGATCCCTGATTCTGTTTTACCTTCAAGGGGTGTGGAGGCTTTAAGAGTCTCAGAACCAGATGTCTAATCAGTTACCATACATTTGGCATCTTGCTTTAGAATATAGTGTCTATTTTCTTGGATTGTCAGTTTAAAATGTCCTTTTAAATATTTTATGATATACACATAAATCCTCCACCCTCATAATTGTTTTTAAATATTAGCACATTATTACCACAAAGTCATTTTTTAATGATGAGTGAGAAAACAGGTGGTTGACCCTGCGGACTTTGCCTCACTCAAGTGGACTTGGCTCATGATGTTTGGAGACACTACCTAGGACTGAAGTTTGGCAGGTATTTAATGGCTGTGAATTGTCTGAAATTATAGAATATGTCGTGTGTGTGTGTGTGTGTGTGTGTGTGTGTGTGTGTGTGTGACTGAAGTATTGATTTGTATACACACATATTTTCTGAGGGTGCATAAAGGGGATCTCAGTTTGAACCACAATAAATAGACCAAGAAACAACCAAGAGTGAGGCCAATTCCAGAAAGTTCTGGTGAGAATTTTTACAGTATTTCATAGGGAACTAACTGTTGTCTTTTATGAAAATGTTCTAGGATTTTCTTTGTACCCAAATATGGTGCTTGGTGACACAAATATAAATATCAGAATAGTGACATTTTAAAATGTTACTTGTTTATTCATTTATTTACTTTCGGTTGTTGCTCAATAGATGAATTTGATACATATCAGTTAAACATTTCAAGATAACCAAAAATAATTATTAAAAAATTATGCAATGTAACAAGAACAACAACAATAAAAATGACAAAACACTTTCTAGGCTACAGTAGCAGACACTATTGGTGCCCTGCCATATCCCCTTGGTACTCATTATCCCTGTGTGCAAAGATGGCATCGCATTGCAGGTATGTACAACCCTCTGCTTCGGGCTCCTTCCAATGGCTATAATCAGCTGGGCCCACTTTAGGCTGCAAAGAATCCTGAAGTGCCGCAAAGTTAATAACGCTGGAAGCAGTCCTCAGTTGATGACAGATGGGAGTTGCTGGATAAAGGATAGTCTCTTCACTCTCAGGGGAGACACCTCTACACTGTCTCCCATAGGAGCCCAATGAAATGGAGCCCCCTTTGCTTAGAGCCCTAATCCACTAAATAGCACACCTTATATTGACTTCCTTTCTCTGTTTCACTTCCCTGCTTCCCTGGATCATCTCTCAAACTACCTGCACTAAAAAACAAAAAGAACAACTAGCCAACCAACCAGGCAAACAAGCAAACAAACAAAGACACTTTTTTAAGAATATAGCAATTGGGATATTTAAGAAAACAAATTAGAAATTCCAAACCCTAAAATAAGTTCACTGCTAAAAACAAATGAGATTTAGAATCCTCATCATATATTTAGCACATTACATGAACATGTAATCACTTGAACAGTATTTATCCTCTTAAGTAAGTTTGAATCTGCTGTTGTATCTCTGCATGAGAAAAAAAATGAAAGCATTTGGGTTTTGGTTTCTGTGGAAACCTGTACTTTGATTACTGATGGATTTCAAGTGTATCATTTCTAGTCCCACTGGTACAATGTTTGAAAAAAAAAGAGTGAAAGAAGAAGACTGCAAAATTATCAGGAATATTTCCTCAGATGGTAACATTTTCAGAACCATAGATTTGAGAGATGCTGGAAGACACTTCAAATTAATTTTTAGCTTTAATCAATAAATAGTTATTGAATTCCTACTAGGTACCAAGCACTGTCCCAGTGGCTGCAGCAGTTAATAAAAATGATGAAATTTAATAAAAAAGCTTTAGATATAACTTTACTAAGAAACTTGAACTATAATTAGATGTTTGAGTTTTGAGTTTTTTGAATTTTGTTATTTTCTTACCTGAATTCATGGAACGTCTTTATAAATGGATTCTTGAAATAGTTTTTGAAAAGTATGTGTTTTCTTGGAGAATAATTTTTAAAAAGTCATTTACCTTTAATTAAGCAAGTGGAGAATCTGTTTCCATTTTCATCCTTTGTTGAAAAGAATCCTTTCTTCTTTTTTGTTGGTCTCTAGACAAAGGTTTTAGGACATCAGCGAAGTCCTCAGTGGTTTCAGCAGCGGTACTTGCAGTGTGACATGTTGACCCAGTGTTTCTACGAAGGAATGACACAACAAAACGATATTTTTATGGTTCGTTTACTAATTTCTAATCAGCATAAAATGTCTGATGGTTTCTATGGAAAACACAAACCAAGACCAATATTAACACAAGAACTGGTATGAATAGCACACAATAGCTGAAACTACTACTTATTGGTAGTGCAAAATTTGTATTTATTTAAATTTAAATCCAAATACTATTTTAAAGTTAGGTGATAGAATATTTTAATTATCTAAAATAGCCAAAGCAATAATTACAGGCTTATAGTATTTTTTTTTTTTTTACTGATAGTTTTCAATTTTGTTGTTTAATTCTTATGCATTCTTTAGTTTTCAGTTCAGTTGACACTTTCTTGGGAAGTATTCCCTAACCTTGATGACTAGGCTAAACGTCCTTTTATCTGCACAAAGCAACTATCATTTGTAGCCATTTTACATTTACTTGTAAACTTTTT
Organism: Lagenorhynchus albirostris; assembly: GCF_949774975.1. NCBI lineage: Eukaryota > Metazoa > Chordata > Mammalia > Artiodactyla > Delphinidae > Lagenorhynchus > Lagenorhynchus albirostris. The sequence continues at coordinate 12,745,439 of NC_083106.1, forward strand.
GTATCTGATTTTTGCGTCATATTGAATGAATGAATTAATGAATAAATGAATGAATGACCAGCTGCTTAACATAAAGCATTAATCTCTTTCTCTTCCTTTATTCCAGCTTATTAAACAAAAGTCACAATGATACTAGAGAATTTCTTCTACTTTATTCTGCTCACTTATCCATTATATGGTTGAAAAACTTCACTCATGAGTTTTCTCAGATCAAGGGAATGTCAACAGGAGTCTTAGGTACATATCAGAAAGAGTTCTTAGCTAAAGGATGGGATCGATGGCAATGAATTATTTTAATACAGTATTTTCCCAGTAGCAGCTGAGCTTTCTGAGTACATGGGATAAGCCTCCCTACCTCCATCCCTGCGCTGTACTCCTAGCATTCTTCTTAGTGCCTAGCCCTTAACAGGATGCATCAGTTAGCATGTTTTCATTTGCAGTAATAGAAAACTAATAGTTCAAATACTTGGAACATGAATAGGAATTTGTTGGATAATGTAATTATAAATACCCAGATATAGGGCAAGCTTGAGTCTCAGTTTGAACAAGTCTCTTGGTTCATTTCTTGGTCATTCTCTGAGCTATGATCTCATCTGTGTATTGGTATCACCCTCATCCTCTCTCATGTTAGTGAAATGTCTGCAGTGGACCCGGGCTTTACATCTGAACACCATGTGATTTTAAAAGAACATAAAGCTACTGAACAAAAGTCGTGGGCTTCACTCTAATTGAGGAAAAATAAAAATATCAAGTGTGTATTTCATAATTGCTTTGAGTCAGAAGAATTGTCATTTATCCACTGATTGACTTAGGTCCCTGTTATGTGTCCTCTCCTTATCCAATGACGGTGGGGTAATTTTAGGCCAACCAGAGCTTTGTCCTAGAGCTGAGGATGGCAAATCCTGCTCAAACTAAATGGCTGACTGTCAATAGCAAAAGTGTGAATTCTGTGGAAAGGCAGCAAAAAGTGCTCACTATTCATTTGGAAGTAGGAAAGATAAGACATTAAATAGGTTCAAGATATCTTTTCTGATCTAGTGTTCACAATGAAGCCAAGTTGTTCTCAGGAAGCTGAATAGCAGGTTGAAGGATAAAACTTGCTTATGTACATTTTTGTTTATGATGCTCATGGATATTTGTGGATATTGAGTTGAGTAAAAGTTTCTATTTTCTTGCATGTTTCTGGCAAAAGGTAAACATGGAAGATTATACAATCATAGGTACTTCAGAGATTCTAGCTCCATTGACTATGACTCTGTAACAAAGTAGAGGTAAATACTACTTCAAATGATTGTAGGTTATAAAAAGAAACTAAGCTGAAGCTAAGTATTCCTGTAGAAATGTAGGCAGCAAATTAAAATATATACTTAACTGTGTACATTTCACTAGGTTGCAATAAATTGTTCTAAAAAATGGCACCTTTAGAAAATAGTAATACCTGTCACATTTATGGTAAATGACAAGAAGAGTGCCAATAATTATTTGATCACACACACAAAATGATCCTTTAGCTAAGAGATAAGGGGAAACAGGACACTCAGGAATAGGTTGGCGGGAAGTATTTTGGAGGGTCTGGTGTTGAGTTAGGCATAGGAGGTTCTGACAGTGAAAAAATAGGAGAGGGGGAAGGATAAGGAATCAAAATGTTGGAGAAGCCGTAGCTCCTAAAGCAACACACTTACTTAGGTGACCTGGTTGGTGAAGTTGCACCTGGTCCAGCAATAGTGGAAGATTAGAAACAGACAAATAATATGGACTTTTGAGAGAGACCTGAAAAAGAAGCCTAAGTTGGAAATAGATTGAGATCACATGGCTAGACAGAAGTATTCAAGTGATGAGCAACGCCCCCCCCCAAAAAAACCTGTCATTTTGTCACGGGTAAGTCCTAAATTGCTCCGTAATCTATGCACCTGCACCTGCCAACTGTATGTGTTGTGCATCCTTGTTTATCCTCACCATCTTTAGTAAAGTGGTTTTGGTTTCATCAAGGATTGCTCAACTGCTCTGCACATAGAGATTTATATAGAGAGAAAGTGGATGATCTGTTCCTAAAACCTCAGGATTGAGCTCTAATCCCTCAAAGGTAGCAGCGAAAGAAGGGAGTCAGCCTGCAAGAGGGTAACTTTAGTTCCGGGAGATTTAAAAAGAAACAGGAATTTCAGGACTTCCCTGGCGGTCCAGCCATTAAGACCCCACTCTTCCACTGCAGTGGGTTCATGTTCAGTCCCTGGTGGGGGAACTGAGATCTTGCCAGCCACATGGCCAAAAAAAAGTAAGAAAAGAAAAAAGAAACGGGGATTTCTTACCTCCAAATCGAAGGGTCTTAATGAAGTCCAAAGAGACCACCAAATATAAAAGCACAATGCCAAATAAAATTCTGGCAAATCCTATTAATACATAGTGGAGTAGACAAAGGTCAGAGGCTGCGGTGTTGGCTGTGGGTAAACTGGTTTTATATCTAAAACATTTGGGGCAAGTTTCCCAAATGCCCTATGCTTTGCTCTCCTCACTGTAAATTGAGGATAAGGATACCTCCTTATTAAGCCAGTCCTGAGGTTTGACATCAGGTACACAGTGCACCTAACACAGAGAAAGGGCTTAAAACTTAAAGTTATTTATTGTAATACTACAAAAGTAGAGACTTAAGAATTAATCACTAATCCATTCATGAGTTTGGAAAGTATTTAATTGATGGTATCAAAAGAATTCTGTCATTTCCTGTAGATCTTAGTGAAAAAAATTTCCTTTTTTCATTCTATAAATTATAGTCATGGTCATTTACTCTTCCGTTCCATGATCACATTTAATTATGTGATTTAAAAAATTAGTCCTAGAACATAGTTCTGGTTCTGCCATTGATTTGCTGTGTGAACTAGAGAAAGTCATTTAAAATTTATACATTCCTTTCCTTATTCATACAGTAATGGGTCAAACTAAGTGATTGCCAATATCCCTTCCAGCTGAAACATTCTGTGTGCCTGGTTTTTTCCCACTTACTTTTTCCCCATTACTAAACTAAGAGAAATTACATACGTATCTGAGGCAGACATACATTAGTTTATGTCTGATAGATTCCCATTAAAAGAAAGTTGATGGATTGATTAAAAACTGTCAGCATACATTTTCATTCTCTTTAGATCTGAGCTACTTTCTCATGTCTTTGGGCAATTGATTGGAGGTGATTTTCATGGCTGACTGAATGGTAATAAGGTTACCAACGGCTCCTGGGGTAAATGATTTCCGTTCCTATGACTTTAAGACGTGTGCCTATATAGGAAATGGCTAACTCTGCGGTGTCTGAATATCAAGTAAATGAATGAATTCTTGTCGAATTCTTAATAAAAAGTGCCTGGAAACCCGTGACTTTATGGCAAGGCAAAAAATGATTTAGCAGGGCTAGAGTTCAGAGAAAACCTCAGAGAGCCATCTTAGAAAATGTTGTACACTCTGGATAATTTTTTTTTTCTCCGAATGCCCAGGGCTTACAAAACTTATATTCTTTACTGATGGCAAAAGACATCTAAATACATGGACAATGAAATTCCTGAAGAGGTTAAAAAAAAATAGCAAGGCTGATTTGTTCAAGGAAGTGCAAGTATTATGACTAAAGCCAGACATTAGGTTGACTCGGTGTCGACATATGTACATATGAATTTCTGACCTGGTGGTCTACCTTGAAACAAAGCACAGTGAATTGCCACCCTTGGGAGGGAGAAGCAGTCACGGTGTTGGTTGAAAGTGGCTTTGCCAGTGATTAGATCTATGATGTTAAGAAAGTTTCTCAATCCCTTAACCTCAGTTTTTTCATCTGCTTCATTGGTTTGATGTGTGTATAATGTGAAATATCGTATAGAATTTGACATAGAGGCTTGAAGACGATCAGATCAGACTTCCAGCAATCGTGTCCTCCCACCTCTTCTGAGTTTAGTATCTGCCTGATCAGAGAAGCCATCCTGGTCTTTAACCTCCCAGCCCTGGTCCCGCTCATATTCTCTGCCTATGAGCCAACTGTGAGGTGACAGTCACAAACTAAGGAACCACCTTACTTTGTCACCTTGATCAACTTCGTAAAATGTTTAAAAACTATTGGAAAAGTCAGTGTATTGATGAAGAAGAATCATTGCTTTCATGTTAACATTCATTATTTCCTAATAGTGATTGGAGTTGCCGCTCCCATGGATATTCCCCTCTCTCCTCCCCTCTCCTCCTCTCCCTCCAGGGTTCTCAACTCCTACTGCAATTGTAAACCAGGGATCTTATAAGAATTATTATAATTACTGTTTAAATCTTTTTGATTTGTACTACATTGCCTCCTAATATACATTTTATTGACTAATTCATAATATAATATATATTTTAAATCTTGAAAATGTTTTTTTCTTCATAGTCATTTTTTAAATCGTTTAATAGACTGCTCAGAAATGAAATAAAAGTGTATTTCCAAATATCCCAACTCTCTTTTACTTGTCCGGACAAAGAAAGACAGAATCACATTCATTTCGATATCAACAGACTGGGTTTCATTAACTTGTTATGAAGATATCGCAAAAAACAGCATGATATCACACATGTGGGTGACTTGTCATGAAGAATGTGTGACTCTTTAGTTTCAGGGTGCTCTAGTTGGGATAAGTTACCAAATTGGAGGACTACCAAGCGAGTATTCAACTTGAGCCATATTATATACAGACATTTTATTAGGACCACATTCTTCCTTGTCTGCCAAGTGAAGAACCTGTGAGAATGGATTCAGTCTCAGTAGTCTGGGAATTATAAGAGATGAGACTACTGGCTGAAAATATTTTGTCGTTATAATTAAACTATTAATAATTTCCTTTTTGATATTTTGAGTCTGATCTTAGCAGTGCCAAGATATGCGAGGCAGAGCCATATTTCCTCTCAAACTTGCCAGAAATGAAACATTATTTTGTACTCCGGTCATTGGAAGGGGTTAATCAAAAACTAAACTCATCTAAAGTTTATTTCACATCATTTGAAATAATTGCTAGCTTTATCTTTTGGATGTTATTTATGTCTATCTTCTCTCCACAAAGAACTGGGACACCTAATAACTGGGATCTGCCTGACATCGTTCTCTGATTAAATTAGGCTTATGCGTTTGGGGGAGGAAGTGTCACTCTCATATATCAGGGGTGTACACTATCAATATGACTTATTTTTGTTGATGTTGACCTTGACCACCTAGCTGAGCTGGAGTTTCTCAGGTTTCTCCACTGTGAAGTTATTATTCTCCTTTCACCACCACCCCTTTTCCATACTGTATTCTTTGCAAGGAAGCTCCCATTTAAGGAGTGAGTTACTCCACCTGAACATGGGGTATCTAACTAAATTATTTGGAATTTTTCTGCATGGAAGATTTATCTTTATTCCCTCCCTCCCCCCTTTCTCCCTCTCTCCCTTCCTTCCTTCTTTCCTTCCTTCCTTCCTTCCTTCCTTCCTTTTCTCTCTCCGTCTTTCTTTCTCCAATCATTTATTTATATCAGTATGGACTCACGGATATTGATTTTATACTTTAGGTTATAATCTAATACTACTTCATTTATTGTGTTGCCCAAATTGTTCCAGTTTTGGCCATTGGAGCTCTTTCATTTGATGACTCTGTTCATTCAATATACTTCCAGAATTGCTATCCTTTTCTTTCCTTTCCTTTTTTTTTTTCAGTACTTCCTTATTTTCTGGCATGACAAAATGCTCCAGGTTTATTTTGCATATTCCATGACCTGGTTGGATTTATCCATTTCTCCAAGGAATTCTTGTTCTTCTTTTTGAGGAATTGTGTTAGAAACTATGATCTGAGCACTAGCTGGACTGATTGCTTTTAAGTTATCTCAGCAGGAAAGGCAAGGAAATATGATTGTATACCAACCCATGTATATGTATATATGTATCTATAAGTATTTCTGTATGTTATCAATCCGTAACTATATTAAACTACACATAAGTCTATGCTGATGTGTCTAAATCTAATCCACTGCCACATGGATCATTCTAGCCTCTTCCCTTGCTTGTCTGTAACCTCCCAACCCACTAGTGGGAAACCTTGATTCCACAGTCTGTCATCCAATTACTTAAATGTTCAGTTACAGTGCATATGCCTAGTGATTTCAGCTGTTCAACCTTCCCCTTTTCCAAACTCCTGGAAACCAGTGATCTTTCCATCATCTCTACAATTTTACCTTTTCCATAATGTCATGTAAATGCAATGAGAGTGGATATAGCCTTTCCCGACTGGCTTTTTTCACATATAAATACGCATTAAGACTCATCTGTGTGTTTGTGTGGCTTGCTGGCTCGTTTCCATTTCATCACTGAATAGTATTCCATCATGTGGATGTACCACAGTTTGTTTATCAGTTCATCAGATGAAGGACATCTTGGTTGCTTCCTGGTTCTGGCTATATTTTTTCTCTGTCTGTGGCTTGTCTTTTCGTTCTCTTAACAATACCTTTCACAGAGCAGAAGTCCAGCATCTATTTTTCTATGAGTTGTGCTTTTGGTTTTATCTAAAAACTCCAGCATGAGTCCTCCAACTTTGTTCTTCTTTTCCACCGAAATTTTAGAATCATTTTTTTAATATCTTTAAAATATCTTTTTTTTTTTTTTTTTTTTTTGCGGTACGCGGGCCTCTCACTGTTGTGGCCTCTCCCGCTGCGGAGCACAGGCTCCGGACGCGCAGGCTCAGCGGCCGTGGCTCACGGGCCCAGCCGCTCCGCGGCATGTGGGATCTTCCCGGACCGGGGCACGAACCCGTGTCCCCTGCATCGGCAGGCGGACTCTCAACCGCTGCGCCACCAGGGCAGCCCGAATTTCAGATGTAAGAGTTCGTTTTCATTTTCAAAGGCCCTTGTTGACCTGGACTGGCACACAACAGGAAATAGCTTGCTTTCTGCAACTCTGGCTGCTCCTCTGTCACCTATACTGTGTGTTCTTTACCTCCTCAACATCTATCATTAAAGTGCTCCAGAGTTAGTTCTCATATCTCCTACTTAGTAGAGTTCTCTTATGGTCTGCCTGACTTCCTTACTTCTGATTTCAGCCATGACTGCGCCAAAGAGTTCCACATGTGGGAATTTACTAGCTTCGTGCAGCTGCGATTACCTCATCTTTACTTTCTGCCCTGAGACTTCTCTTACCTTTGGTGTGGGGACTGACCCATCAAGCACTGCAGCTCAACCTGGACGTTTCTGTGAGTTAAGAAACATCCTCACACTTCCCATGACACCTTAACCACAGGGAGACAGGAGCTTGATGGATAAATTTTTCTCCCAGTTAACCCTCGGGTGGGACAACACTGAAGCCTTTTAAATGATTTTCAGAAGGTTCCAGTGGACCTTCTGATTGCCTAAGCCATTGACTAACCTGATAATTTAGGATTTTATCGGCTTTTCTTCCTGCCTTCTTTTGTTCTCCATGGGCTTTCATCCTGCTCCCAGGGACCACCTCTTGAATAAACCACTTGCCCATAAATCCTAGTTTCAGGCTCTTTTCAGGGGAACTCAGACTCAGAGAGTGATTTCGTCCAATCTCATGAATTAAGTACCAATTAAATGGTGATGAATCCCGAACTTGTATTTGTACTCAAAACTTTCCCCTTAAATGCACCTTTGTGTATCAAACTTCTTACTGGACATTTCCACTTGGATATCTAACTGTTCTGCTCAGGCTTATGACTACCAGAGAAAGGATACTTTTGCATGCACAGTACACACCAGTACAAAGTAATAAGTAAAGCTACTGAAACCACTATGATAGCAAGAGGGCTGATAGCATGATACAAACCTTTGCAACATCAAAAGGAATTTTTCACCTGGGACAGACTTGAGCAAAGACTTTGACTTTTATGAATTTGCCAGACGAGGTTGAAGAATACAGATGCCTCCAAACAAATGGCCCTCTGTTTCCTGGCAACCAGATTTGACAGAAAGATTGGGTTCATAAAAATACCAAGGAACACCATGTTTCAATTCTGCTTCTAGTCAACTTCATGGCTACAGATACATTTTTTTTAATTCTGTTTATTTATACATTCAATTGTTTAAATATAAAAAGTATAGAGTGAAAAATCCCTCTCTCCATCAGTTTAGTTCCCACTTCTTCAAAAACAAAAATAAACAAAACAAGCAGCCCCCATCTCCCCCAATACTTCACCTAATCTAACCATTTATTAATTTCTTATGTATTTTTCAAGGATTTACTTATACATACACATGCAAGTACAAATTTTTTTAAAATTCTTTTTATGGAAAAGACATATACAGTGTATATAATAATAGATTTTTCCACATTAGTACAAAAAAAGCTTCTTCCTCCGTTTTTAGAGCTGTACCATATCCCATTGTGTAGATGTGCTATAATTTATTTCATCGACCTTGTACTGGTGATTGTTAGGGTGTTTATGCTATTAAAGTTCTGTGGCAAAGATGGCCTTCTGCAGGTCCTCTTGCTTGTGTGCAAGCAGACAGTTGTATAAACATCCAAAAAGTTCTAGGTCAAAGGGAATGCCCTTTTGTAATTTTGATAGATATGGCCAAACCACACTCCACAAAAATTATATCAATTTATTTTTCCATGATCAATGTCTGAAAAATGCCTGTTTCTTCACACTTTACCATGTTTATTAAAACCTTATTTGGCCAGCACAGTGTGTGAAAAACAGTATCTCAGCCTAGTTTTAATTTATTTTTCTCTTATTAGGAGGGAGGATGGGCATCTTTTCATGTTTTACAGGTCATTGTATATTACTTTATTGAACGTCTGTTAACAATATGCTCATTATGAGATAACTAAGCTCATCAAGTGTAGAGCATGCGCATCAGAGCTTTCTTCTAAGTTTACTTGTCTATTTCAGTTCTGTGTTTTTGAGAATATCTCAGGTCCTATAGTAACTGGATTTCACCCAAGCCATCTTAAGGCACCCATCCCTGGGTCAGTGAGAGACACTGTGCATGCTCAGTGGTACTTTCCACAAGCTGCACCCAGTTCAGTGTTGCTGCTACTGTCATTCACGCTACCGGTGATCTTAGCTGACAGATCACAGCACTCACTTCGATTTTCTTTAGGCAGGGCAGTTGTTGACAAGCACGAGTAATTTATCTTTGCCTTGTCTAATCATTTTCAAGGTCTGTGTGTGTCCCAGCACATATTTTCCACTTTTTATTTTCAGCTAGAGTCTAGAGTTCAGAGCCCAGGACTTTTTTTCTGCAGGACACACGCAGTCTCTACTTCAGTCCTTATGGCAGCAGCTGCAGGAATGACTATGTCCAGTCCTGCACTTGGAGGTCGGTCCTCAGCTCCTACCACATACTGGGAAAGAAATCATGTCAGTTGAGGCAGGGTGAAGAAGCTGAGAAATGTATGAGTAGCCTCTGTCCATGGGCCCCAAGAGTTCTTGGAGGTTTCCATTTTTTGTGTGTCTAATTAAAAAAAGTATTTTTTTTGAAAGAAGATAAGATATAACTTGATGTTGAGTAAATATGAATGTATGCCATTCTCATTTGTGGACTACTGTGACCCTTTATCTCATTTATTGACACTTTGTAAATGCCTTATAGTTAGTTGCAAATATGGTGGTATGTGTGATTCATATTTAACTCATATCTCATTCCTGCTTGAACAGGTACTTAAAAGAAGTGGCTGTGTTTTATTCACCTCTAGCCACCATCACTCCAACCTCCTGCCTTGGCGGAAACTTGGTGCATATCCCAACCCTAATGATTGTTGGTCAGTAACACAAGCAAGAACTGACCATGACTATATAGTTATCAGTTTATCAATATATAATTCATAATTGTGGCTGTAATAACATAGTTAAAGAGTTGTTTTATATCTTAGTAGCTAATTAAGGAATGTGACAAGGGAAGTGTTGCATTATTCAAAAATAAATAGTGGCTAATTAGCAACACAAGTATCCAGCCTTCAGAGGGTGTAGTGAAGACCTAATGAAAATTAGGTCATTAAATAACCCGAGAGGTTCTCCCCTACAAAAATATTGTAATGAAACAATTCCAAAAAAATTTAACTCAGGTGGAGCATGTCAATAGATCTATGATATCCCAGAAAAAAGTTTAAATCTCTAGCTTTCTAAATGTATAGAGTGAATATAAAATATTTTTTTCCCAATGCAGTTAAATTTTCCTTAATGTGTAAGAATATCTAAAACTAAGTAATATTAAAATTCTACCATTAGGAGTTGTTTGTCTAATTTATGATTTCAGTCACCCCCATAAAAAAATAATAAAAATTAAAAGTCAAGGCTATTTTTCATTTTATATTATGAAACTATTGATTTTGATGTTCCCAAATATTAACTCTGTATGCTTTTACACACATACATACACACACACTAACAAGTATAATTTTATCCTTCCTGTGTTAGAAGAAGGAATGAGAGCAACTACTACTTTGGACTTAATTTTCATCAGCAATGATGAACCAGTTAGTGAGGTTAAAGTAATGGAAAATGTAAGAAAAGTCATGTTGCCATGGTAGAGTTTTTGAAATAAAAAATAAGATTTCACACAACTAGGAAGATACCCTACTTGTGCAGATGTCCTAGGCAGATATCCTAGTTTTACACAAGAATCTTTTAGAAAATTCAGAGAGAAAACAGATTTCGTTAAAGATCCTAAAAGAAAACATGGCACGAGAAGTGAGGGAAGTTTAAGAAAACACTTTGATAACACAAATAATTCCAATAAGAATGAAAATGGGGCTTCCCTGGTGGTGCAGTGGTTGAGAGTCCACCTTCCCACGCAGGGGACGTGGGTTCATGCCCCGGTGCCGCGCAGCGGCTGGGCCCATGAGCCATGGCCGCTGAGCCTGTGCGTCCAGAACCTGTGCTCCACAACGGGAGAGGCCACAACAGTGAGAGACCCGCGTACCACAAAAAAAAAAAAAAAAAAAAAGAATGAAAATGGGAGAATTACAAATGTGTGTATTCAAATGACAATTCAGAAAGGTACAAATAATAGCATATACGAAAATGAGCAAAAATAGTATGTACAAGTCAGAAAGAATCGAAACTTGTGAAAATTTCGAGGAAAAGAAAATAATTCGACTATATGCAACAAGACTAAACTTGTTTGGAGTTGGACGCAATAATAAAAATTGGGCGATTCTATTGAATTTAAGCTTTCCTTAATAGAAAATTATCCTCAAAGTAGAGGACAATGATTAAAAGAGAATGTAAATCCAAGTTGCCTTAAATAACTCCAGGTCTGTATTAAACTCATCAGAGGAAACCAGAGAGTTTGCTGATTGGATTCTTTAACATTGAAATATCTTGGTTGGTGGACATTGTGACATGGAAAGGCACCCGACATTTGCCACAGAATCTTGAACTCTGGGACAACATAAAAAGAGCCTAATGCTCTCAGGACCTGGGCTAATTTCAGTGTTATAATCAGGCTGATTTGACTAAACCTTCATCATGTTCCAGGGTAAGCATTATCTTCTTTACTTTCTGGCAGGAAAGTCTTGACTTGTTGAACCCTTTCTCAGACCTATTGAAATGTGGTAGGATCAGAATGATCATTCATGAAAACATTTCTGAAATATTTCTGAAAGTTCAGAAAAATCTTTTAATAGAATGCAATGTTTTTTAAAAAGACCAACAGCACTCATCTCTCCACCTGTTTTCAATATCTATAAATAACACCCCTTGGTTTGAAAATTAGCTTCATCTCAATGAGCTAGAGAACATACTCTACCTTTATAACATTGTGTCTTTGGAAAAGTTGAAGTATTTTTGCCAAATAAAGGGACTAATTGAATGTGAAATGATAATATAGAAGAATGGTAGTTCTTTTTTAGAAGGCAATATGTTTTTAAATTTTTTTCTTACTTAAAAGTTTGGAATCCTAGGCAGATGTAATGGATCTCAAAAATAAACATTAATAATTGTCAACAACCATCTCAGAAGACTGTGGCCTGACATGGACATATATCCGAACAAACACTCTTAAGGGTTAAACAAGGAAGGGTAAAACAAGTAAGACCGACTGCTAGAGAAGGAAGGAAGTCTTATCTTCTAATGAGCTCAAGCTTTCCTGTTTTCCTTCTTTTTTTGTTTTTTAATTTGTTTTGTTTTGTTTGCGGTACGCGGGTCTCTCACCGCTGTGGCCTCTCCCGTTGCGGAGCACAGGCTCCGGACGCTCAGGCTCAGCGGCCATGGCTCACGGGCCCAGCCGCTCGGCGGCATGTGGGATCTTCCCGGACCGGGGCACGAACCCACGTCCCCTGCATCGGCAGGCGGACTCTCAACCACTGCGCCACCAGGGAAGCCCAGCTTTCCTGTTTTTCAAGAAATTCCACTTTTGTGCCCTCCTTCTCATCAGGGATGAAGAATCTGGATGAAGTTTCTTTCTTTCTCTTTTTCTTTCCTTTTTTCATTCTCCCTCTCCTCTCCCTACTGCTTCCCCCTCCCTCCACCTTTCACTTCTCCTCCTCTTCAATATCCTCCTTTCCTCCTCCTCTTTCTTTTTTCTTTTTCTTTTTTTAGTAAATCTGTTGAATGACACTCTTTCATTTGGATGAGACCTACTTTTGCACTCCCACTGCCTCTCAGGGACTTTGCTCCCTCCTTACCACATCCTGGAAGTGAAAGTAGGCAAGGTCCACTCCCCCCATCTTCAATTTTTAAGTGACGCTTAAGGAATTCCTAACCATGCTTCTCTCTGCCACATAGAAAAGCCATTCAGAATAACTTGAATTTTTCTAGGCTCTGGTCTTATTACATCCTCAGTGTTGTTATGCTGGTTAGGAAACATTTTTTTCTGCCTTGCCTTTGAATGGTTGTCTCAGCATCATTACTACTACATAATTCTTCTTAGGAAAGAGAACAACATCTTTGGGAGTATATCTGATAGCCTCTGACATCACAGTCAAGAACTTCTGACAACTACCCATATTCTCTGCAGAGGTAATTGTATACAGTACCTGAGGATTATCCTGCTTCCTCTAGAGCAGGGCTGCCTGGGCTACTGTCTAAACGGAAATGACAATGACATCCCAGCCCTGAGAATCTAACAACTGGCTTCATGTCTGAAAAGTCCTGTGTGCAATTGCCTTTCTTATTCTCACAATATGTTAGTTTTGCTGTTGTTGTTAATCTCTTAGGAATACTTTCAGTTGCAGAGTAATAGAGAACAGCACCTATCTCCCTTTCTTTACTGCCGGCTACTTTCTTTTTGAGTAAATACATCTCTCCAAATAAAGGCCAGTTTTATTCTGGCCAGGGAATGTTAGTTCTGCTCAGAAAAAAGCAAAACAGAGACTGAGAATACCTTCCATCTCAGCTGCAGAGTTGATAGAACACTTGGGGTGCCTGATGCTTGGCTACTGCCCTTTCCTCAAGCCTCCTGTTGGTTAATTTACCTCCGTCATATTCTTCCAATAAATTTTGCTTAAGCCAGAATCATACTTTGTTGCTCAAAACTAAGTAATCTTTTTTTTTTAAAAAAAATAAATTTATTTTAGTCTGTGTTGGGTCTTCGTTTCTGTGCGAGGGCTTTCTCCAGTTGCGGAGAGCGGGGGCCACTCTTCATCGCGGTGCGCGGGCCTCTCACTGTCGTGGCCTCTCTCCTTGCGGAGCACAGGCTCCAGACGCGTAGGCTCAGTAGTTGTGGCTCACGGGCTTAGTTGCTCTGCGGCATGTGGGATCCTCCCAGATCAGGGCTTGAACCCGTGTCCTCTGCATCCGCAGGCAGATTCCCAACCACTGCGCCACCAGGGAAGCCCAAAACTAAGTAATCTTGATAGAAACGACTCTTCAATTGGGAGTTTGCAATGAATTGCATCAATTTATATGAACTGCTTACCATCCACACCAAGTTTTTATCACATGAATATAAATTATATATGTCATTAAATATCTAAGATTATGCTCTCTGCAAATTTTACTGCATTCAAAATCATTCTTTTGATAACTTGGTCATCTGCTAATAACTTTATATAAATACAGAGGATACATTTAGGCACTAATATCTGGGATGAAGTTGAGCAGGGGAAAATCAGGTCCTTTTTTTTTTTTTAGTGGCTTCAAGTGTAGGAGAAAGATTGCATTGTTGGGCAGAGAACAATTATTTTGGACTTTATTTAGGTCTTCAATCTCTTCTCATTATAGTTAGTTAAGTAAATGTATTGCCAGGTTATAAAATTTGGGACAAATAACTGACATAGAAATTACTTATTTAAGTTTACAAAGCTAATCATAATTATCCTCTGTGATATTTTAGGCATGTAACATTTAATTCCCTTGCTTAATAATCTAATATTCCTTGCTCAATGACAGCATTTTGATATGTTCTGTGGAACTATCCTAAGGGCACTATTGAATGAAATAAAATTAAAATGGAAATTCAATGCCTTCTCAACATTACACAGCTCTGCAGTCCTGATGTATCTTGGGGCTTCAATGTGATACAGACATTGGCTGATAGATTTCAGTGAATAGATGCTGTGTGTATAAATGGACACTGAGATGAAACTATTAAAGATGCTCTCCCATCCTGATGACTAACCTTTGAAAGAAATTGCTTAAAAAAGGAAGATGTGACTCCTTAAAATGTTTCTAGATTTTGAGTAGTCTAAAATACATGATTTTCTCTGGTGTGCCAATGTGGATATATGATGGAGAATCAAAATGTTCTGTCCCTTGAAGCATTTCCTAGGGACATAGTCATATAATGTATTGTTCTAGTTTCAGTTAAGTTTTACTTAAATGATTGGTATAATTAGGCAATTGTTTTTGGTTATGAAAGGGCTCTGATAATTGGTTTTAAATCTTAAATTGTTTGTATTTATTCTAAACCATTTCTTTGGCAATTAAGCTCAATTCAATTTTATTCTTACTAACTACTATATTTCTGACAATACTCTAGTCACTACAGTATGTGTGTATGGGTTGAAGGAAGGAGGGGTTCAAAAATATATACCTTCTTGCTTCAGTATGAAAGCTATTTTAATTCTATTTCTTCTGTCTTGGATTTCATACAGTTTTAAATTTCTCAAACGCAAATTTTTTTAAAATTAATTAATTTATTTTTGGCTGCATCAGGTCTTTACTGCTGCACGCAGGCTTTCTCTAGCTGCGGCGAGCAAGGGCTACTCTTCTTTAACTAAGAAGAAAAGACATCTATTCTTTTTAGGTTCTGTATAATTTTGCGAAAGATGCAAATTCCAGGGAGACAGCTTCTGATTGACTTAGCTTGGTTTAAGGGTACCACCTACCCCTCTGCAGGGGAGAGTTGGGTCTGTCTGCCAAGACTGATTCAAATTAGGAGTAAAGCTGAGCATCAAAGCAAAATCAGGATGCTATTACCAGAACAGGGAATTGATGCTGGGTAGGCAAAATAACAGATGCTGACTACATACATAAACCCCTTGGAGTCCTGGGCTTACTTAATTAATCACTCAACATGCATTCTCAGAACTAGAACTGTGCTTGACTTGCACTGTGTAAATCAACAGTCAGTGAACAAGGTTGCCCTAATTTGTAGTCATGCACTATCTTACTGCACTTTGCCTTAGTCCTGTTTCCTGCTATTATCTCACCCCTTGTATAACAGATCAAAGTTCTTGGACTGTTAAGCAACTTTCAACTAAGATTTTAACTATGTTTTCCCATTTATCTTTAAGATAGTGACAGACTAAATGATGTAGTAAAGTAGCTCATGAAGTAAAATTTCAGTAATTAAGATGATTTGTGGAAAGGTCAGTCTACATTAGAGATGTCTGTCTTATGGACTATTTTCATTCTAAATATCTGTTGTAATTAGAAGGAACACTGGTAAGAAACTCTTGCTAAATAGAATCTTTTAAGGTCAGTTTTAATTGAAGATGCTTTTGTAATTAGCATATTCTAAATAGAGCTGCTAAAGTTCCAAAGACATTTAGCCACTTTATTCTTTTAAGGAAATTATGTACCTTATAATATTACTTTTAATTTGCTTTTAAAATGCTTTTTCTCCCTAGAGTTCAGGCATAAATTTCAGTCTATGTTAGGTTGAATTATCATGAATTTAATTGATACTTGTCGACTACATGAATTTTTACAGTACTTAAACAGGAATTATCCACAGCATAGATAAATAAATGAAATAATGTAACAAATACATAATGAACACCTACTGTGTGCCAGACACTCTTCGAGATGTTGAGGATGCAGTAGTTAATATGATGACATAACCTGACTTCATGGAGGTTAGAGTTTAAGGGGAAACTATTTCCCTACAGAACTAATTTTCTGCTTGCATTTAGAGTTTGATGATACTAAACAAACTCTTTTTATATTTTTAGAAACTATTCTATTACATAAAAGGAAGTCTACATATTATCAAGAAAATAAAATATTAAACTATCTCTACCAACCACTGTTATCCAATATAACTTTCTGCATTGATGGAAATGTTCTTTACATGTGTTGTCCAATAATGTAGTCACTAGCCAAATGTGGCCATTGAACATAAAAAATGTAGTGAATGCAAGAGGACCTGAATTTTAAAGTTTACTTAATTTATTGGTTTAAATTTAAATAGTCACATGTGAGTTGTGACCACCTTATTGGACAGAACAGCTTCATGTATTTACTATCACCTGGTCCTTGACAATACATTCACAAAATCCAAATCAAATGCATTTGCTTGTTTCAACTTTGTCACATATGCTTGTAAAGCTGGGACTGATACACACATTTTTAATTTTCAGAGACCCACCCATACTGCTGAAAGATGTCGGATAAGTACTTTCCCTTGAACTAATTGACTCAAGTTGTTTACTGTGATAGAGCCAGTGCTGTGATGATGAGAAAATGTATTTTCACAAGTTAATTCATCTCTCAGATCCTGTGATCTTCACAGTGAATACAATGCTTCATGTGCTAGCTTTCCGTTATGAAGAGATGAACTTCAGTGGGACCAATATTTACGCATCATTCAGACTGAGATATGTATGAAATTAACTTTTAAATTTCTTCTTTACATAAAGAGTATATTACAGTGTGTCTCATTATTAGGTTGAGGATGATATAGCTAACATCTTGCTCATCTGTAACAGTACAACTCATACATACACTCCTTATGATGTGCTCTTTGCTTACTATTTCTTTGAAAAAATCTTGAATGGGTTGAAAGAAAATCATCACACAATTCAGTTTAAATAAAATTTTACCTTAAAATGCACTTGAGTTCAATACCAGAGTTTCTTAGAAACTTTGGATCATGCTTGATCATGTTTTTCTAAGAATATAGGAATGTTTAGTGATGGTTAACCACTTATTACCAAACAATCCCACTCTTAGTATTTGAAGTACTAATTCTAATTCTGTTGCTTAAATTTTAACAGTGTCACATCACTTGGTTTCCACAAATGGGAAAAGAAAATATGTCACAACATACAGATATTACCTGAACTTTATGTTGCTTTCCACTTATTATTTCTTTTTTTCTTGGTAAATATATATGAAAGATTACCTATATATACGAAAGGAGATTTAAAATTTTTCTATTCATACATTTTCTATTTGCTCTTTCCTTCCCTCTGTCTCCCTTTCTGCCTCTCTTGGTGTCTCTCTCTGATCACCCACATGTGCATATACATGCTTGGTAAAAGGCTTTATAGATCTAGATTTTAGTAAAACAAAAGTAATTCATGCCCTCTGCAACAGAAAGATTTAGCATCAAATATAATGTGTCATGAAACAAAACAAATTAATGAAACGTAACTTGAGATGTTTAGAAATATTGAGATTAGATCTAAATAACGTATAATGCAAAATAATTTTGGTCCTTTAATTTATAATTTCTTTTCAGTAAAAAATATTCTAGAGAAATTTATTTTTATAAGCTCTACTTCTACTGTTTTCAATTTTATTATGTATTCGGTAGATATGGAAATGATCAGATTTCTTGATCAAATTTCTTGATCAAATTTCTTAGAGCTTCTAACAAAGCTCTAAGCGTCATCTCATTCTGCATAAGAAAACTGAGATGTAGGGAGATTAAGTAGCTTGCTCGAAATCTTGTATTAAGTAAAAGACAGGCTTCCGGGTGGTAAGATAACAGTTTCACTTCATGTCTCTTTGTTAGAGGTACAAAGTATAAAGTTTAGTGCCTGATTCTCCACAATCTTTTGTCTCTAACTTATATGGTATTTTATAATTTTCTGTTACTTAATAAGCTAAATATATTTTAAAATTTTAACTTGGTTATTTTCTTTCTATCCTCCCAATATTAATTAATCTAAACCCAGAGAAATACTTATTAGCAAGCAATGATTATGATTAGGGGGAAAGCAGTTTAATTTTGTAAACTCTTTGGATTTTGGGGGCTTAAGGGGTTTTGTTTAGATATTTAGGGAACTGAAAAGAAAATGCAATAGTCTGCCTATAACTTTCAACACCTAGGAGTCACACACTTTCAGCTGAAATTATACTGCTTAATTGAAAATACAGGCAAACCAATCAATTATCCAGTATGGAAAGACAGATTGAAGAGAGAGGGAAAAATAATTTAACTTTGTAGTCAAGTACTAAGAGTGTTTAGGAAATGTAGGTGATTCACTAGTGAATAGATCAGAAAAAATGAGATTTAGAATACTGCTGTTATACATTTTCTCATTTTCTCTTTAGAAGATAATCATGTAGGCTATTTACAGGACAGTGCTTATCACATTAAAACCAGCTACACACTGCTGTATTTAAAATGGATAACCAGCAAGGACCTACTCTATAGCACAGGGAACTCTGCTCAATGTTATGTGGCAGCCTGGATGGGAGGGGAGTTTGGGGAGAATGGATACATATATATGTATGTCTGAGTCACTTTGCTGTGCACCTGAAACTATCACAACATTGTTAATCGGCTATACTTCAATATAAAATAAAAAGTTTAAAAAAAGACCAGTTGGAAAACAGATGCAGCTGAATGCACTGATGAGTTTCAATGTTAATGGCCACACACGGCATTTGGACCACAGTGATAATAATGGTACGATTTAAGATCAATATATTTGGCATTGCCACAAACTAGGAGCTCCTGCCTGTACGATCAAGTACAACAGTCTTAATGCCTTAGATGTCTGATGTTTAGACAGTTGGTGACATGGAATATTTAGAAGGGGTCTTGACATGCATCTGTCCAAAGTCCCTGCCACACTGGTGAGTAGGCACATATCTGGGGAAAGAAATAATGTGATTTGGGATGAGAGGATAAACGGTAGGATGTCTGAAATTTCTTGAGAACCATGAATTATCTTCTTCATCATTTGGACTTAGTAGCAGGGGATTTGTATTCTAATTTCACATTGTGACACATCATTTCTAACAACCAATACAATACGTGCAAGTATAGCCTCATGGAGAAGGGAGGGCTTGACCTCTAAACAAAAAGCTCAGGCTAAATCTAGGTTCTCTCACTTTCTAACTGTGTGACATTGATGATTTACCTTTCTAAGATATAGTTTAATCATCAATCAGTTGTAATAATAACATACATGTTGGGATTATTGTGAAGAATTCATATACAGTGTGTAACACTCCAGAATTGGTGAAATCCTTAGCTGACTGTGACCAGAGGGGCACTCTTTTCATTTTTTTCTTCTTTACTACTCTGTAACGTTCTCAATTCTCAAGTGGAAGTTCATACCAGATTTTCATGATTATTAATTGTAATTTGTACTATATTTTAATTAAATATTAAGTCAATTAAAAAGTTTGTGTCATGAGTCTTCTCAATTGTCTCATTGTCCTTATAAAACTCTGAGTTTAAAAAAATCCCTCTGAATCTTTTTAAAGACAGGTAGTTGGACTGATTTTAACCACCTTACCATTTTAATAACAAAAATTGTGTCACCCAGACTATATAGGTCAAGTAGGTGGTATCCCCATCATAAAGGCACCTGAGTAAGGCTGATTGCTTTTGGGGGGTTACTACATGTTAGCAAAATGTTATGTTTGCTTTAAAACCACCCTGATTTGCTGAATACTCTTACAACTGCTGCCTTTTTGGAGGTAGCATGGTGATGACCATACTGCGTAGCTTAGTAATTTAGGGAGTCAGACTGACTTTTTCTGCAAATTCCTGGCTGTGGGAGCTGTGGCAAGTTACTTAACATCTTCAAGCTTTGGTTTCCTCAGCTATGAAAAGGTTGTTCTGGGAATTAAATAAGTTTATGTGTAAAAACTTCCTAATACAGTCTTTGACACATAGTAAGTACTCAAAAAATGGTACCTATCTTTAATATTTTTATTGAAATAAAAATGACAGAGCATAGAATTCACCCAACTCAAACATACATTTCTGTCATTTTTAGCATCTTAAACTGAGTTGTGTGACCATCACAATTCATTTTAGATCATTTTCATCACCTCCAAAAGAAACTCCCATACCCATTGGCAGTCAGTCCCCACTTTCCTCATTAGGAATCTACTCTCCCTCAATCTCCAGGGTCTAAGCAATCATTATTTTCTGTCCCTATAGAACCACGTATTCTGAACAGTTCAGTACATTGTATGTTCCTTAGTGACTGACTTCTTTCACTTAGCAAAATGTTTTCAAGGTTCCTCTATGTTGTACCATGCATCAGTACTTCATTTCTTTTTATTCCCCAATATTATTGTATTGTATGGGTATACACAATTTTGTTCGTTTATCAGTTTATGGACAATTTGGTTGTTTCCATTTTATGGCTGGTATAAATAGTGGTACTATGAGCATTCCTGTGTAACTTTTTGCATGGACACATATTTTTATTTGTCTTGCATACCTATTTTCTGGATCATAGGGTAGTACTTTGCTTAACATTTTGAGGAAGTGTCAAATTGCTGTCCAACGTGGCTGAAATATTGACACCCATTTTTGATATACTGATGATTAGAATCAATTGTCATTGAGAATAAAATTGAGATTGTACCAGATTTGAGTTACTTTAATAGCTGGGGTAAGAGATGTATCCTCGGACATCACTTCGGTGATTCCAGTCTTCTTAACATCTGTCTCTTTACTAGGGTGCTTGGTGGAATTGAGCTACTACTAAGTTCTTTTGCTCTTTTATCTCTCACTCTTAGAGAAATCAGAACACTCAGCCCTTAATGAGCCTGTTTTAGAGTAGTGGAATATTACTGGCTTGGAAGAAAATTAGGCTATTTGGATTTTTAAAAATTATTATTAACTTGTGACATCAGGGGGACATCAGAAAGTCAAAACATATAATCAACTTTTATTAAAATAAGTACCAATAAAGTGGCAAAGTAACATTTTAGAAATGACTGTTTGGTTGCCATAGTACCAAATGAAAGAAAAATTCCAAAAGTTTTTAGCAAAACTAGCACGATTATAGCAGTCCACAGAGATTTAGACACGGAGCTATTCTGCTAACAAGCAATGCAATGGGGACAAGGAGTAAACTGCTCACCCTTAAATAATTTAAATAATAATTTAATGACCAGAAATGCTCTACACTTAATGTACTGAGTCAAATGTAATTCATGACATTTACGTTCTCAATTCACTCAGAAGGCTGGCACTCAAATGAGGCATTCCTTGTCGAATCAGTCTTTTCCCCAACAGCCACGAGGTTTGTTAATTAAGTGAAACTTACTTAATTTTAAATATACATAGTCAGAGAAATTGTGCTTTCTAAAAATCTTTCATTTAGTGTTAGAGAAATCAGCCAACTTAGTTTTTTAGAGTGCTGTGTTATTTACTTTAAACTCAAGAATAAGTGTTCTAATTTTGTCCGCGGCTTGGTATTAACTCATAAAACAACTCATTGAGTGGAACTGGTATGAGAATAAGATGAAGTTCAAGCCAGAAATCAGGGTAATAATTGGCTGAAAATTTTCCACACTCCCTCTTATCACTCTATCGGCCAACGTAGTGAGTTAAGTGCTCACTATGATCTGTTATTGGACACCTTCACTAAATTTTTTTCTTTATAAGGAAAAATGTACTTGCAAACAACTTTCATGCATTCTACAAAGAACTGCTAGTAGAGCCTGAAGTAGAAAACATCACCCTATTTGTTTTTATTTTGGAACAAACAGACCACTGTACAGTGAAAATAACTGGGGATAAATGAGTGCACACACTCATTTAAGCTGCAGTGAAGCCTGCTAGTTCTGGTGTGTCATCTGTCAAAGTCGGGAAGGTTCAGTTGAAGTAGTTGTTTGTGTTTAATAAGGAAAACAGTTTACAGACCAGGCAATCCATTAATGTCATGGAACACAAGCAACAGTAGAGCACAAAGTTTTTAAGATGCTATTGGCTGAATGTCGGGCAGTGTCACAGAATGAGCCACTCCAAGAGGCTCTATAGGAGCAGCTTTCAGTGGTCTTGCTGTGAGTGTCTCTGGGGGAATAACTGATTAACATACAGATGAGCAGTAATTCCACCTTTCTTCCATGTCCTATGACATATAACCTGTGTTCTCAATTACAGTGTCCTAAACGCATCTCTTAATGCTTATAGAGCATTTAGAACAGAGACTGATATAGCATGTGCTATGCATGTATTTGTTCAATGAAAACAAAATGATTCCGGTTTCATAATTCCCAGCAAATAATAAATCTTATATTAAGGTGATACGAGTGGCAGGATCATGGGATACAATCCATTATTTATCAGACACTCAAATCCTGAGATATGGCCACTTGATAATTCGTTGTGACTCACTACTATTTGGAACAGAAGATGACATATTACACAGCAAAACACTTGGCAGGTCCAATTTGCTTCAGGACAGCCTTAGTGTTCTGCACTAATCTGTAAACATAACCATTTAATGCAGGGTGACAAAGCATGATATTGACTGCTCAGATCAATGTTCTGTTCACAAATACCTTACCTTTATCTGAGATAAACACAGAGCCATTTTTGCAAACAATAGTCTCTGGAAATTCATGCTTCATAAATAGTACATGCCAAGCTGTGGGTGGTAAACTTTTATTTTTATTTTTTTAATTTTTATTGAAATATAGTTGATTTACAATGTTGTGTTAGCTTCAGGTGTACAGCAAACTGATTCAGTGATAGACATACATATATATTTTTTTTTCTTTTTTAGGTTCTTTTCCATTATAGGTTATTACAAGATATTGAATAGTTCTCTGTGCTATACAGTAGGTCCTTGTTGGTTACCTATTTTATATAGTGTGTATATTTTAATCCCAAACTCCTGATTTATCCCTCCCTCCCCTTCCCCTTTGGTAACTGTAAGTTTGTTTTCTATCTCTGTGAGTCTATTTCTGTTTTGTAAATAAGTTCATTTGTACCATTTTTTAAGATTACGTTCCATTTATAAGCAGTATCATATGATATTTGTCTTTTTCTGTCTGGCTTACTTCACTTAGTATGATAATCTCTAGGGCCATCCATATTACTGCAAATGGCATTGTTTCATTCTTTTTTATGGCTGAGTAGTATTCCATTGTATATATTTATGTACCACATCCATTCATCTGTTGATGGGCACTTAGGTTGTTTCCATGTCTTGGTTATTGTAAATAGTGCTGCTATGAACATTGGGGTGCATGTACCTTTCCAAATTAGAGTTTTCTATGGATATGTGCCATGGAGATTGGTGGTAAAGGTTTAAAATGGATGTACAAGTCTTATGAAACATGTTTAGATGAACTCACTCTCAGTTAAGAAGTTTCTCCTCTAAAATATTCTTACAGAATAAAGCAGAATTTATAACAAAGCTTCCTTGTCTGTATCTCATGGTATCTCATGGAATAGCATCCTAAGCTATCTGGCAAAGAGTGGTCTAGAACTCACTGGTCTAGAACTCTGGATCTGACAGCAGTTGAAATCCCTCAGTCACAGTGCAATTTGACAACAGAAATGTCACCTATCAAGAAATCCTATATACATGGTATAGTCTACTGAGTTTGTTTTACTATGGATATAAATGGTTTAAATATGAACTTTAAAATTTTAGTGTATGGATCCCAGATAGTACGCTGACTGACATAAAAGTATTTAGTAAATCCCAGATAGCCATGTTAGCACAGGGTTTGCTGAAGTCCTACAATGAAAGTCATCTTTTGGTGTTGAACCAGCAGCCTCTGAATGTGTGTTAACCATCCCCATGGTTTTTCAGGGGTTTTTTTCCTGTGGGAACACGTCTCATTACAAATAAAAAAGATGGTTACAGATAAGGAGTAAGTAGAATTTCTACAAGATCTTTATTTGTAAATTAAAAATCACTTCAGATAAATCAAAAGAAATATTCTCTGTAAGAGTCAGTATTGGAGACAGTACGTTAGGAGAAAACTAACTTTGAACCACACAGTGCCTTTTGACATATAAAATAAATGCATCCCCCAAAGTGCTGTTGCTCTACTGACTTAGGTTAGAATTTGCATATTATTTCACCAGTGTCATGAGTGACAAACATAGAACTAAAATGTGAATTCAAGTCACGTAAGGCAAAGCAGACACAATTTTGTAAGCACTTCTTTTAATTGTTTCCAGAATTTTAGTACATCCTTTTTTTTAAAAAAAAATGACGAGGTTGATCTGGTGGTCACATCTATCATATCACTGATTTAAGAAGGTATCAAGACAATCTGGCCAGTGAGTGGTTGTTTCACCTTCTCTGACAGCTTCACATGAAGCTCCCCAGAAGCTGTGAATGTTGTTCAAGAACATAATCCTCTGTGACAGAAATGTTGTTATGCTCACTTGTGGAAATCCACTCTTTGTAATAGCTAGCTGGGTGAGTTTACCATATAATGGTGCCGTTGGTACAGTGAGCAACACCCTTGACAACAACTTATCAACAGGATAT
Source organism: Lagenorhynchus albirostris (assembly GCF_949774975.1). Classification (NCBI taxonomy): domain Eukaryota; kingdom Metazoa; phylum Chordata; class Mammalia; order Artiodactyla; family Delphinidae; genus Lagenorhynchus; species Lagenorhynchus albirostris. The sequence goes on from NC_083106.1 coordinate 12,770,246, forward strand.
TCACTCAAATAAATATTAAGTGGGCAGTGCTCTGCTTGGCACTAGAGGTTCTATAGTGGACGATGATGTCATAGTCTCCATGTAGGTTATTTAGGAGCTTACAATTTAATGGAGAGGACAGACAGTAATCAAAGAATCATACCGATAAGGATATAATTAAATATATGACAAGTTCCTTGAAAGAAAAATGCAGGAAGCTAAGGAGTTCTGACCTAGTTTGGCAGAGTGCAGTGTGTGGCAGAGAGAAGGGATGGGTCAAGGTCAGGGAAAATTTCCCAGAGAGAGTGACGACTGAGCTAAAATCTGAATGATGAGAAGTAGTTAAGAGTGGGTTGTGATATTCTGCCCAGATTCTCTCTTCAGAACCAATGCATCCATTCCCTAGTTGCTGAGAATAGTGGCTGCTGTTTGCTCACAGCTGTGTCTTTCACTGGAAATTGCCCTCAGCCCCAGGGAACTGTATTTCTCCTGGTTACAGCCTCCTTCTCTTCCAGGGGCCAATGTTAGATGCAGAAATCCTAAGATCCCATCCCTTTACCTCTGTTTGAGACAACTCTGAAGGATCTTCCCAGCTCCAGATCTTCTGTTAGACTTATCTGAGACCTCTTGTTGCAAATGCAGTGTAAATCAAAATGTCCCTCTGCTCAGTCCTGCTTCCTTTACTTCCTTGCACTTGTTTTATACCACATACTATGGACTAAATGTATATGTCCTCCCCCACCCCCCGCCGCCCAAATTCATATGTTAAAACCTAACCCTAATGTGATGGTATTCGGAGGTGAGGCCTTTGGGAGGTGCTTAGGTCATAAGGATGGAGCCCTTATGAATGACATTCATGTCCTTATAAAAGAGACCAGAGAGCTCCCTCATCTCTCCCCACCCACCACGTGAAGACAGAGAGAAAACAGCAATCTATGGAGCAGGAAGCAGGCTCTCACCAGACACCAAACCTGCCAGTACCTTGATCTTGGACTTTCCAGTCTCCAGAACTGTGAGAAATAAATTTCCATTGTTTATAAGCCACCCAGTCTATGGTATTCTATTATAGCAGCCTGAATAGACTAAGATATGGTTCTAACAAACCAGAAACTGTCAATCTGGTATAGTGGTGGAATGGTATTTTAAACATGACTAAGGTACCAGGTTGGAAATCGTACCTTGTAAAGATGGATTGCCATCCTTCACATGGTTAACACTGAAAAATCAAGGGCCATTGTATTGTCCTATATCCTTTGGAAGCTAGAATACAAGCTATATCCTCTGGAAATTAAAGGATGGAATTAGAAGTGGTGTCACTTACCATCACCCCCAGTTTTCCTCTAGGGCATTTGCAATTTCTGTCACAGCAGTTTTTGGCTCTGTGGGTCTAAAGTTCCTGGTTTACCAGGGAAGACATTAAAGTCCCACTAGATTTTAAGCTATGTCTTCCATCTGGATACTTTGGTTCTTCTGTGACAAGGGACTAGCAGTGAAGAAAGCAAGTGACCACTGAAAGGGACAGTTGGCTCAGATCAGCAGGAGGAGATAGGGCTATTGCTGTACGATGGGGATGAGGTAGATTGTGTTTTGAGCTCAGGTGATCTACCAACAAATCTCTTTTGCTATGTTGTCCAGTTTTAGTGCTAAAAGGGTAAGTAGAGTAGCCATTGTCTGAGAAGAATAGAGGAGGGCCTTGGTGACCCCACCAGGCAAGCCACCAATTAGACCAACAAAGGAGCTAGCCAAGGGTGAAGGGAGTCTTGAATGAGTACTGGAGGAGAGGATGATGAGTATAAGTTATGACCTTGAGATCAACTACAACAACACAGGTTGTGTTTCTTTCCATTTACTTTTAAGCCCCCAGGAAATAAGATCAACCAGAACCCTGGGAAAGCTCTTTGTACACGAGGTAAACTTCCTACAAGCAGCAAGAGAATCTGAGGGTGCAAGGGACACTAGTACTTCACTCACAATCCTTCAGGGCCGATGCGTCCATTTTACAGCTGGTGGGAATATCAGTTGCTGAAAGGTCACAGCTGTATCCCTCACTGAGCATTGTCCTGGGACACAGCAAGCTGCTGTGTTTGTTCATGTCCTTTTCAGGGGACAGCCTGTGACTAGTGACTGGTTGTTGTGAGGATGCAAGCAACAGGTTCTTTTCTACAGTGTGGGACTGGTTTGAGTGGCTATACCAGCCGCAGAGCTCCCCTTAAGTGGTCAGGCACCTCAGTTGCAACCACGCTTCAGGTCAGCTTCTCCTTTGCATGGCTCTGTCTTCTATACTTTCTTACAGATGTAACCCTAAGAATGTGCCATCTAAAACCTCCGGTGTGCAATTTTTTCCATTATAGACAGAATGCTGTATCCCCCTAAAACTGATATGTTGAAGCTCTAACCCCCAGTTTGGCTGAATTTGGGGATGGAGCTCTAAGGAAGTAATTAAGGTTAAATGATGTCATAAGGGTGGGGCCTTGATAAGATAGAATAAGTGTCCTTATAAGAAGACATGCCAGGGAGCTTTTTCTCTTCCTCTCTCTGCATGCATGCATTGAAGAAAAGCCATGTGAGGACATAGCTAGAAGGTGTCTGTCTACAAGCCAGGAAGAGAGGCCTCATGAGAAACTATGTTGGCTGGCACCTTGATCATGGACTTTTAACCTCCAGAACTGTGAGCGAGTAAATTTCTGTTGTTTAAGCCTCCCAGTCTGTGGTATTTTGTTATGGCAGCCTGAGCAGACTAACATACCATCTCTGTCTGTCTGCAGGGAACTCAACCTAAACACACACTAAAATGTGCCAGGAACTATTTGGCCGTATGAGTCCTGAGCCCAATAAAGACTTTGGACGGTAGAGTTTTGGAAGTAGTTTTGGACTGAAAAGTTCTGGCAATAATTTTAAAGGAACAAGCTTTTAAAGGTATATTTTTTGACTTCATTTGAAGAGGAAAGAAGAGCCTATACATTTTAAAAATAAACTCTTTTTCTCAGCAAAGTTTTTATTTCAACAGTTTTAAAACTACCATAGTAAGGCTTCCAAAGAGCAATTTTGGCAGAACAGATGGATTATTATTACCCTTTTAAGTGCACACAGAGACAGGTAAATAAAATATACTATGTCACTGAATCTAAACTTAGCAAGTTGTTTGATATGTCCACTTTATCCATTAGTCCACTTTAATGGATTAAACCAAAACTAGAGTATTAACAGAAATTATGCAAAAGGATCATGTCCCTTTCAACTTGACAACTATAAATAATCCCACCTCAGAACCAACCATCACTAGGGTCTTGAATGTATAAGAAGAGGAGGGAAGTAAACTAAAGAAGGGGGAAGAGTTGAAGAGAAGAATTAACCTAAAAAAAGATAAAGGGAGATTGTGGAAAAGAGAAGGAGAAAGTAAGCTTTAAAAAGAGATCTAGATGAAGATGAAAGAAATATTCTGCTATAGAGCATCTGTTCACAAACCAGGGAGAAACACTAAGGCCACACATATATTGAAGAGTTCTGGCAATCAGTCACACACCCACACACACACACTCTCTCTCTCTCTCTCTCTTTCCTATAACCCATCCATTTTTCTTTGCCCTTCTAGTTCAACCACTTTGTTCCTTGGGATATTTTAATATCTTCTCTAGTTTGAAGCAGAAACAAAGGGAGCTTTTCTTTATTTAACTTTATTTTCATATTTCTGAACATAGAATCAAATACAAAGTTAGTTTCAATGGATGCATGCAAACACTATGCCCACAGCAAGACTCTAAGAAACAGGTCCCCTAACAAAAGTGGGGGTCAGGGGCTCTTTTTGTGATAGGAAACAGCTTGAAATCCATCCTCCCACCTTACATTAGTTCATTTTATAATTCAGTATTGATTTGATAGGACTGTTTCAATATTGATGAAAAAATAGAATTTTTCCCAAGTAAACAATTTTCCTTTATTTTTTCCTATAATGAATTTAAATCACACAAAGTGGAAAAAGCTACAAAAAGTGGGTCCAGTTTTTAAACAATATTCTATTGTGTGCAAAACCTTTCCTCTTCATCCATAAAATTCATTCGTTACGGGCAAGGTAATTTAATTCTCCTTGCAGCTACTGCCAGATATTGGATATTGGGTTTAATAATTTTCCACTTGCTTTGGGATTTAAGAGAGTTATATTTTTTCCAGGAGTCTTGCTTTTGCTTTTCAGGGTGCAAAATATGTTATAACCAAATCTAGTTTCTAGGAAGCACTGTTTTAATGAATACCTGTAGTTTCATATTTATCTGGCTAGTATTTCAGAAGAGGCGGCTACTTTTAGCACCTCAGAGTTTTCTTTCTGTTAGGATGTGCCTTACACCTAGAGCAATATGCTTAGGATATAAGATCCTTTAGCGCAAAGACTAGATTTTGTTTATTGCTCCCTGGAGCATAACACACCGTTAGGTACACTATAGCTACTTTTGTAATTAGAACTGAGTGCTTTTGTTTTGTTTTTCTCTAAAATCATTTATTTTCCAATGTCTGAAGTAACACATAACTAGAAAACATCCCACTTTTGTTGTCCTGCTGTTTCTTCTACATGTTGTGGTGCTTCTTCCCCCTGTGAGTTCTGAAATCATTGCAGAGCTCAACTTTAAGCAGCCTCAAGCTCTTCCCAGCTTTTAAAACGTATTTCATATTTATTTTTTCATATTTTCACAAAATTAGTTTGACCTCACTCTATTCCATGACAATGAGCCACGTATTAAATATTTACTGAGCAGTTTCTAAATGGATAGCAGCACACTAGATGACATATTTTAAATGGAACTTTGCTTTATTTTGAAGTTATTGCACAGCCAGAGATGTTTCAACATTATATATAAAATGTGTTTTTTCCTACAGCTATTTTGTCATCCTAGGTATGGACATGCATTAGTGTCCTAGGCTAGCAGTGCTTCAAAACAATTTCATCTCTACTAAGTAGTCACCATTTTTACAAGAAAATTAGTAAATGCATTGAGCCTGTCCTGAAAACTTCATCACCTCGCTTGTGAAAGAAAAACTCATAAGTATTCAACATTGTCTAATATGGAAATTGGTACATGGATGGTGCCCATAATATGTTGAATTTTTATGGTGTTTCCATATAAATCTATGACCAAAAAATGCAATGGAATTTGTTAGGAGGAGAATGTAGCTGTTACTTTCTTCCTGCCAAATGCATGTTCCATAACCTGGGGACACACAGAACTGGAAGATCAGCAAAACAGCTTAGGAACAGGCCAGATAATTTCTTCAAATTTTGGCGACACCGTCTGACCCAATATTCTCTTTTAAGTATGATGCCTACAAATATAAATTCTTCTTTATTATTGTTCCTCCTCTATGGCATCGGGCCTCAAACCACCCAAGTATCTTTGGCCTCTTCCTATTCCATTCAACAGGGTGTCAGCCTAGGGGATTTCACTGCGTACTGACATCATCAAAGATTCTTTTCCTAACACCAGGATAGAAGATTTTAAGAAGACTTAGAGGAATAAATTTTTAATATAAAATAGGCTATTTGGAAAGTCTATAGGCTTGTTTTCAGTCATGAAGGACCTGTTTTGATCCACTTCAAATATGAGCCTAAGGGATTAGCTGCTGCTTTAAAACATGATGCTAAGTGAGAGTTGGCTGATAATTCTGCTGAAAAATTTTATTGCACTTTACAGGGAAAGTACATTTGGATACATTAAAGGTAAAGCAAACAATATTCCTGGAGACGAAGGTATGCTAGCCCAGTGACCTTAGGTTTCTGAGACACTGAAGGACCCCTGCCTTGGTTCAAGATCACTTTTTAATTTGCTTTCTACCTTAGGGGAAGGGTATTGCTTGACTGTGAGAGCTGCTCAGTAATATCAGTGCAGTAAGAAACTGCACAGACACTCAGGGCCAATTACCCCGATCATCTTTAATTTCAGTATTTCATCTCTTTTGGCCTCTTTATTGCTCTGCCTACAGGATGTACTGGTGTTTTCCATGCTGAGGAACTGTCAGTTACGTGGCTCATTTTATTATTATTTCACGTCAAATATCTATGAAAATAACCTTTAAACCCAAGACAGTTATGTAATGTGCTTTGATTTATTTTTTACAGTGGGTGGCATTGAGGCAGTGGCAGTGGTATCAGGGACGTTTGTGTGTTGTGCTGTACCTAATGTCTCATCCAGGCTCACCAGGAATAAGAAAACCCTCTATACCTGAGGGTTTATATTAACTACCTGTTTTTTCCTTTCCCAGCAAATACATTACCCACAGGGGAACATAAGAATATATTAGTTTCTCCAGAGTGAAGCTATATCCCTCTATAAACAAGATGATCTAAATCCCCTAAACCCCAGCACATGGATTAGAAGGTGGCTTAGGGACAGATGCACTGTCAAAGGAAATTGCCAACAGCCCTACCTCCTCCTGCAACTCATTCAAAGTTATGTAACTGCTAAGTGTCTGAACCAATATTTGAATCCAGATCTTTCCAAGAAATGTGGCGTCTCCAATATTATCTGTTGCTATTTTTCTCAAGTAATAGATAATTAGTTCACCAGTTTAGTATTCTTACCTTAGTAAGAATAATGTAATGTACATTGATCTTAATGTGCATTACAAGCTTATCTGCAGCTGTAGTCTCAAATACCATTGTCCAGTGGGTGTATACTGAAAAAACAGGTGTCAGGTCTCAGCAGAAGCAAATTCCTTTCCAGTATGGTACTTTCACCACCGTCTTTTTGATGCACTCACTTTGCTGCAGGTTCGTATTTCCATGAAGTAGTAACCGTAACTCTGAAGAGCCATTTAAAAAGCATTCAGAATCCTCTGCCACAGAGGCAATCAGTCACAGAGTGGGACTTTGCAAATGATTACTCTCATGATGATATGATACCATCAGAGGGAACGATGTTGAGTATAAGCCTTAGCTCTGTTGTTCATAGAGAGCAATCAATATCTCAGAGTGGTGGGTGGTGACCTTGTGAAAGAATATTATTAAAAATTCTGCACAGTGCCCGCCACCCTGTTTAATATACTTATCATTATTCTCTCTGAACTTGATCTTTCTTGTCAGGCCTGGATGTGGGTTGACGTGTCAGGTACCGGGTCAGATTAGGGACAGATGAAGTAGGATGGAGTCCCAAGAGAATCAATTTAGAGACTCAGTTTACTGATGCTGCAGAGAATTGAAAGTTCAGAATCAGAGACTGGGGGAGAGGCAAGAATAGACATTCTCAAATTTATATCGTTTTCTCCCATTTCTTCCATCACTTCCTAATCTGTGGCCTTCTTCTCTTCTGTATAATTGCAACTTTTTGAAAACTGTTCTCCTTGCCTTAAGCCTCATCCCATCCAGTATGTTGGAACATGTTATAGAGTCACTCTTCTGTGTAAAATTCTTTATTGGCTTCCTCTATCTTATATGATATAATCCAAACGCCTTAATATAGTAAATGATGACCTATATGATCCGGCTTCTGCTTACTTTACCATTGTCTCCTCAGGCATGGTTTTGTTGCCAAACTGTAATTAACTTTTATATTATTTTGATTTATTTTTCTCTATGCCTCGTGTTATGCTATGGTCAGTGGATCTTCTCATGCTGGTTCCTTTTATGGCCTGTCTTACATTTTTCTGACCTAGTGCTCCTGATAAATTTCTATTCTTACTTCAAGAATCAGCCTTAGTGTCATACCTTGTTTGAAGTGTTCCCTCACCACCTCAATTATAATTGAACATAACTTCTCTACTCTTTCCCTGGAATACCTAATACGTATTTTTTAGCACTTTTTTTTTATAGTTTATTGACATGTATCTGCTTATAGGTCTATTTCTGCCATTTAGTCTTTACATTCTTTTAAAAACAAGAACTGTGTTTTATTAATCTAAAGTGAATGTTTTTATTTCCAAATAAGAAAAGTAAAGTAAAACTGCTTGGGGTGGGGGAAATATGTGTGGAGAGTGAGGGAATGTATCTCAGTGGATATCTTTGAAAAATCCAAGGGGAGAAAGGGAATCTATCTTCTTACAAAGAGGATCCAGGCTTTCAGACAATTTTGTAAGGTCTTGCTCTTCTGTTTCTTTCTCCACCTCCATCTTTGTCTGTCCATATCTCTTGGATCTGTTTGTCTCTGCTTAAATTTACCGTGTCAGAGTCTCCTTCAATGTATCGAGTCAGAAATATAAGATAGCTGCTGGAAGCCTTCAGTTCACATCACCTTGATAACTTAAAAAATAGAGGATGAGAGAGGCTTTCTCCTTCCAAATGTTTTCACAGTAAATTCCATGATGAAATTGAGTGGCTAGGGTCAGGTTCTATGTCTACTCCCGTTGCTAGGGTTTGGGTATTACATTATTTAATAGTTCACCTGAACTACATGAATTAGGAGAGGACAGTTCTCCAAAGAAAGAGAAACTGAACAAGAAAAATAGAAAATATATAGAAACATGCAAGATAAAGGATTTGTTGATGGATGCATAATTGGATATAAGTAATTTTTAGTCTAACACAGAGAAGCACATGGATTAATAAATGGCAATCAGGGAATGGTAAAGGGAAAAAATGTTCCCTAGAGTGACTAGACATAATCTATGAGTTGTATCATGATGATTGTTGTTTTACAATTCAGTGGTTGTATATTATAAACTTGTGCAACCATCACCACTATCTAATTCCAGTGCATTTTCGTCATTTCAAAAGAAACTCCGTAACCATTAGCAGTGTACATGCTTTATAATGAGATCTTACAGTGCATGTTTATCTATACTGCACCACTAGAAATTGGGTAGTAGAAGCAATGAGGGATCATTAATCGAAACAAATGGGGGAGGGAATGGGATAATTTGGTTGTTTGTGTCCTACTCCTTGCTTAAATCCAAGAAACTAGTTCATGTGGGAGGGTCCACTGGATGAATAACTGTGGTAAAAATGAAAAAGTCCTCATGTTCCTTCTGAATGCTGACTCAGCTTCTCTAGAATCCATCTTCCTGTATTTTGATGCTATTAAAGCATATTTCTCTCAGGGTTTGTCAGAAAATTTTTTTTAATTCAAAATATATTTTTATCATATCAAATTCAACATGTACTTTTTTTGCAAATTAATTAGCATAATTAACATATTCAGTAATTTATTAGTGTCTAATAACTAATAGCTATAGTTTTAGACAATGGAAAAGTGTTAGAATGAATCGTGTGTTCTCTTGTTGAGATGCAGTGAAACATGGACAGTCTTTCATGAGACCCAGAGTCTGTTTCACTAGATGCAAGAGTCACTTCTGGTTGTATTCCAGATTACTGCTGTCCTCATGTTTCTTAGCTTCCCTTGCATGAGAACAGGGTCCAGCTATGCCTTTTCCACTTGGTTGCATTACTTAATCTAAGCTCAAGGACAAAGCAACCAGTTGAGAAGATAAATTATAGTTTGCAGGAACATAAAGAGGATGGAGTTGAGCTTTGCCCTTTCAGCACCTTCAAATGCAAATTCTGCTCAAACATACAGCACGGGTGCCACAGCAGATAATTTAGCCATAATTCTTTATTTAACATCATATGCTTTCTTTTGAAAACTTGAAATATTAGGATAATTCAACATGCACTAGTTAAATAAAGGGTTGGAGGAAAATGAATGCATCTATCAAGTACATAAAAAAGCGGAATGATATATCAAGTAAGACCGAGGAGTTGTTTCAGTGCTTCCAGTAAGTAGCTTTGTGATCTTTAGCAAGCTGCTTGATTTCTTTTGGTCTCACTTGTGAAGGGACACAGTCATATACAAAGAAAATTAGGATTTTCCTGTGCTCCCCAAAAGGCAGCCCAAGACTATCAGTCAGAAGCTATAGGGGGCACATACATGGTAGACACTCAACGTATTGCTTTGATTTATGGGGAAACATAAAGGGGACCTGCTTAATAATTAGAATTGTTTGAAAAAATAAAATGAAGACATCAATTCTTAGAAATGTTCAAGAAGGGTTTGTGTGACTAATAAGCATATCTATATGGATAAACAATTTGTAGGGAGTTTTACTAGAGATTAAATAATTATCTTAAAATCACTATGGAAAAACCTTAACTTTAAAATTACCACAAACAATAATTATATTAACAGAGTGCCCATAAATATGTAAACATGCTTGTAAGATGAAGGGGGTCTTGCTTTTTTCAATTAATCAGATGTCATTTAATGTCGACACAACAGTTATTTTTCCTCACAATTTTCTTGAAAGTAAAAACCCAGTATTTTGACCCCGAGCAGCCAAGTGCTTCATCCTGATTGCTCTAAGAGGATCATATGAATTCCGTTCGCCTTGGTGGTAATTGGCTCAGTAAAGGACACGTGATACCAATATGTCCAGTGAGCGATAAAGAAAACTTATCTGGGAAGATTCATTGCTGTTAAAATGGATGGTGGGAAAAGGATATACGCTCTTCTATTTTGGCCTTTGATGTAAATGGCTGAGGAATTGACGCCTGGAGCCACCTCCTCGTTCCTGTGCTATGGGTGTTGCGATGGTTAATTTTTTGTCAACTTCACTGGGCCATGGGTGCCTAGATATTTGGTGAAAAATTATTTTGGGTGTTTCCACAAGGGTGTTTTTGGATGCATTTTTATCAGTAGACTGAGTAGAGCAGATTGCCCTCCATGATGTAGGTTGGCCTCATTCAGTCAATTGAAAGCCTGAGTAGGACAAAAGACTGACCCCGAGTTAGGAGAGAATTCTCCTATTTGATGATCTTTGATCTGAGACATTGACTCTTCCTGGGTCTACAGTAGCTTCCAGCCTTTGGACTTGAACTGGGAGATCAGCTCTGCAAGTTTTGGGCTTGTTAGCTTCATGTGAGCAAATTTCCTTATAACAATTCTCTATATGTGCACATCTTACTGGTTCTGTTTCTCTGGAGAACCCTGACTAATAATACAGGTGTATTATACACGGATGATGAGCAAAAGATAGAAAATGCCTGGTGCTTTGATGACATCATTGGCAAATCAATTAACTAACCCTAATCAGATTGTGTTCATAGTTTTTGTTATGTTATGGAGAGAGAGAGAGAGAGAGAGAGAGAGAGAGAGAGAGAGAGAGGGAGAGAGAGAGAGAGAGAGAGAGGGAGAGGGAAAGGACAGAGAAGAGATCTTTTGTGTTTGATTCATTTGAAATTGAATCTTCTGTTACTTGTTACTTGCAGTCAAAAAACACACCCTAACTATTATAGTCATGGAAACTTTGTACTGGATGTTCACTATGGTTCCTTCCTGCTCTAAGAGTCTATGATTTATCTGCTTCACAAAGTCATTAAAATAGAATGAAATATTTTTTCTGGGATAATACATTGAACTTTATGAAGTATGATGCAATTGCCAGGAACTGTTATCATTTGTTTTATGATAAGACTAAAATATATCCCATGGCTCCTGAGTTGACAAAAACATTTGATGTTTGAAAAAAAAGAATCAAATGTCTGTAGTAATAAAACAGAGCAGGTACACATGAAGAACAAAATGACTTGAAATTCAGCAAAGTTATATTCGGAAAAGCTATTCTTTGACACTAATGAGGTAGAATCTTTAACTAGAAAGGAGAGAAATTTCATGAAGGAAAAAATTCCCACAGCGGACATTATCCTATAACTAAAATAACTAGGTCATCTCAGTAGGAAAAGGTAGCAGTCGCAGCACACTTTTCATTTCCCGCACGTGTTTAAATTAGATCATAGATACAAAGGTCTATATACCATCCAGGCAATATATGTATCTTAATATTAAAAAAATATTTTGACCACATATAGTGTAGGAAATCTATATTTAATTTTGAATTTGATTTTTGCCAACAGTCACAAATTATTCTGAGCTAACTTTGGTGAGTAAGACTGGGCATCCATCTGGGAAAAGATTTAGTTCAAAAGGTGATATAACTATAAAGAGAGAGTACTTCTTTTGTGGCTTATAAACAGTCCCTGACAGTAATATTTCTAATATGTTTTGTGCAGTATCAGACTAATTTGAATCTGTATTCTGAGCTCCATGAACAGACCGCATTTCGTTGCATATTAATATACTGATATGTGTACAAAAAGAGGTTTATTACTTCATACTCTTACTTCAAAAATATATAATTACTTATTTCACCCAACTAATATAAAATGCATTACTACTGCAAAGGCTTACTCTATGAACCATAGGGGAGGCAATCCTAATTAGTAATAATATCAGTCATGGTTGAAACAGTGTATTTCAAGAATATAGTTTTCAAATATTTAATTTTTTTAAAATTTATTTTTGGCTGTGTTGGGTCTTCATTGCTGTGTGCGGACTTTCTCTAGTTGCAGCGAGCGAGGGCTACTCTTCATTGCTGTGCGCGGGCTTCTCATTGCGGTGGCTTCTCTTGTCGCACAGCATGGGCCCTAGAGCTCACAGGCTTCAGTAGTTGTGACACACAGTTGCTCTGTGGCATGTGGGATCTTCCCGGACCAGGAATCGAACCCGTGTCCCCTACATTGGCAGGCAATTATTAACCACTACACCACCAGAGAAGTCCCTAGTTTTCAAATATTTAGAAGTGTTTGCTGTCTCATTTCATCATTATAACAACTCTATGAAACACACATTTTCTAAATGAATCAGTAGAGAACTAGGTTATCTGACTTTCCCAGTATCAATCAGTACTCAGTTAAGTTGAGGCAGAACTAAGAAATGTACCTCAGTGTGACCTGTGAAACTCGGATGCTATTTTCATTTCTGTTCTCAAGCAAATTTCCTTTGATGAGGGAACAGGTAATAAATGTCATAGAAAAGGTGGAAACAAAAGGCCATAGTTCTCAAAAGGGGATCTCATCTGGTGGGAAGTAAAAGAGGCAGTTTCAAGAAGGAGTTAAAATTTTAGTTGAATCTTGAATTATTTTAACTGGTAGATTTAGAAGAAAGAGACAGCGTAGTTGGCAGGGAATCATAGGAGAGGAGGCATATAGGTAATAAAATGTAGGACAGGCTTACAGATATTACATTTAACTCACTGTTCTTATAGCTTAAGTCTGTGCCTAGAAAGGCAGATCAGGACCCATCTTTGAGGGTCTTAAACACAAAGGTGAGAGCCCTTTATCTATTTTATTAGGTTTGAGTGGAAGAAAGGTGTGGGCTTTGGAGTTTTGTATAACTCCAATAGTCGAGGTTTATTTAAGAGATTTAATATGGTAGTTGAATACAGACTGCATTAAAACAATAAATCAGGAAAAAATATTAAGAGACTGAGCTATGATGATGGCATTGAAAATGGAACTGGAAGGATAATACAGCCAGAACAGTGTGTTTGCATTAGCAGTGCTACCAGAGATAATTTTTTTGAGACAGAGAGATAGGGAAGGAGAGACAGAGTATGAGACCTTCACTGGGTGATGGTTAAAGAGTTTCTAAAGTTAAATGTTGATGAGGAACAATTTTGCTTTGTACACAGAAAAAGGTACCTTGTTGAAACAGAATAATTTAGTGTTTTAAAGAGTATGTTACTGTAAAAAGATAAAGTTATTCCTTGATTATTTATCACCTATCTAACTATCCATCCATCTATCTCCTATCTAGCTTAACTGTCATCATCTATCATCTGCCTTTAGCCTGTTAGTTAAGGGCTAAACTTGGTGCCCGACAGATCTTGTTTTCTCTCAAATTTCTAACATATGCCCTTGAGCAAAATTCCTTTACTGTGTTAAACATAAAATTCCTTATATGTAAATGACCCTCACAGACATTAATGATACCTTTCAAATAAGATTTTTTGATTAAATAAAATAACATATGTACAGTATTTATCATAGTCTTTTGTCATAGGACTAAAAATATATGAACACGCACATATACGTATGTTTAAAAATGTGTAAATACATTTGTAGATGGGCTATTGATTCTGCTGTGTGTTTATTTGTTCGGGAAACTAAATACAGCACTGATGATAACAGATTGTTGAGAATATTATCCTGTGGGAAGAATTAATGTTTCATGCCTTGTCAATTATTTTCTGTTTCCTTTAGTGGTTCTTTCTAGGCTGAAGCACCCCAAATTCCCTAGGTCTTTCCTAGGATTCTCACTCTGACACTTTTCTTTCAATTGCTGTTGGTACCAACAGATCTTCCTAATTTATCCCTTTCATCACCGGAGTCAGGTTTTATTCTTGGACTTTATTCTCAAGCACTTAATATGGTAACTCTATGTACGTATAAATGGATTACAATTCCCTGATAGATTACTCTTTCCAGATAATGGATTTATGTTGAACTGAAGTTAACAGTTTAAGCTCATTTGAGTATATGCATCAGAATCATGTGAGAGCCATAAAACAGTTTGTTGGTCCCCAATCCCAATAATTCTCATTCAGTAGGGCTGGAGTGGGACCCGAGAATATATATTTCTGAAAAAGATGCTGTTGTGTAGGGACCAAACATTGAGAACCACTGATTTAAGCTAAAGGGATACTATTAGAAGGGGTTTCAAGCAACACAACTAAGATACTAAAGCAGAGCTTTGGTGGTAAGAGAGATTTTCAGTAGTACTTCAAGAAAATAGGTGGAGATACCTTAGCAGTCTGACTCATACTGTTAACAGCTAAATTTTTTGTGTGCCTTTATTTATTTTTACCGTGTAGGTATCTGATGCAGATTCAACTGGCCAAAATACATATATATATACATATATATATTTTATGCTAGAAAGCTAGGAAAGAAAGTTTTTTTTTTTAACCACAGTAGTCCCTAGTTATTCCATAGAAATTTCTGTGTGTATATACCAAACTAACTTCTCAAATCCACATGCAGCAGCAATCTAGTGCTTATTTCCAAACACATTTTGTTTAGATTTATATTTGCTTTCTAAAGATGTGAAAAATCTAAAGATAATCCCTGTCTTTTTTGGACCTCCTCAGTGATTAGTGTATTACCACTAGGATGGGAAGGATGAAATCTACCACCTTTATAACTTTGGAATCGGTATCACTGCATAAGAGAGCTCCTGACCTACATCCCAAACCTTGAGGCTAGTTGTTTTGAGAATCTATGGTGAATACAGATGAAATAAAAGGAAAATGAATGGCCAGGGTTATAGTGTTGCCTTAGTACTCTGAATGGCTCAGATGATTTTGTTTCCATTAAATTGCCCGCATAGTAACTTTAATTTTCTATTTTACTTTGCATACAAAAGTCTGGCTAAACTCCAACTGAGTTTTTTAGGATAATCAGTAGGAGTTTGTTGTAACGATTTGCAATTGCATGGAAATTCATGTTTTGAAAAGTGAGTAATTGTATGCACAGGTATCGAATAATACATATGCTAAAGTACTCATTTGAACAAATTATAAATAACTGACCAAATTATAGTGAACTTTTCTCTCTCCGAATGCTCTACATGTTGAGTTCCAATCTAACACGAGCTTGGCTTCAAAGCTTCCTTTGCTCTCTGAAAGCCTGCTGAAAATAGTTCATATGCAGAGATTTCTCACACTCGCACACACTTGCATCATCTCTTCCTGCAATGCCAAATCTCCTCCACTCTCCACAGTAAACTCCTGTGCTTCACCAGTCAATTCTCCTTCTGAAATATCTCTTTGTCTCTGTGACATTTCATTTGTGTATTTGATACTATGACATGCTCTCTTAGGGCACATCTGTATTTTGCCACAATTTGTCATTTTAAAATGAGCTGCTTGAGTGTTCTCAATTTAGCTTTAGATTTTCTTCAAAGTTTGAATTTAATTTCCTGTCAATTGTCTCACGTGTCTGAAAGTTTTTAGATACGTTAAAAATAAGTAATTAAAAATAGACAGCTATGGGAATTCTCTGGCGGTCCAGTGGTTAGGATGCTGAACTCTTACTGCCAAGGGCCTGGGTTCAAGTCCTGATTGGGGAACTAAGATCCCACAAGCCGCATGATGTGGCCAAAAAAAAAAAAAAAATGAATGAGGCAGTGCTGGGTGCACGGATCCACAAAGATCTCCAACATTAAAAAAAACAAAAAGCTACTCAGTCTGTGGTATAAAATAGATGGCTATTAGTTTTAGATATAGATACTCACCTGGTCTTTTACCTTCTTTCATTCTTTCCTGATTTTTTATTCCCCTCTAAATCCAGTCTGTTTCCATAGGCAGTATTCTTTGGACCTGAGTCCTACCTGTGCTTCTCTTTTGTGCTTCTCTTCCTTGATGTAAGAAACTGATTGTGAATATTAACAACAGAGATGAAAACAGCACTTTGTTCCTTTTTTATTCCACTCTGCAGTTCCTTTAAGCAAAGGAGATGACTGGCTCATTAGCCCTTTGTTGGAAATGGCCTAAAATCATCTAAGAAAAACAAAGCCAGAGGATTCACTGTCCTGCTGGACATGTTAGAGCCATCAGTGATCTGCAGTCAACAACATTAACCATGTCGAGACAGGTGGCTTGAAATATCTTGAGTCTTAGGAACTTGTTCCTTTTCTTTCCATGTCTTTCATACCCTATGGGTTTATATAAGCATATGCTGAGAATTCATAGTGAATTATAAAAATATATTGCAATAATTTCAAAGAAAAAGAAAAACTTTGCATTGACTTGATTGGTTAGTGTAGAGGAAACTTGATGACAAGGAGGAGATGGAAAAGGATTTTGGTGGAAGGATTCACATTGAAGTAGGAAGGGGGATTAGGGAGAATGTAAATTTATCTCAGGATTTTAATTCTCTGTCCAGTCCTCATGGTTTTATATCCTCTGGAGAGAATTTGTATAAAAATCTGAAAAAGGGGTTTGCACACAGAAATCTCTGTGTGAGACTTTGGTGGTGAAAGAAGGTGCTCTTTGGTACCTAGGGTACTAGAGTAAGGTGAGTGAGGTACCTCAGGTCTCAATGTAGGGGAGAGACAAAAGCTGAGTAATCAAGATACATAATATTTTAATAGGATACATTCAAAATTTAAAAAAAAAATAATGCAAAAGTCCGTGCTAGACAAAACATGAGAATTTTAAATAAAGACTGGATCTATATTATTGATTATTTTCTTTTGCCTTAAGCTACTATATGGCTCTACACAGCTCTGACTTAGGGATTACTGTGTCCAAGTGCAGAATAAAAGAATTTGCATATGTATTTGTGTGTGTGTTGGGCGGAGTGAAGAGTTCTACTTTAGTAGGCAGTTTCACAGGAGTGGAGAATTGAGACAATATGACTACAGAACCCATCAACAAGGAACAACTCTACTGAAGGAAGCAAAACCACTAGCTTTGGGAGACTTTCTATCTTTTTGGGTACAGCGCTATCAAAGAAGCTAAAGATGAAGATAAGAAAAGTGATCCGCCTGACAATAGTTGTTCAGGACCACTGGCTGGGACAATTTGAAACTTACAGAAATATCCATGGAAAAAGCTAGGTGGCCCTGGGTGTCCTCAGATAGAGAGAGGATGGGCAAGAGATACACATGTTGCTTTTACTTTCATTGGGTAAATTCTTCACACTAAATGATTCTGTGTTGAACACCACTTCTCATGATCAATCGGCTTGTTCAGAAGCTCTTGGAAGTATCCACTAGGCGCTCTTAATTTGGTTGCCTGTCATTTATTTGATAGCCCAGAAATGGAATCTTGGGCTGGAGGACAGAGGAGAGACAAGTGAAAAGACAAACCTTTGATCATTTAGTGGTCTGTATATGAGGCATCAGGATATAAAGAATCAATCCCCTCTGTCACTTTCTTCCTGAATGAGAGAATTTCAGTGGTCATTAGAAAACAAACTTACAGTTACCAGGAGGTAAGGCGGGGAGGGATAAATTGGGAGACTGGGATTGACATATACACACTACCATATATAAAACAGATAACTAATAAGGACCTACTGTATACCACAGGGAACTTTACTCAATACTCTGCAATGACCTATATGAGAAAAGAATCTAAAAAAGAGTGGATGTATGTATATGTATAACTGATTCACTTTCTGTACACCTGAAACTAACATAACGTTGTAAATCAACTACACTCCAATAAAAATTTAAAAAAAAATAAAAATAAGTAGAGTAGATTCCCAGAGGGGATATTTTTCCCTTATACTTTTGCCTAACTCCCAATTGATTCTAGGAAAATTTTTAATCTAATTGATCTAATTCTAGGATATTTGATAGAATATATTTTCTAGAAGACTAATGTTTTGCGTTAAATAGTCAGAAACTTGTGAATCACCCCCTCTTTTGTGCCCATGCAACAGCAGAGGGAGCTGACTCATGACTAGTTCTCTTCCAAATTGGAGTTCAAGGTTTCAGACCCATGGATTCTAGAACAGGAAGCTCATTAGTAACCCCTGCAGTAAAAATGCCAAAGGCTGCTGTGGCTCCTGGGATTTTCAGGGTTTTATAAGGATACAGAACTCTCAGAGTACCATCTTCAGGTGGTACTTCATCCCACAAGGATTTCTCTTTCCAAAATTGATTAATATTAGAGTTACTTATATTTGCCTATAGCTTAACTTAAAGTATAACTTACCATTTAAATCAAAGAATCATCTAAATATTGATAATCGTTTTTAAAAATTATCTACCTGTATCCTATCTCTTCTCTTCATCAGGAGACAGGAAAGAATATATTCAGTTTCTCTGCGTTCTAGGGAAAATACAATATAGAACTAACCACATGAGTTTATTTTTGAAAAGACTTGATTCCCCACACCAAATGCTGCTGACCAATGTTATGAAATAGAGAATTGTGAGGTCTAAATATAAATTACAAAATAAGCCAGGCTCTAAGTCAGGCATCTGTGAACTATTGGCCACAGGACAAATCTGTCCTGCTGTGCTACTTGGTTTTCATATGAGGATTTATTGGAACACAGCCACACCGATCACTTTACTACCTATTTTCCATGGCTATTTTCCCACTACGATGACAGAGTTGAGTAGCTGAAACAGAGGTTATATTGTCAGCAAAGATGAAAATATTTACTATCTGGCCATTTAAGTGAAAGCTTTCCAAATCTTGATCTAGATCAACAAAACCCTTAATTCTAAGCTCTATCAACTGCGGATAAATAAAAATCTGAACGTATCACTGCCTAAAAATATTCCACAGAAAGCAATGGTATCTACACTAAAAGGTATCTATTTTTTTCATTTAACCAATGAATGTGTTATGTGGCAATAAACTTTTCAGATGTTTTGAGAGGAAAGGGGTATTACTGACCAGTGAATAATGTTCAATGGCATATTCTCCAATACTGTATCAATTTGCTGTTTGATTAATTATTGAACTAATCTGAAAAAAATTTCTTTAAATGTTGCTACCGATAGTTTCTTGTTCCACTAAGCTCATCTCCTTCTGAATATCAGATCTCTTAAATTTTTTGGAAAACAAAAACTAAACAGTAATCATTCCTAGCACAGCATGTTTCTACATAAAATGCTAAACTCTCATCAGTTCTTAGAAACAATTTCAAAATTGAGTTTAGAATCTGATATAATTTTAATAGCAGCTCCAAATGGCATAGTCTTAATTGGAACTAACAATATAAGTTGTTTTTTTTTTTTACATTGAACATTTATTCTCAGTTCAGTTTTGCTCTTAGGAAAGGGTAAACATTTTGACTGCACTAGAAAGAAATACTTAGGTAAATGTGAATCAAAACAAGTTTTGATTGAAAAGCATAGTGAGAGAAATGTTTTTCACAGGAATAAATATATTTGAAAGGTAATTTTGTCAGACCTAACATTATTATTTTAACTGCTTTAATAGACATTCCTGTAATAAATTAGAAGGCAATTAGAAAGAGATAGACAAGTTCAGAGTTTGTTCCTATCAGTTTAATAGACATTTGGCTTTTGGTGAGTCATTGTGTGTGCATTTCATGAGTAAAATCAAATATGTCATGTCCTAATTTATAAACATTTTGTAAAAAAATAACTAAAATATTTCATGAAAAGTATTGATCACAAAACTTGGTATATAGTGAATAATAATAGATCATGTATAGTACTTTTATTATTATTTTTTAAATATCCTATATTTCTCTGAAATGGTAAACTGAATAAATAGAAATTTGCTGCAAAGCCTTAGAGATTATCAGATAATTTCAGTCATTTCCTTCCTGTAGTGATACAGAGGACTGGGTTGGGAAGACGGAGAATTGCTCCCTGAAACCTCAAAAAAACACATATAATCTAAGCCAAAGCAACATGCCTAGACAGCCGTTAACGGAGCCAGACTTACTCTTTCACCATGAACGTATGGAAAATTAGACAGAACATATGTGGCAGCTGTTTGTGGACATTGCATAGCTGGCAGTAAGTGACTGTGGTCTCTAGAAGTAGGAGTCAAGGAGAACTTGGAGGTGCTTTCCAGATGGTGATGCAGGAAGGGGGATCCTAGACAGGGTGAGGTGATCTCATTGAGTAGAAGAGCTAGAGATCAGCATCCAGGGAGGCTGAACGGGATGGAATTTGTTAGGGATGAGCACAGAAGATGAGGATCATCTGGAGAAAATTCTCCGGAGCTTTGCATACTGGTCTCCTTGAGTCTCTTGCTAAATACTCAAGTGCTATGAGTGGGTGAATGGCTGCAAGGTCTTGCAAAAAGAATCCTTGAAAAGATCAAGTTGGTCTGCAAGAAGCTTATCTGCTTTCTAGAATAAAGGAATATTACAAATTTTGGTAATCAATAAATTTGAAATATTTAGCATTCAAGAAAAAATTAGTCAACCTATGTAATTAAAAACATGTGAATCAGAAGTGAGGATCATTTCCTGAATGAAACTCTTAAATGACTTCTCATTTCTCTAAAAAGCATTCCATCACCCTAAAGCTGACTCACATTTAAGACCAAGAATCTGTTGCCTGACGCTTGTACTTCCAGCCTCATCCCTAACCAGCACTAAACAGCCTGACTACCACTCTGCCTTCAGTGGTTCAAGCATATGTACTAGTTATTTCAAGTCCTTGACTATCTCATTCTTTCTTTATTGCCTCCAGGTTTTTGAACATCCTCTTTTCTCTGCCTAAATCTTTGTTCACTCTTCTGTATTAGTTTTGCTAAATCCTACTGTTCCTTCAGGTCTCATGTTAAACATCAGTTTCCTGTGAGTCCTCTGGCAGCAAACTAAGTTACAGTTCTCCGGTCTGTGTTTACAGAGCTTACTTGCTTTCCCAAGATAAATAAGGAGGCCCTTGTAATATTTCAGGTAATGAATTAAAAGGTCTTGACTCTTGAGATATGAGTGATAAGAATGGGACTATGTCTTTTTTTAAATCATTCAGTAACTAATTTGGCCAAAATATTGGTGGCTTAACACGATAAACTTTATTTCCCTCTCAACTGAAAGTCCGGCGTTGACAGGATTTGTTTGCTCCATGAAGAAATTGAACTCCTTTTATATTTCTGTTCAGTTCTCCACTGGATTTGTTTCTCATTTTATTGTCCAACCCAAGGTCTTAAAGAATTTCTTTTATATTTTCTTCTAGAAGTTTTATTGTTTTCGATTTTACATTTAGTTTGCTGGTCCATTTGGACTGAATGTTTTGCACGGTGTAAGGAAGGGTCTTGGTTCATTTTTTGTCGCACAGATACAGGTTGCTTTGGCACCATTTGTTGTAAAGACTAGTTTTCCTCATAGAGTTTGTCTTAGTCTGCTCAGACTGGCATAACAGTACCACCGACTATATGACCTAAGCCATGGAAACTTATTTTCTTCCATTTCTGGAGGCTGGAAGTCCAAGGTCAAGGTCCAGCAGGGTTCACGTTCTGGTGAGGGCTCACTTCCTGGCTTGTAGATGGCCGACTTCTCACTATGATGTCTTCTGTAGGTTTTTCATAGATGCTCTTTATCACATTGGGAAATTCCTTCTCTTTCTAATTTGCTGAGAGTTTTATTAATTTTTAAAATCATGAATGGATCTTTGAAAAAACGTTTAAACTTTAAAAATCAAGTTCAACTTTTACCAAATTCTTTTCTGTATCTACTTACATGATCAAATGTTTCTTTTTCAATTTATTATATTAATATAGTGAATAGTATTGATTTTTGAATGTTAAACCATCTTTGTATTTTGGGGTAAACTCCACTTGATCACGATACATTATTATTTTTGTGTTTCTAGGTTCAATTTGCAATTATTTTGTTAAAGAATTTTGTACCTTTATTCGGTTTATTTAGTTGTCTATATTTCTTATCTGTTTTCTCTTCATTGATTATTACCCTTCTCTGTATATTTATCTGTACTATCAGTAATTTGAGACTATTTTTCTGGTTTATTAAAGTGAATGCTTATATTGTTGGTTTTCCAACTTTCTCCTTCTTTAATAAAACAATTAAAATGTATTGTTTTCTTTCTAAGCACTATTCTAGTTTATCCCACAAATTTTCGTATACTGTGTATATATATACAGTGTATTCAGTTTCAAGCATTTTCTAATTTCAAATTTCATATATCATGCATATATATATATATTCAGGTTCAAGTATTTTCTAATTTCTCTTGAGGTTTCTTTTGTGTTATATGTGTTACTTAGAAATATGTCACTCAATTTCTAAGTATTGGCAGATATTTTAGAAGTCTTTCTGTTATTGGTTTCTAATTTAATTCTCTTATGCTCAGAAAATATATTCTCTAATGATTTCAATTATTATAAATTTATTGGGATTGCTTAAAGTCCAGAATATGACCTATTTTTTTGAATGTTCCATTTGCACTTGAAAAGAGTTTGTGTTCTCCTGTGTCTAAGTGGAGTGTTCTATAAATTTCAATTAGGTCAAGTTGGTTGATAGTATTATTAGTCTTCTATTTCCTTAATGATTTTTGTCTACTTGCTCTATCAGTTACTGAGAGCGAAATGTTAATATTTTGAACTCTAGTTATAGATTTATCTACTTATCCTTCCAGTTCGATCATTTTTTGCTTCATGTATTCTGGATATCTGTAATTAGGTGAATATACATCTAGGATTGTTATATTTCTTAAGGAATGACACGTTTATCATTATACAATGTTTCTCTTTATCTCTGGTAATATTCCTTATTCTGAATTCTAATTTGCCTGACATTGCTATAACACCTCCAGCGTTCTTATGATTTTTTCCAGGTTATACTTTTTAAAAAATGTTTTTACTTTTCATTTATCTGTATCTTTAACTTAAACTTTGACTGTTGTAGATCCCATTCATAAAGTTAGGACTTGCTTTTTTAAATCCAATCAGATAATCATTGCTTTTTGCTTGAACTGTATAGACCATTTACTTTTAATGTAACTTCATAGATTTCTGTTCAAATCTATCATTTTGTATTTGTTCTTATTTGTCCTGTTAGTCTTTGCCTTTCTTCTTACCTTCATTCATGTTCTTTGACTACTTTTTCTCATTCCATTTTATCTCCACTCTTGGCTTTTTAGTTACATTACTATTTTAAAAATAATTTTTTATTGTTCCTCCATAAATTACGATAAGAACTTTTGAAATGATTGCAAACAATTTTAAATTATACTATACTACTCAGGAATAATATTCATAATATTATAAGAACATTAAAATATCATAATTCTACTTCCTCCTCCTGTCTTTTTTTTTTTGTGGTACACAGGCCTCTCACTGTTGTGGCCTCTCCCCTTGCAGAGCACAGGCTCCAGATACGCAGGCTCAGCGGCCATGGCTCATGGGCCCAGCCGCTCCACGGCATGTGGGATCTTCCTGGACTGGGGCACGAACCTGTGTCCCCTGCATCGGCAGGCGGACTCTCAACCACTGTGCCACCAGGGAAGCCCCCAGATGTTTGTTTTTAATGAAAATTTTTCCCTAAGACATCTCTTGTTTCAACTTTCAGTAGTAATAAAACTCTAAAATCGAAGCCCCTAAATTAATTTTGCAGTGAGATTTCTTTTTCACTCTGAATAGTATTCATGTCTAGGCTACCATTTCAGAAATATCAAGAGTTTTACATTATATTTATTTATTTACTCTAATCCTGATAAGGAAAACAGTTAAGAAAGGAAGCTGTCCTTGACTTGATCTGTTAGAGAGTGATACAAAGACTAGTGTAAAGCAATCTTGCTCAGAGATTAAAGTGTTTTATATATATATATATATATATATATGTTTAAATACTCTTCTAATATTATATATATTATATTACATATATATAGTATTCTTTCCTAAAATAGATTTATCTTTGTCCTGTGAGCAAAAATATAGTATATATTTAGGTATTAGTCTAGTCCAGAGGTATAAAATTCATTACACATATTTTGCTACTTTTGCTTCTCACACACATTGCAGCTATGAATAATCAACCATGGCAATTTACACTCTAAATTCAGACATAATCTTATAAGCCTTCTTAACATGGTACACTGGGAATTCCCTGCCTTTTGGTCATAGCTGGTACCACATGTGAAACTTACCTGTCATCTATGATTAATGACTACTATGTTAGTATTTAGATTTTAAAATCCTAAAGAGAAATAACCAACCTGTAAAGGTGTATAAAAACAAAGGCATCTCAAATTGTTAAAACCAGAACCATTTTATAAATGTATCTGTATCCCTATTGATTTATTATAAATATTTAAACAATTATATGATATAATCTAGCTGTTTTACTTTTAATCAAATATAACAAAATGTCTTGGCAGTCAAGTTTAAATGTACAGTGATTTTGCGTCCTGGAAAATCACAAGTTGGCATGGAGTTGAATCTGAGATGAGAGACTCAGTATTATAGCAGGCACCTAAGATAGAATACCAAGATTTAATTTGAAAATGCTGTAAACTTTGCAAAGAAGGTACAAAATATAGTTGTAAAGGTAAGTGTGGGTCAGGATTTAGGAAAATAGCCAAGGTAAGAGGAGATGAGAACTTCCTGAACTCTCTCTCTAAGATAATTGAACTTACCTAAATAATATCTTTAATTAGGACATGCTTTTAAAAAATCATAAAACATTTCATTAGCTTTTGCAATATAGAACATTATCCTAGGCAACACTTAGGATATACTTTATAATATACCTTATCTTTATTGGGTAAAAACTTTTTGACCATACAAAATATCATTTTTGTTTTAAAAGTTTTTATCCAAATATTTCTGTTTCATGAGAAACAAATGTTTCATATTTCATCATATTGGCGGATATGCTTAATAGAATGATGTTTTTGAAAGCTTAATTACTATTACTCTCATATGTAGTTAATCAAAAATTATTTTCAATTTTAGCTGGAGAAAGTATTTTTTATATGCAGCTTCAGTTTATCAAGGTACTATATGATGCCACCATATAATGCATGATCCATTTTTTGACATTTTAAAATTAATTATCTTTTCTCTAGTTGGTTGCTGTTCCTAATTGTGATCCTTTATTTTAGAATCAAATAGATACCATTGAATTAAAGTATTAGATCTTAGAGGTCAAAGCCAAATAATGTTCAATAATAGATAAATCTCTGAGTACTTCCTGTGACACAGCATTTTGATAGACTCTCATGAAGTAATTGTGAATAGAAGAGACATTGTCCCTGCACTCACAGAGTTTATAATCTAGTGAAGGATACAGAAAATAAAACAGGTAATTACAATAAAGAGTGATGTCAAAGAAAACCAAATCTGGACTCAGGTAAAGAGAGCCTTTATTCAAAAGAAATATTTCAATAACAGGAGGGGAACACTGTAATAAGGGTAGGGGAATTATTACAATAGGGAGGGACTTCTGACCATGAGAGCTGAAATCATCTCAGAGGACAGGCAGAAAAGGGCTTTTATTAGGAAGAGTAAACAAGGTGAGAAGGAACCAGGTGGGGGGAAATGGAATGAGGTGTCATGATTGCAAAGTGGATGCTTTTCCCCAGGGTCAGTTATTCCTGTTGGTGGGGGCCCTGGAAGAAGGACTGTTCTGGGCTCCAATGCTCCAGGGTGGGCCAAAGTTCAGGGGCGTGGGGAATGGAGAGAAGTCTGATTAAAGTTTGGTCAAGTCAATCACGTTAGTGGACATTTTATTTTGATTGATCAGTGTGGACAAATGGTTGAGCTCATCATTTATGGGACAAAGAATGGGAGTCTGAAGGGACTGTGTCTGGCCTTGTCCTAGGTAAACAAGCAGGGCTATCCATGAGTTTTAACTAAGTCTTATGGGGAAAGATAGTTCTTTGCTCTAAGTCATTTTCCAGAACACAAAGTGTGGGAGAACTGTTTTAACCATGTTTTCCAGGAATACAGGGCTCAAGTAAAATTGTACAGATCACCCTACATTGTCCATGACGAAAGTTATAATGGCAGATTTGCAGTGTCCTATGGTAGCACAAAAAAGGATCAGGGAGGAAGTGAATCCAAGCTTTGATTTTAAAAATTAGTAGGAGTTAAAAAAGCAGAGAGATCAGCGAATTAAAGGGCCAGAAAAGTACCATTTACAGGCAGAGTAGATGACTTTGTAAATTGTATCTTTGAAATAGTCAAAAATATATCCTCCAGGGATTCATAGACTTGCACAATTAGATTTTCATTTTTTTGTTTGTCCTTCTTGCAGTTAGGAGCCAGAGAACTTGGGAACCAGTTGATGTTTATTTGGAAGGTCTAATCAATGGCAGGACTCCAACCCTGACACTGAGGGAAGACAGGGATTACTGGAGCCCCAGGGCTGAAATTCAAAGCACAGCCCAGTTTTAGGTAGAAGGAGGAGGATAAACATAAACAACCCAGGCACTTGCAGTGAGGGGATAAAGTAAGGAGGTTTGGGTTCTGTGGCACGTTAGCTTCTGAAT